>NW_006159608.1:4421308-4451405 GCF_000334495.1 Tupaia belangeri chinensis | reverse complement strand
AAAAAAGTCTCAAAAAAAAAAAAAAAAGATTACCCTAGAAATATTTTTATGCAACTGCTGCCTTTCAGTTTTTTCAGTGACACTGTAGGATTGCAACTGAAAATGTTTAAGGAATGAAAAGGAGATCCTAAAAATGTAATTATTGTGAGACTTCTAGTTAAAAGGGGGCAGATAGATAGAACATACTTAAACCTACGAACACCCCTGACAGGTACACATTCACTTCTACTCCTCTCTCCCAACACCCACCACCCACTAAAGAAAATACTGAAAGAACAGATAAGGTATGTTTAAAGACATAGATCTGTACAGACGAAGAGGAGCAAATAGAGTAGCCATTTTGGAAGCGGGCAAGCAGATACCGGAGTTGCAGTAACTACGCAGACTGACGTAAACAGATCCTACTAGGAGCTGGAACAGCCAAGAGGCAACTCGATTTCCATTCTGAAACCCTCCCCCAAAGACTCAGAAATCAGTGTGCCACGTACCTCCGAGTATGGGAGATGAGCTGCAGCAGCAAGAGGAGTTAAACAGCGTCCAGAATAATCAGACCCCTAGGTGGCGTGTCCCCTGTATGCAGCACTTGCCTAACCCAGGTGGAAGAATGGGGACTTCTTCCTTACACGAGATAAAACGAAGGGTCTCTGGAAAGACAGATGGCAGGTACAGTTAAACCTCAGTATGGGGGTACCGTTGTGAAACCATGGAAAATGAGTAAAACTTTGCACACTCACTGATAAGACCAACTGGAAATCTCCCTGCCTTCTCCCATCATGGAGCTTTGAGAGTGCTGGCAGATAAGTGTATCCTAGGAATGGAAAGAGAGTCGGAATAGTCCAACACAAGAAAACGAAGTACTGGCTTGAGAGTTTCCCCACCATAACGCCCAACTAAGTTTCCCTATGTTGACAGTCCGACTAGAGGAGACTGTCTGACTCATGAAGCCTCTCCTCAGGTGTCAGGTCCCTATCCTTAGAAACTAGCAGTTACCCAGGCTCCTCTGATGTTGAAGAGACTGTCTAATATGGAAGCCAGAATACGAAGGAGAAGACAGAGAGGAAGATAAACCACACAGAGAGGAGAGAACTTCAAAGCATTGTCACTCACGTCTTCCACCAGCTACCAGACTAGATGTAATCAGCAAAACGAGAAGAGAAACTGTGCAAAAAGAGCTCTCAAAGATAAACAAAACTCCTGCAATTATGAAACATATGAAAGAATATATAAAAGTATGTAGAAATACAGGAAGAAAAAGTTAAAAGCCCAACAGAAACATTTGAAGATTAAATTTAGCAAACCTCATAAAAATTGGAGCATAATGATAGAGATGGAAAATGGATAAAAGACAAGGAAACAAAACGGCTGACAGATGTCAGGAATTCCAGTCAGAGAGAGTAGGACATATGTACATACAGAATTCTTCAAAGAACTAATGAACCACAATTTCCCACATTTAAAGCACATGAGTATCTGTTTCAAAGGGCCTAGCACGACTCATAGAAACAACCCTACCCCGAGACACACGGTCAGGAGGTTTCAGAGCATTTGGAGGGAGGGGCACACTTTACATACAGGATCCAGAATCAGAACAATAGTGTACTTTTCAGTGGCGGCAGCTGAGAGCTAGAAAGCAGTGGAGGAAAAGCATCACCAGTTCTGAGATGCAGTGGCACAGACAGTCGCCAAATGGGAAGGTCCAGGGTTCGAATTCCTGTCTGAGCTGAACACGTTGGGTGTGCCTGTAGGTGGGTCCATGGTCCTGGCTGTCTGGAGAAGTGAGGGGAGGTAACGTGTAACAAGATCTGCCAGGAGTTCCTGTCTTCTCTCACAATAAAGAGACATTTAGAGATACATATTTAAAGATATCGAGGGGAAATTATTTGCCTCTACAAACTCCAAAGCAGAGATAATCTATTAATTTAATATGAAGTATTTCCAGACAGATGAGGTTTTAAAGATTCCAATTATGCATTCTTTCTCAGAAATCACCCAGCAGATTTGATTTTCGTTCTCTGAAGAAGAGAGTAAAACAGGAAAGAGGAAGCAATGAGATCCAGGATCCAGGTAGGAAATCGAACACAAGGGGAAGGCAGAGTCCACCCGCAGAGTCCAGGGAAGGACGGATCCGCCATGCAGTCCCAGAGAACGACCCAGGGAAGGACGGAGTCACCATGCTGTCCCAGAGAACGACCCAGGGAAGTATCGCCATGTAGTCCCAGAGAACGACCCAGGGAAGGACGGAGTCACCATGCTGTCCCAGAGAACGACCCAGGGAAGTATCGCCATGTAGTCCCAGAGAACGACCCAGGGAAGGACGGAGTTGCCATGCAGTCCCAGAGAACGACCAGGTGGGGCAGAGGCAGGTGAGAAGGAATTGCTCTAAGAGGATAAAAAGTTCTCATTGCTGAAGGTATTTATGCATTCAAAGGAGATTGACCCAGTTGGGGAAGAATTCTGAGTCCAGTCAATCGTGAGGACATAGGAAGTAAGCCATGAAACGAAAAGATAAATCTCTGATTTTCATGGGTCATAATTTGCAAGAAAGTAAACATAATCACATCACGTGGGTCACTTAAGCAAATAGTGGCAGTAATCCAGTCCTGAACATTTTCTTACACAAAATTGATGAACTAGTTTATGATGAAGACAAAAAGAGGAAACAGGTTTTTAGGGAGAGTGAATGTTAAGAGATGAATGAGTGGTGGGTAAAAGAACTAAAATCCCATCTTCTGGATGGGGAAGTCGATAAATGATGTCTAAAATAGAATCGTTAAGACGTCGAATCATATTGGTACCAGTAGGTGGCATGGTGGTTAAGGTACTGGACTCCCACATGGCTGCCTGTGGTTTGGGTCTCAGACCTGGCAGCTTGAAAATCATGCTGGGCGCATGTGCGTGCATGCCGCAGTCCCAGGAGGAGAATGAAGCTGAAGGGACTGCAGCGTGGACATCCCCCTGGGGGGATTCTTACTTTCCCCCTCTGTTTCTCTCTGGCGAATGCACATGCCCTATGGCAAACACCTTAAAGAAAACAAGAAGTATAATTATATCATTTGAAAATACAGAGGTAAATACAAAAGAATTAGCTAAAAAAAAAAACTGTCAAGTAGCAGTTCTATGATGAAGTGAGCTGGTCTATTGTTCTAATAGGTTTTGTGTAACTACTTCATCTTTTTCAGCTATATTGCACGATTACTTCTGCTAAAGTAAAAATTAATTAAAAACTAGTGTTTTCCAAGCTTCTAAGACATTTGTCATATCCACTAACTAATATTAGTTATCTTTTTGAATTGCCTCTTTTTTTTTCAACATGAGCTATGTCGATGTGATTGCTGTTTGAAGCACTGTTTGTGTGCGCCAGTACACATTAAATTTAAGTCATCAATAGTAAAATTAAGAAATGCTTGTCGAAGTACCACCTAGAATTGTCTTACCTTAGTTTTCTACTTGCTTTGCCCACATAGAAAGTGGTATTTGTGAACAGAATCACTGTTGAAAAGCAAGTTGTTCCCCAACTCACCACTAGAGGGCAATGTTGGTCTTTTTACTACTCACAATCCGCTAGCGATCAGAGTCTATACCAGGGGTAGGAATTACAAAGCCACGGCCTGCACCAGTTTTTCTTCCTGGGCTAGAAAATACTGGAGCCTGAAAGAATCCTGCAGCCCATCTAGGTCAAGTCTCTTCAGCATCTCCCTGCCCACACTTACAGAAACCGAGGCCCGGGGTGGAACAGAGCTTTCTTATGTGGGTTATGGACGCAGGGAAGCGAGCACTAAGGGCAGAGTTTCCTTATTTACCTAAGCTTGGCAGATCGGGAACAACACAGAAAGCAACCCAGAGGAGCCGCTTTTCAGCTCAGGATCCCGGAGTCGAGTCGGGGTGCGATAATAAAAGTTACCACTCACTGAATGCAGGTGTCTGTGCTCTTTATTCTTACCCTGACCGCAATCCTGTGAGGTAGGCACTATCGATATCCCCTTTCTGCAAGTGACAGAATTAAGGCAAAGAGCGGTCAAGTCGCCTGCTCGGAACCACGCAGGAAGCACTTTGCAGAGCAGGGATTCGAATCCTGACAATGCCGTTCTGGAGCCCGTAGATAGAATCGCTTGCTGCCTGTCAGTGGAAGGCCTGGACTTTATCTGTGAGCATGGAAAAAGCTCCTTCTCTTTTCTGGGGAAGTGACTCACTTTGGTCAGATGAGGTGACTGGTCTCCCTGACCGGAAAGACAAGCTGTATCAGCGGCACAGACAGCTCTCCTGGAGGAACTGAATTTCTGCTCCCAACGTCCAGCGTGGTGCCTGCTCGGAGGACTGGCTCGCTGAGTGATAGAAGGTGAGTAAGCACAGTCCCAGTGACTTCACAGACGAACCAGTTGTAGACACAACAGAATCTCGTCCTAGCTCCTAAGTTCTGCACTTCAGGAAAACACTACGAAAGCCAGCGTTGTCTTCTTGGTCCCTCTGAATGCTGTGGAGTTCACCCAACCCCGCACTGAATTCTTTCTGGTCTTCCCCAGTGTTGTAATGCAGTTCTTCAGTCCACAAATCACCATCGCGTCATGGCATACATGGGGAGGCGCCTGAGCCCCTCCATTGTACCATCTGATGAGATGAGGGTCACTCCTTTACGTAACACTTGGGGTTGGTATCGGTTCTTGCTTTCGGCCGAGCCAAGTCTTCATCTCCCCAGTTCAGGGAGCTCTGAGCTTGTTTAGCTCCTCAGTCCCAAGAGCACTGGGACTGAGGGAGGGGAAGGGCTCACACTTAAAGACGACAACCATGTTCAGAAAGGGGGGTTACTGTGCCACTTGTGGCTGGTGAGATTTCCTCTCAAAGACTGGATGCCTCTCTGTCCCAAAGGAGACCATGGCCCATGAAGAGTATCTGCAGATTTCCAACCTCCCTGCTGGAAGATTTAAGTCACTCAATGCATTTCTAGAAGTTGATAGTGTTAAAATGTCCATCTTGTACTTACATCTCCCACATACTTCTTTTTTTTTTTTTTTTCAAAGAGATTTTTGATCACCAGAGAGGCAGAAAGAGACAGAAAGTAAGAAATCACCCCATACCCCAAGGGGTGATGGCCATGGCCACGCTGCAATCCCTTCTCCTCCATTCTCTTCTCGGGATCTTGGGCATGTATGCATATGAGCCCAGCATGAATTTTAAGCCACCGGGATCCAGGACTCAAATCACAGTCGACAACATGGGGGGCCAGCTATATACCCTTTATACCATCTGCTGGTCCCTCCCACAAACGTTTTCTTTTAAAGAATTATTTTATTTAAGTTTATTTATTTAATTTCACCAGAGAGGAACAGAGAGAGAGTGAGAGAGAGAGAGAGAGTGAGAAAGCAAGCTGCCAGGTCCAGGACTCAAACTGCAGTCAGCCATGTGGGAGTCCAGCACCCTTAACCACCACACCACCTGACGGCCCCCCCCCCCCGACACCACACGCACTCTTCTTTTTATATATATATATATATACATACATACATCTTTTTTTGAGAGAGAGATTTTTCGCTATAGGGCGCGTGTGCTCACCAGAAAGACAGAGAGAGACAGAGACAGAAAGCGAGAAATCACCCCCCAGGGGGGATGGTCACGCCGCAATCCCTTCTCCTCCGTTCTCCTCTCGGGATCTTGGGCACACACGCACACGTGCCTGGCATGAGTTTTAAGCCACCGGGTCCAGGACACGAACTGCGGTCAATTACGTAGGAGTCCAGTGACATAGCCATTACGCTAACTGCTGGTCCCCAGAGTGTATAAACTTTGAGACTATCTTCTTTCACTCAGTACAATGCTTGTGAGATTCATCTGAATTGTTTGGTGTATCTATAGTCCACCCATTTTTATTGCTGAAAAATGTAGCATTTTATAGATGTACCATAGTTTGTTTGAGTGCAGGTCATTTTTAGTTTGTAACATGTATCTAGAGTTATGATAAACATTCATATGCAGGTTTTTTTGTGTGAACAGAAGTTTCCATGACTTTAGAATAAATAACCTATCAGTAGGATTCCTGAGTCATCTGAAGTTTTGTTAACTTTATAATCATCTGCCAAAATGTATTCCAGAGGAACTGCACCATGTGTCCTTCCTACTAGCAATGCGTGAAAGTTCCACGTACCTTCCACCCTCCTACACCTGAAACTCTCTGTTCTTCTTTTAATTATTTTAGGAACTCTAGCAGTTACTTTGTTAATTGATCTTATTATATGGTGTCTATTTTATGCCTGACAATGTTCTTTGTTCTGAAGTCCACTTTGGTATTAATTTAACTACATGTTAATTCTTACAGTCTTTTGATAAATGTTATCATGGTAAATTTTCTGTCATCCTCAACATCTATCTTATTATTATATTTGAAATTCAATAACAGAATATAACTGCCAGGCTCACTTTCTGGAAGTTCTCTCTCTCTGGGATCTTCACAGAATCTTCCTGTTTCATGGACTACCGCGTTCAGTCTGCCAGCCTGAATGCTGATGTATTTACCCCACCTGTCCATAACTCTCGTAGCTGTGCACATCCCTGCAGGAAAGCCACGTAGGCAGGAAGAGACACTGCAGTTTGCTCCTTGAACCACGGCTATCCTGGTCAGAGAGGAATGTTCCAACAGCTCAGAATTCTAGGTGATTCTGGGAAACTGCAGGCGCTGAGGTCTGAGGTAATTAAAAATAGGATTTGTACCCTATTCCCCTAATCTTTGGAAACTTAGATTTTACTATGCAAGATATAAGTAGAGTGCTTCTTTCAGAATTCTGTCTACACCAGTATATCCGCTTTCAGGTTCAGGACTCTGTTCCATCCAGGCCGGAACATCCTCCAGTAAAAAGAGTAAAAAGCACATTTCTGATTCAGTGGTACTTTGCATCCTGGCCTTCTTTCCCTCTCTTCTACTACTGTTCTACTATTGTTTGAGTCCTCAAATATTTTAACTATACATTCCGTCCAGGTATTGTAACTGCACTCCATGGCAGAGCCAGGATGGAATGCACTCGCTCCAACTTACCCATCTTTGAAACTCCGCGTCGTTTCAATTGGTCTAAAAGCCAGAGCGTCTTTCCTTGCCTTGCTGTTCCCTACTTCTCCGGCTCCTTTTCATCCCCAAGTCCATGGCATTAGACTCTTTCTTACTTCCCTAACTACTGCTGCAGCGCCCAGGTCTAGGCGCCTAGGCATAGGATGTTAATGGAACTCCTGGTAATTGTGGACGTGGAGGCCCTGTCTTCTCTCTACATTTTTTCACATTCCACAAAATATTGATGTCTTGCCTCCCTCATCCATGTGTTGACCTGAGACCGAGGTGGGTTCCCCCTCTATAACATTTACATTCTCATGCTGTTCTGGACTAAGTACTTCAAAGTTCTTATCTGATTAGCTATGGTTTCTCTCAGACATTTTGTTCTTTTTGTCTGTTTATCTCAATATCTAGAAGATAGTGGATGTTTCCTAAGTGGTTACTGAATGAATAAATGAAAAAGAGTGACAACGAATTCAGTACTGACTTCTTAGACATTATACTTGTTTGTTCTGCACAACCGTAAAAGAACATAACTGTGAGGCCAGCATTTGGTGTGGTGTTTGAGGTGCTGGACTCCCACATGACCAGCTGCATTTCGACTCCTAGACCTGGCAGCTCGAAAGTCATGCTAGGTGCATTGCCCAGAATCCTGAGAGGAGAAGGGAGGGGAAGGGATTTCAGTGTGGTCATTCCCTCTGGAAGGTGACTTCTCACTTTTCTTCTCTCTGTCTTGATCTCTCTTTCTCTTTGGCAAGTGTACACCCCCATGGCAAAAAAATATTTTTTAAAGAAATGAGAATATAGCTATATTGGACAAAGCGTTTGCTAGTGACTATCCCTCACATTCTCTGTCCTTGCTAGAGGTTAATTGCCCAAACACGTAACCTCAGCTGTCACAATCAGTTGGATCAGGGTGGGCACATGCTTAAGTTCAGTTTACCCAAAGACCTACTAAAATCTATGGTTAGAAAGAAAAATATGAGCTAGACCAATTATCGTAAGTTTTCTGAGATTTTGGAAGCTCTTGTTCAACCTGATACAAGTGAAAGAAAAATAAGTTTACAGTAGGGAGAGAGTGAAAACATATAGGAATTCTAGATGCTATTGAACTTGCGGAGCAAGGCCTTACTGAGAGAGAGGAAGAAAGAGAGGATACCTTTTACCAACTTTTCATATGTAATTCCCAATAACTGACTAAACATACATAATCATTCATCTTAGAGTCTTTTGAGACCCATACTTTGCTTTTTTCTAAAGTTTATTTTACTTATTGATTTTATGAGTGAGAGTCAGGGAGAGACAGAGAGGCAGCACCCCCAGCAGAATCTGGATGCCACAATCTGCCCCCAGTTTCAGCCAGCCCCGGACTGTGGGCACACACATGCCCAGCCTACACAGGGAGGTCTCCAGACACAAACCCAGAACCTCCTAGTGAGTCAGCCTCGCAGAGCACTGTGTTTTAGCAGGGCACCACCATCTCGCCCCAGAATGGTGTTTCCCTGTTTTTATTAATTTGCCAGAAGCTCTGTGTGTTCATGAGGGAGACAGAGAGAGCAAGAAAGGGAGAACACACTCCCCACAGGGATATTCCTGCTTCAGTCTCTTCTCCTTCATCAATGTCTCCTTCTGGGATTTTGGGCATGTATGCACATATGCCCGCATGTTTTTCATGCTACTGGGTCCATGACTCCAACAGCACAGCTGGTCACGTGGGATCCAGTTGCATTAACTACCAAGCAACCAGCTGGATCCAGAATACATTTCTTTTTTTAGAGGAATTTTTGCTATAGGGGAGTGTGCTTGCCAGAGACAGATGGCCACACTGCAATTCCTTCTCCTCTATTCTCTTCTTGGGAATTTGGGCATGCATGAACACACAGCCAACGTGAGTTTTTTTGTTTTTTGGGGGTTTTTTAGAGGTTTTTGCTATAGGGCGCGTGCGCTCACCAGAAAGAGAGAGAGAGACAGAGAGACAGAGAGACAGAAAGCAAGAAATCATTCCCCGGGGGGGGGGACGGCCATGCCGCAATCCCTTCTCCTCTCAAGATCTTGGGCATGCATGCACACACGCCTGGCGTGGTTTAAGCCACCAGGTCCGGGACTCGAACCATGGTCGACTACATGGCAGTTCAGCGACATAGCCATTACGCTAAGTGCTGGTCCCAACCAATGTGAGTTTTAATTCGCTGGGCTAGAATTCGAACTGTGGTCAACTACATGGGAGTCTGGTGATTGTATCCCTGCTTGTCCCCAGGATACTTTTTAAAGAGAACTTCCTTGAACTTCCTTGAGTGGATTTCTATTGCTCACCATTGACGGTTTTTAACACAACAGCTATTAACTTCGCTTCCCCTGGGTTTTGACCAGGCGCGGCCTCTTACGTGCAGTGTTTTTCAGGAAAGGTTAACAAGTGTCCCAGTCCAGAAGATGAATTTTATTTGGTTTAACCCAAATGTAGATTTTTACTTTTGCCAGTAATTAGATTATGCAGGGTAAGGTAGTACAATTCTGGTCAATAAAATTTAAGGTAGAGTCGACTGGGAGACTTTTGGACAAAGGGTTTTCTTTGAAAATGCAGACACAACTGAAATAGTACAATCATCCCTCTTCTCCTGTCATCATTGATTCTGACCACGGTGCTGAGAAATATGACAGCTGTCTGAGGACCCTGACAGGAGCTAGAAGGATACACCGCGAGGGGCAAATCAGAAAAGTGGGAGGACAGTGTACCCTCGATAATGCTACGTGTGCCTCCTTTGTCTGAATGTATGCGTTTCCCCCACGTTGTCAATAGCAATGTTTCAGCATTAGTATTTAATTTTCCACTCAACTTCCTTCTCTGAAGTCTTCCCTGCGTCCTCTATCAGTGCTGAAATAAGCAGTGACTGAAATCCGGGCCTCAATTCCACTCACACCACGTCCATGGATTTAGTCACGTACTTAACGCCGTCTGCCACGAAAGCCACAGGCGACTTCACCATTGGTAGACCCACTCCCCCTCGTACCACAGGTCTGGGCACGGCCTTCCATTTCAGTCCTCTCAGTTAGTGCTCTCTGCTCCAGCAAAGCTTTCAACCTGCAGTTTTCTTTCTTCTGTAATGTTTCTTCCTCTTGTCGGCTAACTCTGATCAGCTTTCGCATAGCATCTGCTAGATCTTATCTTCAAATGTAACCTTCCTTTGACACATTTTCTCTGTGGCTCTGACCCCATTTTCTATGCCCCAACAAGAACAAAACTACAAAGGTGACGGTCCTTACTCTTTCTGTCTCATTCCTCGCTCTCCCTAGAAATGTCTCTTACTAAGACTAACGATGAACTCTGGCTACCGAAGTTTATCATTTTATTTCTCCTTTTTTCGAAGAAATGATTTCTTCTCTTTCCTTCCTTTGTATCACATTGACCTGGCTCTTCTCCCACTTCACAGGCCATGCCTTCTCATTTACTCCTCACTGGCTCCTCATCCTCTTCAGCTTGCCTTCAAAATTAACAATACCCCAGGGCTCAGACACTGAGCCTCTTTCTCTGCTATATTCACACTATCTTCCAAGGTAGACTCCACCAGTCACATAAATTTAAATGCCACCTAAAAGCACCTGAAGGCATCTTCCACTTAATGTCAGAATAAAATGCTAACTGGGATGCTATTACTCATTGCTTTAAATAGAAAAAATTATAATGCGTTGCTGTGTCAATCTCTGACTAATGTTCTAAAACATTAATTTTCAACTAATAATGTGTTTTGAAAACTAATTTTCAAAACATATAATGTGTTGCTGTGTCCTCTGAGCTTAGATTCTAAAATAAATAAAATTGTGTTACTATGTATAAATAACAAACATTATATTTAAATGTCAAATGCTTAAAACAACAAACCATTAAAATGGTATTAACGGGTACCTGAGTTGTCCTCAGTAACATGACATATCCAAATTACACACTCACGTGCTAACACTCAGAAGATTTAAAAATATTTATCTTTGCGCATACATGTCAGCTGCCCAAAGCTTGCCCTGCACCTCTCACATCTCCCTACACTAGATTTTAATATCCAACTCCTTATGCTCTTCCTCTTACTTTTCTCTTCCACCCACAGACTCATACACACACATGAATACACATGCACACATACTCTTGCTTTCCCAGATTTCCCTTTGGTCAAACTCATCACCATCCACCAAGATAGTCTAAGTAAATATCTAGGCATAATCCTTGACCTCTCTTTTCCACCTATGGACATCTAACCTATCAGTAATTCCTGCCAGTTGTTTTTATAAAACACTTTTCATGTTAGTTCTATCTCTCCCAAAAGAGTGTATGTGTCCTGCATTATTCAGACAATGATTGTCACTCCTCTACCCTCTGTTTCCATACAAGTCAGAGACCGTGCCAAAGGCTTCCCATTTATCGTAGAAAAATACAATCTCCAAAAGTTGGATTGCACACCTCTCCAAGATCTGCTCGTTTTCTCCGTTTGTGACCCAGCGTCTACCCATTCCCTATGCCTTGCCTGTTACGATGCAGCTATATGGACCTTTCCTATGCTGGGAAGCAATCTCACTCCAGGGTCCGTGTCTTGGTAGGCCCTTCGCGCTGAGCTGGTCTCCACTTGCTGGGTCCCTCCACCCATTGAGAGTTTCTATTAAATGACACCTCCTCCAAGAGGTCTTTCCTGACCGCTCAGTTGAGAATTGCCTTGCAGTCACTCTTCATCACAATGTTCTGCATACCTTTTCTGCATGGCACATATAATTGATATCCCGTGTGCTCACTTGCTCATACGTTCGGTGCTTCCCCATTTCTATCATGCCGAGTATAAACCCTGTGAGAACAGGACCTTTGTACCGTGCTGCTGTGACCTCTGAGCTTAGATTCTAATGGACAGATCTTAGCAAATCAATAAGTAGCTGCTGAAATATTGAATTAAACACTGATTAAGGACATGATGTTCCAAGCTCTGCACTGGGGGAAGTACAAAAGTACAAAGATGAAAAGTCGTGATGTGTGACCTTGTGTTACTTTTAGTTGAGAAAAGAGATAATTGTGAAAAAAAAAAAGAGTTTCAAATACAAATAGGAAAAAAGTCACAATTTTCCAGATGACCTAATGCACCGTGATGGTTGAACTATGTTACAAATGCAAGAAGATCGTGAAGAAAGTGGGGTCCAGTCTGTCTTGAGAATTACAGGGACATTGTTCCAGAAGAGGCAGGGCTCAGGAAAGCGGTTTTAAGGGCGAGTAGGACTATGTGTGTCGGATATGAAGGAAAGACATTCCTGGCAGAATGCGTGTGCTCCGATATCTAAGAGTCATACAGTATTTCTGAGGTGTAAATTGCAAGTAGCAGAATGATAAAACCTGAGGCTGCTTGGAGGAGTAGAAGCAAGAGCATGGAGTTTCTTTCTTTTTTCTTTTTTTTTTTTTTTGGAGAGGTTTTTGCTATAGGGCACGTGCGCTCGCCAGACAGACAGAGAGAGACAGAGAGACAGAAAGCGAGAAATCACCCCTCAGGTGGGATGGCCACACCACAATCCCTTTTCCTCCATTCTCCTCTTGGGATCTTGGGCAGGCACGCACACGCGCCCGGTGTGAGTTTTAAGCCACCGGGTCTGGGACACGAACCGCAGTCGACTACGTGGGAGTCCAGCGACATAGCCATTACACTAACTGCTGGTCCGAGCATGGAGCTTCTTACATACCAGGCTCATGGTGCTCCCTGCTCATACCAGAGAGTATCTAAGAACACTTGGCAGAAGAATCAAGACACTCTTAACCTTAGTAGATCCACCTGTCAGTGTGGACGATGACTTCAAACTCAAAGTAGGAAATCTAGCCAAGGGTCTATTGCAATGGATTCGATGAAAAACATACCCAATTAGAGTGAACATAGACAAAAACTCAGGAAGAAGATGGCATAAGACATTGTAAATAAAGAAATCTAGAAAACGGGATAGAAGTCTTCCTTAGTAAACCGAAGCTAAGTCCACGTAGGCAATTTTAGTGCCTAGAGTAGACTCCGAGATGGAAAAAGGACTGCGTATGTCTGCAAATGTGGATGAAACTGGATTAAGAGAAATTAATAAATTCAAAATATATGACTATCCATGATTTCTATGGATGAAGCCATAATTATGATATTGCGATTTGATGTCATTTTCTTATTATTTGTTGCCCATTTTAGCTCATTTTAAATGATCTGTCTGTTGTCATTTGGTGCGATTTTGAGCAGAGCTAAAGAATATATGATCCTCACTGTTCAAATTTTTCAGAATTCTCAGGCAATATAGAACAAATAAAAAATAAGTTCCTAGTCCTTTTGTGCCACTCTGTAATGACATTCTCCAATGTAAGTATTTTAAATTAATACAAAAGTATACAAACAAGTTCTCTACATAGGTATGTATGAATCTAGGGTGATTGCAAATATTTAGCAAACCTTAAAAAGTGAGTATAGGGACCAGCAATTGGCATAACAGCTATGTCTCTGGACTCCCATGTAGTTGACTGCGGTTTGAGTCCCGGACCCGGTGGCTTAAACTCATGCTGGGCACGTGTGCGTGCGTGCCCAAGATCCTGAGAGGAGAAACGAGGAGAAGGGATTGCAGCATGCCCATGCCCCCGGGGGGTGATTTCTCGCTTTCTGTCTCTCTGTCTTCCTCTTTCTTTCTGGCGTGCGCACATGCCCTACAGCAATAAAAAATTAAAAAATTTTAAAAAAAGAAAAACACTTCTCCAAAAAAAAAGTGAGTATAAAATGTGCTTGAGGTAATCCCAGTGGTATAAGTCGAATACACAGGAAATACCAGAAGAGTATCTGAGCAACAGCTCCCGGTAACTTTTCTGGAAACTGAAATTGAAAGTCAGCTACAGTAAGAACATTTTACATTTCACTTTACTACATAATATTTAAATTTCTTTCTATGAATTCCTGTTTTAAAAAGGAATTATTTCATTCTAAGATGAAACAAAGAAAATGATACAAAACAAATGAAGTTTTTTAAAGAATAATTCATCTTTTTTATTTTTATTATTTTAAAAAATTTGCTATAGGACACACAAGATCACCAGAGAGAGACTGGAAAGAGAGAGAGGAGGAGAGAAAGAAAGCTGTCAGCCTGGGACTCAAACTGGGGCCAGCCATGTGGGAGTCCAGCACCATGCCACCTGCTGGCCCAAAGATGCATAGTTTGGTCAGTTATTCCAAAGCTAGCAGCCTTGGGATACCACCAGGCAATTAAACAGAACTTCACCACCATCTCAAAAGCCACTCATTTACCTAGTCCTGTTGCAGCCCCCATCCCTCCCCACATGTAATCACTCCTGTCTTCTACTGTAGAGTCTTCTTTTTAGAATAGTTATAGTAAGTACGTTTGTTAAATATGATCAGGCTTTATCATTGTTTGTTTGTTTGTTTGTTTTTCATCTCTTTTTAGTCTATAGGTTCCCTCTCCATCCTGTGTTTTCCCTATGTATCATTCCTTGAAGAACCTGGAATAGTTGACCTGGATTTGTTGACTGCACACTCTCAGAGCAGATAAGCATATTCCTCTGTCCTCCCAATCCCTTGCCCAGTCAACAAGTGGACCCAAAGGCTTGATCAGACTCCAGCTTGGTCCCTTTGGAAAGCTCCCGACGGTGTTTAGTGAAATTACAAGAGACATACTATTCCCAGTCTTGCTCTTTCTATGATGTTAGCATCTATTGAAACATAATGCTATTATTTATTAACAAAGGTTAATACCTTTGTAAAATGGATGGTGCTTTAATGTTTTTTTTTTTTTTTTGTAGATTGTGCTATAGGGCCAGTGTGCTCACCAAGGAGAGATAAAGAGGAAAAGTTAGAACTCATCCCCTCCCCCGCCCGGAGAGGGGATGACCATACCGTAATCCCTTCTCCTGCATTCTCCGCTCAGGATTTTGGGCATTCATGCACACACGTCCAGGATGTTTTCCAAGCTGCCAGGTCAAGGCTTGAAACGCGGAGTTGGCCATGCGGGATCCAGTGCCTTGGGTTCTGATACATCTTCTGTTGTTGTTATTAATCGGTTGAGTAGTTTTGCAGAGAGCCCCTTCCTCTGTCTGCTACCTGGTTATCCAATGGTATTGTTCATACAAGAATATCCAGTGCCTTGGGTTCTGATACATCTTCTGTTGTTGTTATTAATCGGTTGAGTAGTTTTGCAGAGAGCCCCTTCCTCTGTCTGCTACAATGTTATTGTTCCTACAAGAATGGAAAAATAAATGCTTGAAGGTTCTTTTTAGTAGTTTTCAAGATAATGGATTGATTTCATATCATCATTTTACGATGGCCATTTTTCTTATTAAAAATCACACACTTTTCAAATACAGATATAAACATACTTGGTGAGTTTCCACGTATTATCATTATTCTCGCTATTAAAACTCGAATGGTGCCATACTTGGCCTCCTCTCGAGTTGAGTCTTGAGTTTTTTAAATGTGACCATTATAGCTTTTCCTATTTCCATGCTCATTTTGTTTATTTTCCATCTGAGACTGAAATCATGTTTGTTCCAAAAAGCTATCAGTGCCTTCTTGACACTTGCGATTCAAATTCAAGCTTACAGAGCTATCTGTGGCTTCTCTGTTGTCTGCACTCACTAACATATTAGTTGCATTGACATGGGAAATTATTGTATAACCAGGTCCAAGTGAGCATGTACTGAAGTGAAAAGAGAGGCACCCAGAGAGAAAGCACAAAACACAGGAAGCTGAATGCTAGGATCTGGCCCCTCGGGTCCCAGCACACTCCCACCTCTCAGGAATGTACTTTCACTTTCATTTTTGCCTGCTTTGTGCTTTCCTTTTACCTGCTGGGAAGCTTTGGCATTGCACCATATGACTGGATTCTTTCTTCTAAGAAGACAAGAACTGAGGTATTCACCTGCATGCTGCCATCTTTCTTCCACACTGAGACTGTGGTTCTCAGGACACAGGGGACCGTAGAATCAGAATGCTTCTGAATACGATTTTATTTTTACCTTGTATTGCATGCAACAGTCTCAAAATAGCAAAGCTAATGTCATTACTCATGTGATTGCTAAGCTCATTTAATGTGTACGACAATTATACTGTACTGAAGTTTTTAGAACATATAAGTGTTACATTATCTCTCCCTACTTCATTTAGTCTGATTTATAAAGTTTTGATATATTTAAAACTCATTACCATTTATGTTGTCATATTATACAAGTTTTGAAATATTTATTAAAACTCACTGCAATTTTTGTTGTGTTATTTCTCTAGTCATGTTGGTTCTCTGAGGCTCATTCTCAGGTGAATTCTTCAGAAAGGCTTATGGAACAATATTCCCTGAGTTTTTACAGGTTGAGAACAAGTTTGTTCTTCATACTGAAAGTCAGATTTAGTAGAAAGATATTCTTTATTTAATTTTTATTTGATATTATTTATTTTTCAATTTGACCAGAGAGATGCAAACAGAGAGAGAGAAAGGGAAAGTGAGAAAGCAAGCGACCAGGTCAGGGAGTTGAACTGCGATCGAACATCTGAGAGTCCAGTGCCTTAACTACCACACCACCTGCTGACCCCAAAAGATTTTTTTCTTTTCCTGAGTACCTTGAATGAGTTCATTTCTTTTTATGGAATAAAGTATTGTCAGAAAGTCTGATGATAATCCAATTTTCTTTCCTTCAAATTCTTTGACTTTTTTATTCTGAATGCCTAACGGAGTTTTCCAGGTCCCAATAACTTTAACAAATTATGCACGTTAAGCATGGATTTTGATCTTTTTTTTATTTTGTTTTGTTTTATTTCAATTTATTTATTTATTTATTTAGTTTGTTTGTTTTTGCTACAGGACCTGTGTGCTTGCCCAGAGAGAAACAGAGAGGGAAGGAAAGAGAGGCAGAGTGAGAAGCACCCTCCCGGGGCAGGACGATCACACCGCAATCCCTTCTCCACCGTTCTTCTTAGGGGATTTTGGGCGCTGAGGCACACTTGTCTTGTGTATTTCTGGTCTCGTGTGCCAGGTTTGGGACGCAAACCAGAGTTGGCCATGTAGAATCCAAATACCTTGGTTACTTTTCTGTTTTTCAAGAATTTTCATTATTTGTATGCTTGATTTTCTTTATCTCTTCAATATTGTCACTTTCTCTTGAATTCTTTTTCTCTTTCTTGACTTCTTTCTGATTTTTAACATTTTCTCTTTTTCACCCCTAGTTCCCGTCAGAGAATTCTGTGTTGACTTTCCTTTTTAGTTTATCTTTACTCTGAAATATTCTTTTTTTCTATCTTTTTCTTTATGAGATCTGTCATCTCATTTCTGAGTTCTTTCCATTTCAATTTATGTTATTCTGTCATGTCTTGTATAATTTTCATAATGTATTTTTAGCTTGTGTTTAAATAGTAGGTTGCAGGTTTATTCTGTTTTGTGGGCATGTCCTTCTGATGTGCTCTCACTCTCTGCAGGGATGTTGTTCTACTCCTTATTCACTTTGTTATTATAGTAACTTTGTACAGGGTTTGACCTCAGTACCTTCCTGATGCACATTTTTATAAGAAATTAGTTTTTCAGAATTTGTAGAATTTCTCCCCTTTCTGTGAAGCATCTTGATTCCTGCAAGTTCCTAGTTTTGTTACCTTCTCTCCCCTTCTCGGTCTGGACCATTTTTCTTTTGTTTCTGTTGTTCCTATCTTGATCAATTTTGCTACCACTCTCTTTACTGTTGGGTGCTGTCCTGGAAGAGCCTTAGTGGATCAATTCCAGATTGTTGTGAGTGAGGCTGCCCCAAATCCCGCTACCTCCCCAGTGAAAGCCCCGCATCCCTCTGAAATCTGGTCACGTCCCGGGGACTCCTGCAGGTCTACGGAGGTATTTCTCGTCTTGTCCGTCCTGCACTAACGCCAATGTCACACCAGTTTTGTGGTCAGGGGCAGTTGGTTCCCATCTATTTGTATCTCGGTTCATAGGAATACCTCATTATCTAGTTCATATGTAATATTGTCATTTATGTTTGAATTTGCTATCTTCTGTTCTGTTTTTGAGAAGATTTCAAGAAACTGAAACTACCTGCTGCTTCTAGAGCCATTTTTGCAAAATCTTCCATTTACATTTTTTTTTCATTTTGTTTTAAGCGTTTGCTGTTGGGCTCATGCATTCACCAGGGAGACAGAGAGGAAAAGTGAACTCACTCCCCGGGAGGCATGGCCACACAGCAATCCCTTCTTCTCTCTTCTCCTCTGGGGATTTTGGGCAAGTATGCACATGCGCCTGGTGTGATTTCTAAGCCACTGAGTCTGAGACCCAAACCACAGTCAGCCACGTGGGAGACTAGTGCCTTAACCACCATGCCACCTGCTGGCCCCCATTTAGCTAAGAGTAACTATTTCATCAAGTTCTCAGAAAACAAAAATAAGATGAGGTCATCAAAGTGCAGAAGATCAAGGCAGTAGTTCTGGTAGTAGCATGGTTTTCAGAAGTGAGATTCTAACTCGAATACACAACACAGATTAAGATGTAGCAAGTCCAAGTGACGTAAGGGAGTTGGATCCTAAGACCTGCTCCCCCTGAATTTGTATGCACCCCTTCCTCAAGGCCCCTGGAACTGCTGCACCTTCCCAGAAGCACAAGATATCACAAACATTGTAAAAGTTTCTTATTTTGACAATGCAATTCACGTGTAAAAATTATCAAAACATTACAAAGTGATCATCAACAGCAGTATTTTAACATTTTCAATAGCAACTAAAGTGTAAAGTTTCAGGGCCTGCAAGTGGCATGGTGGTTAAGGTGCTGGACTCCCACATAGCTGACCGTGGTTCAAATCCCCAACCTGGTGACTCGCTTTCTTATTTTTTTCTATCTCTCTCTCTGGTCAAATTAAATAATAATAATAAATGAAATAAAATAAGTAGTTCTTGGGGGAAAAAAGTAAAGTTCCCTGGGTAAATCTAACAAAATATGTGTAAGACTTCTATGAGTAAATTTTTAAATTTACCCAAAGAGAAAAAAACAAAACTTAAATTGAAAGAGATACTGTGTTCATGGGTGAAAAAAAATGAACATAATAAAGTATCAGCTATTAGCTCTCTTTAAGTAACACTATAGTTTAGATGTAATAATGATGGACATACGAAAAGAAAAGGCCATAAAACCTAAAACTTTAATCCTGAAATTAGTAGAGAAACACGTATGACTCTGAATACCTGGATAATTTTGAAACCGAAGGAGGAGTCTTAGCTTCTAGATATTTTTAAAATTTAAGGCACTGAATCCCACGTGGTCAGCTCTGTGTTTCAATCCCTGACCCAGAGACTTGAAAAGCATGCTGGGCGTGTGTGTACATGCGCCCCAAATCCTGCAAGGAGAATGGAGGAGAAGGGACTGTGATGTTTCTGTCTCCCCTGAGTGGGGATTTCGCTTTTTCCCTCTCTGTTTTTCTCTGCCTAATGCATTCAACCTATGGCAAAAATCTAAAACAAAACAAAGCAAAACCAAGAATACTTATTAATATAAACGGCACAAGTGAGTAACTACATAGATCAGAATTTCATAGCCCACGGTCATCAGATATGCGTAGTACACAAGGCTTGTAATTGGCTGTATGGCAGACTTCACATCCTTATATACACTTTTGTTTACTTATCAAATAATCGATGAACTGGATAAATGAGAAAGGGGGCTTATACCCCTGTTCATTTTAGTCTGTTTACATTACTGCGTACAACTGGGGCTCAGAGATGGGTAGCCTATTTTGACATTTCCTCTGTCAAGCAAAAGAGTCAGTATGTAGAAATTCTAAGGAGCAGAGAGCTAAAAGAACTGCATGTACTTAGCCTCGAGGTCAACCTGAGCTACTCACAAATCTGAAATTCTACTGCGAAGTAATTCCGCAGTAGAGCATAAAGCCAAACACAGGATTTGAGGGAGGTCAGTTTGGTCTCTGTCAGTACAGGCAACACCTTGTCAACGTGCACTTGGAAAAATAACAAGGGCTTGCAGTCAGCCAGAGCAACAGCCCAGTGGCCATTTTCCCACTTTTTACCATGTGACCCTGTGTCTGAGCACTCAAGCTCCGGGCTCTTTTCTTACGGTCATGATCAGGATGGTAGGAAGGCCAGAGCATGTCATTAAGGAGTGTGAATCCTGGATCCTACTGCCTGTGTCATGCCCACTCCTAGCTGTGTGAACTTCAGCAGATATCTATCTCCTGGGAGTCTCAGTTTCATCATCCATAAAATAGGAGGAATCAGAGAACGTACGCTGTAAGTTTACTGAAAAAATGAAATGACTTAATAACATAAAGTACATAGGACTGTCTGGTACACAGACAGCCTGACTACTACTACTAATAGCTGTAGAAACTACCTCCAAGGTCATGTTATATGTAATTATATATAATATACCTATGTATCAATAGATATAGACAGATGCATGTAGATAGCTATACCTATATAGCTATAGGCGTGGTGCCTGAAACACACCAAGTGTCCTATAAAGGTTACTTTCTTTCTTTCCTTTAAGCTGTCTGCAAAAGTAACAAATGCCACTCCAGGAGTAGGAAGTTCACCATCAGCAAGAGTGTTCAAGCAGAAGCCGGTTAACCACATCTCTAGAATGTTACAACAACGCTTTGAAACTAGGTAGAGACTAGAATTAGCAATCCCTGAGCTTTCCTATAAACGAAAAACTCCATGATCAAGGCTGAAACTTTTGGTAATGGGAATTGTGAGTAACCAAAATTTTCTTGAAATTTCCAGCTCACTTTCCAGGATAAATGCAGCCCCCATCACCCTACACAGCACACCAAATATTAGCAATACACACACACACACGCATAAACACATGCATGTACACAGAGGCATCATTCATATGTTGTAACATAAATCTTTTCACCACAATGACTGCGGTTGTCAGTGAAAGAAATACTCTTGTTCAGTCCAATGCACTTGGGAAGCCCAAATAAACAATAGTATAATACCCGGCATTTATTCAGCACCCTTTGGGGGGAGGGCTCACACTTTATACATATTTCTCGTTTATCATGGCCACATTCCTGGGAGACAGGCTGCCCCTCAGACAGGCCATGGCATTGGGCTTTGGATTTCAGGCCTGCCTGATGGAGAGCTGCTGGTTCCCCCATGTTAGAACGTGTAGCACTTAAATCTTTCAGCCTCCCTGGGCCTGGTGGAATGACCTTTTGCAACAGACTTGCGCTGTCTCCTTGGGAGTCACAGCACCCTGGGTCTCAGCTGTTTCCCATCACCGCGGGGGACTTCTACCCCTGGGGGTTAAGAACACAGGCTTTGAATGACAAGCCTGTCCTGTGTTTTGCCCAGAGCGCCTCCTTGAGTGTGTAACAGTGTTTGGATTCAGCTTTGAAGTCTGTGGGATCCCGGCCTATGTCACTTACTAGCTGTGTGACCTTGGGCTAGTCATTGACCCTCTCTTAGCTACCTGATGTAGACAACAGGCCCAGGAAGACATAACGTGCTAAGCTGTCATGACACTAATGGGAGATAAAGCATGCACATTTCCTAGCACGTGGTGGAAAATAAATAAATAGGCATAGTTTTTGGTAGAGGGTGCATGCTTTTGCCGGAGGAACTGAGAGACAAAAAGTAGGAAATCACTTCCCAGGGAAGATGGTCACATCCCTTCATCTCTGCTCTTCGCAATCCCTTCACCTCTGCTCTTCTCTTGGGATCTTGGGCGCACACGCACACCCACCCAGCATGAGTTTTAAGCTGCCAAGTTTGGTGCTTGAACCACAGTCAACTACATGAGATTCCAGGAATGTAACCATTAAGCCATCTACTGGTCCCAAAAATATCATGTTTTTAAGTTTATTCATGTTAGGGAGCACGTATGTATACATGTGAGCAATTGAGAGAGAGAAAAGAAAGAGAGAGAGAGAGATAGAATAGCCTGGTCATGCCACAGTCCTTTTTTGTCCTATTATCCAACCCATCAGGAACCCAAGCTGGAGTCTACACATAAGCCCTAAGCCTTAGGTCGGGAGTTCCCTTTTAAAGCTAAGTAAATAATGCTCCAAGGTTCAGGAGAACACCTGAGCAAGTGAAAGCTATGACCACACAGCAAGTTACTCAGATAAACCCTTGGTGAGAAAACAGCACCAAAGCCATTTCCCCAACAGTGAGAAAAGCGCAAGGAGCACCAGATTTAGTCGGAGTTCAAAAATCTCATTTCTATTAATACTAAGCTTTAGAACTTTGATAGCCAGCTATCTCTATGTAATTCAGTTACTCTAGTGAAGTTCACTTGTCTTCCTCCATAGACCATTCTTTTCTTTCTTTTTTTTATTTTTTTAGAGAGAGATTTTTGATATAGCATGCATGTGCTCAATGGAGAGACTGAGAGACAGAAAGCAAGAAATCACACCCCAGGAGGGATGGCCACACTGCAATCCCCTCTCTTCCACTCTCCTCTCAGGATTTGGGGCATGTATGCACAGGTACCTGGCTTCAGTCTCAAGTCACCAGGTCTGGGACCTGAACTATGGTCGACTACATGGGCGTTCAGCAGCATAACCATTACACCATCTGCTCGTCCTGAAAGACCATTCTTAACAACCTGAGCCAGGTTAATAATCCTTGATTATTCAAGGGATAACCCAGTTAATGGTTTAGAGAAGATGAAACCCAAGTGTTTCTCAGATATGTATAGCTTTATGATTCTATTGGATTGTCAGGAAAATCATGATACATTTTTGCATAGAAAAATATGACATGACTTTCCCAACAAGCCAACAATATTTGGAAATGATTCCCAAGTCTTTGATTCAGAGATAGATGAAAAGAAAATGTTCTTTTCAATGAGCATCACTGTTAATACTGTGAAAACAGATGTGAAATTCTGGCAAAGAAAAATCTCATCTAAGTACTTTCTACTCAGATGCCCGGGAGTAGACAGGAAATAATATTCTAAATAGCTAGTAATTCTCATCCTACAAGTTTTACATAGTTGGTATAAAATATCAAACTGAATGATATACATACATGTGTGTGTGTGTGTGTATTCTCTAGCTATATTTTCAGGAAAAAAATTATTTCTGGAGCCATGATTATATGTTTGTTTAGAGTTAATAGTCAACCTCACTCATAGTAAGACAAGAAGCTTTGCTACCCCTAAATCATCCATCTATGGAAAGAAATTCTAAATGTTCTCAAATCTTGCTCCTGTTCCCCTTTTCTTGCCTAAGAAATCTCCCTTTGAACTCAGGGAATGGAGAGGCATCCTTAAGCATTGTCTAGAGATAACTCTCTAGTTTTGATATATTATTGTTGCTTTGTTATATTTAATTTAGCATCAGAATAATTTCCTACCTACCTGATGAGTTGTCAGAACTAATTAATATGCTTGAAGTGTTTGGAATTTTGAAATGGAAGTCCCTTAAGTATGTCATGATTATGTCCTGACCCAATAAAACTCGTCAGGGAATAAAAAATGCCCTCAGAGGATTTTGAGGAATCCTTGAGGCCAATTTCATGTGATGGAATAGCTTCGCATTTTTCTAATTATGGCAACTAAGGTATCTTTGTGTTGTCACTTTACATTTTGCATCCTAAGTTTCCACTTTTGGTAAATTGTTAAAATGAAAACAATCATAAAGCCAACTTCCTCGGGCCATTATGAAGATGATACAAAATGGATGCAAGTACTCAGTGTGGCACTTACAGGGCAGATTAGCGGGTGTAACCCACTATCCTTTCAAAAACAGATTCATTAAGCAAAAAATCCAAGGATGTTACTCATAAATCGTCCTCTGCCCTATGTGCAAAATGGCTGGCTGTTCTACTAACCCCCTACCACGTGTGTCATAAGGCTATTTGATGTAATTGCCATCTTGACACCCACTTTTAGACCTGCTCTAGTCCTTCACCTCTGGCCCAGTGAGAACTTCCCCTCCCCTGTGTTCGTGATATGGCCTGCTTGTTTCCCATCTCACCAACTTACAACACAACACACCCCACAGCTGTTGACGGTAGTAAAAGCTAATGACCAATGCTAGCGTCATACGAATAAGTCCCGTTCCCTAGTGTGTGTTTTCTTTAAATTGGCTGATCCTCAATCCTCAAAGCCTAAGGAATAATACCC
Organism: Tupaia belangeri chinensis; assembly: GCF_000334495.1. Taxonomy (NCBI): domain Eukaryota; kingdom Metazoa; phylum Chordata; class Mammalia; order Scandentia; family Tupaiidae; genus Tupaia; species Tupaia belangeri. Next base: position 4,427,278 of record NW_006159608.1, on the reverse strand, counting down.
ATGGACCTTAAAAGGTATAGTTCCGCAGGTCCTTTCTCCTTCTCTCCTTCTCTCCCTCTGTTAACTTCTTGCTCCCTACCCACTGTTTAGCATCTTGATATCTCTGAACTTCCCATTCCTCATAGGTGCCACTCTTTTCTCATGACTCTGTGAGTAATAAAATGTTGGTGAGTTGATGTGTTCTGTTGTGTTGCGGCCTTTGTGTCTTCTGAGCAGCACGCTGGGCCTTCCCCCCGACCCGGTCAGGGCACTCCTAGAGAGTGGCTATTTTGGCTTATAGTCCTTTTCCAAGGAGACTTCAAGTTCAGATTAGAGGAAAAGAACCAGAGTAAATTCAGGATTCACTCTCTCCACGCTTAGTGACTGCCCTCAGAAGCTCCTACGCTCTACAGGAAGGAAAATTATTTGCCCAGTACTGTTGCCCCCATTGGCATGCCAACTGTTTTAGGCAATGGAGTGCACTTGGTAAATAAAAACAGAAGCATGCGCACACACACACACACACACACACACACACACCCTTTCCCTTTTCCCCTTTTACCTTGTGGAGTTTTCAGTTCAATGGGGAAGACAGATAATACTCAGGGGAAATAGAAAATATGTATATCAGGGAAAATAAAGCCATGAAAGACAACAGAAGTACCAAGTGTGGGTTACAAGCTCTCATTTTAAGCAGAGCAGTAAGAAGTTCCTCATCCAGGAAGATGGCATTTATGTAAGTGTGTGAAGAAAGTGAAAATTTAGATCATGTATCACCTTATCAGTGACAAGTTATGACAACTGGCAGGTGCCTTAATCCTGTCAACAGTGTCAATGCACAACAGAGAGCCTGACACGTGTGCTGTGTGTTCTCAGTGCAAGATTTCCTTTGCTCACCTTCACTGGGAAGCAGTCGTAGCTCCTGGAGAACCTCTGTGCCCATGCAGTGACCGGTATCATTGACAGGTAATGGCTCATAAATATCTTTGAAGACTGCACTCATTTCCAGCCAAAGAACCTGAACCTGAAACATTTCAAAACACACACTTAGGGTGCTAATGTTTAATATATAGGGCTCATCATTTCCATCTTTGCGATATCAGGATTTTCTTTTCTTTTCTTTTTTCTAAGAGATTTTTCTATAGGGTGTTTGCACTTGCTGGAGAGACAGAGAGACAGAAAGCAAGAAACCACCCACCCACCAGAGGGATGACCACACTGCAATCCCTTCTCCTCCATTCTCTTTTTGGGATCTTGGGCACGCAAGCATACATGCCCGGTATGAGTTTAAGCTGCCGGGTCCAGGATTCAAACTGTGGTTTACTATGTGGGAGTCCAGCAATGTAACCATTATTCCATCTGGTGGTCCTGATATTAGGTTTTTCTAATATACCCACATACATATATATTTGCATATAACTTTCTGAGATTCAGAGTCTATAGGGTTTTTGACAGCTACTCTGACATTGTCAGTCTGTTCTGGTGAAATGAGCTCAGGTAACACTGCAAAGAGCCACAGAAAATTAGCACTAGGAAGCGAAGTACTAGTTCCCTAAAGTTTTTCTCTGGAAAAAAATTTGCGTGGCTCAGACATCTCATCCCATATTATACTGCTATAACCCTGGAGGTTAAAACACAGGACTTGATAGATTTCAGTTTACCCATTCTTTTAACAGAGCACAGGTCCTCCGTAGGGCTAGTTGTCTCACTTGAGCCCACAGGACTTGTGAGAAAGAACCAGTTATAAGAAATTTCCCTATTGGGTTGGGTGGCCTGTGCAAGCTGGGGTTTCTGTACAGCACGGTTGTGGTTTCTGCTTGCTCCAAAGATTGCCAGAATGCTTGCAGGGATTAAAAACAGGAAATTCAATGATCCACATAAATGATATTTTCCTAATGGTAATATTCCACACATTTAAAGGAAACAAACCCTAGAATTGTGCAGGGAAATGAGACCCCTCCTGGCCTTCCTTTCCTGTCAATAACTCTACTATGTAAGTAGTATGTCATTTCTTTTACACCTCCTCAACCCATAGCACGTCAACTTATGTGACTTGGGTGCTGAGAGTGTTGCCTTTCATACTTGTCCCAAACATGTAGGGTCATTCTATATGTGACAAGTCACTCCCATGGACTATAAGCCAGAGTAGTTACAAATACTTAGAAATAAATTCCAAATTTATTACAATAACATACATCCCAGCCTCAGAATTCTGTGTTCTTCTCTACATACGGAGTGTTATAGCAGACATTGTGCAGAGTACTATGAAGAATGGTTAAAATGGAAATGATATGCATCCATTGTTCTAGTTTTTACAATTAAATATGAAATTCAGTTCAAAATACCTAATTATCTGAAAGAAATGCAAGACATCAGAAAATTTCTGGAGGTTAATTTGTAGAAATGATCAAGAGATTATAAAAATTTCTTATTATTTAAATTAGCTAATTTACTGTTAGAAATCTGTCTTATGAATGTTATCAGGAAGATAGGTAAACAAACAGATATAAATAGATAGACATATAGATATTCATTGCACTGTCACTTGCTTTGGAAAAAATAGGAAAAATAAAAATAACCAATCATAGGAAATAATGAGTAAATAAAATGGATGACTACACAGCCATTAAAAATTATATTTTTCAAAAATACACAACACCAGAATTATTTATGCTATAAATAATGTGATGTGAAAAACTTTTGCATATATAATTGTACATTTGGAGGCCAGCAGGTGGCCTGGTAGTTAAGGCACTAGAGTCCCACATGGCTGACTACGGTTCATGTCAGATTACACATGGCCATTTCCCATGTATAATAGGGAAGAGCTTTCTCACCACCCTACTTTCTGACTCTTCAACAAGTGCACATGCCCCCTGGAAAACTATAAAAAAAAAAAAAAGATGATGAAAGAAGGACCAGCAGGTGATGTAGTGGTTGAGTTGTTGGACTACCATGTTGTCTACCGTGGTTTGAATCCTGGACCCAGCAGCTTGAAATTCATATGGGGCATGTGTGCATGTGTGCCCAAAATCCTGAGAGAAGAAAGAAGGAAAAGGAATTATGGCATGGCCATCCCCCATAGGGTGATTTCTCATTTCCTGTCTCCATGTCTTTTGAGCAAACACATGTGTCCTGTAAGAAAAATCTCTTTAAAAAAATTTTTTGTGACGCATATGGCAGCTCCTATGACAAAAAATTGTCCAGTTCAAAATACCAATACTGCTGAATCTGAAAAACTCTAAGACGTATTAAGTTGTCAAACTATTCTGATATTCATGTCTGATTATGAGAGTTGACCAACCCAATCTCTTTATGATCCCTTCATGCAAGAAACTTTTTATCTTTGTTTATCACAATTAAATTTAGGTGTTTACTCTCTCTGTGACTTTTTAAATGATAATTTAACTTTGTCCATTGTTATGGTTTAAACATAGTTCTTTCTGACCTAAGGAAAATCAAGTTACCTAGTAATAGGCAATCAATAGAAATACACTGTTATGACTGCAATACATATACTATTTGTGGTGCATGTTAAAAACATAGAGGGGCAGGCCCTATGACCTACTGGTTAGAGAACCAAAAGGAATCCCACCAGACTAACTATGCAGTTCAAATCCATGCTGCAGTGGCTTGAAAAACATACCAGTTGCATGTGAGTATGTGCCCAAAATCCTGATAGGATGGAAAATGGATGGGATGGAATTGCTATGTGAACACACCCCATCCGGGGGGTGCTTTCTCCTTCTCCTTCTCTCTCTGTCTTCTCTTTCTCTGGCAAGAACATGACCCCCTGACAGTGAGAAGAGAAAAGAAAAATAAAACAGGACAGAATTATTTAAAAACTTAAAATTTCCATACTTTAGGTCCTATCTTGTTTTGAAGGAAGTTGAAATATATTAATAGATTTTTGAAATAACAAAGTGGGAGTGAAGTAACCATTGGAATATCCTTTCAAGTTGCCTTTGGAAAGTGAATATCTTGTCTATTAGATTCAAAGATCTTAATTCACGATGAAAAAATTGGTTACCGTGGCCCTGGGACTGTGTGTGCTAAGCCTGAGAGAAAGTGACCGTAAGTACTGTTAGAGGCCAGATATTTCTATTTATAAAGAGTGTCTTTCTTACTTTGTCTAACACACGTGTAACCATCTCAGCCTCAGTCTTCACGAGTTGCCCGGTCTTCTGGGCAGTTGAGTGAATGTACATCTCTGAGTGAACTGAAAATGAAGAAATCACCAATTCGTTCACGACTCTCAGGATTCTGTAGGTTGGTAGATCAGAGACACCACTGCCTGAGAGCAACTCCACAGCCACCACACTCCTGGCTCTGTGTCCAGGCCACCTTGAGCACAACATGAATCATTGCTTACTCTGTAAAATGGAGACCATAGAAATCAAGTTCATAAGGTAGAGTGAAGAGTACAGGAGTTAATACATGTGTAAATTGTTTAGTAAAGCCAAATTGAGAACCCATCCCTCTCCGAGCTTAAAGTCCAAGTATTTCTATCTTTTCAATATTCCTTCTTTCCAGAGGGTAATTGAGTGGTGGGAGGATCTCTAGGAATCTGTATTTTGTCTCTCATCCTCTACACTCCAGAACATCTTCCCCACACACTTATCTATTCCATCTGACAAAACATTTTTCCTTCTTCGAGTACCAGAAGAAATAATGCTTTTGTAGATAGGTTAGATAAATTTACAAACTGCCATCTGGGCTCCAACACAAACCCTGACTCCTGTTATTGTCTTTCTAGCCCATGAGATGATGGTGACCCTCTCAGAGGAACTCTTTCTGGCTTTCAGATGTCAAAACATTATTTATTTGAAAATGTTATTGCAAACTGTTAGTATTCTGAGGACAAAATAATGTTTATATCCTTTCCATGATGTAATGTTTTTCTTTCTTTCTCTTTCTTTCTTTCTTTCTTTCTTTCTTTCTTTCTTTCTTTCTTTCTCTTTCTTTTTCATGGGTCTGCTCTGAAGTGGAGGGAGAAGATAAGGCATATAGCAGGCTGACTACTTGAAGGAAAAGAATGACAGAAGCCTAATTATCTTTCAGGTGTTCAATGTATTTTTTCCTCAAAGAAAGAGAATGTTTTGTTTATGTTGTGACTGTGGGGGATTCATTTGGGCAGGTAGTGCGCAAAAAATTCCTGTTAGGTCTTGTTCCTTGTGAGGTCCTCTGTTTTCCACTTTGTGACAGCATTGGCTCTGACCCACTCTTGTCACCTGCCTGATTTTTCACTCTGGGACAGAAACAAAGGTAATGAAATTGAAGGTTCAGCAAGGTCAAGCTTTTCACCTCTCAGGTGTGAGAAAGAAAGGGGTGGTGTTGGGGGAGGGTGCCGCAAGGAATACCCTTGTAGTCGCCCTATGGAACAGAAGCTGCAAAGGGTCATGGAGAGTCACGCACACTGCCCACAGGGTTGATTTGTGGATCACAGCAGGGAAAGGGACACTTTAATAAATGCAAATGGTCATTATTTCAGATCTTAGTAAAAGAAGAAAAGATGTAGACAAAATATGTCTAGACAAACTACTAGGTGGATTAATACTGCCTAAACTTGACTGAGAAACCAGACCTCGGGGTCAAAGGATTAACTGATTGGTGAGACCTTTTTGATGCCTGAATTTTAGTGGAGCGATTAGTGCCAATTAGAATGACACTGGAGAAGAAGTTGGAAAGCTGGGGGCCACTGGAGGATGTCAAGAAAGAGGTTTGACGGCTGAGGTGCAATGAAAAATGGGTGATTAGGAAACATAATTTGCTCAATTACTTGTGATTTGGCAGAAGTTGGTTTTTAGAACTGTTTTTGTAACCTGAAAATAGGGGCCTCAGAAGCCTTTGAAATGAGGGCAAGACATGTAGAATGAAGTAATTTCAACTCAGAGCAGACTTTAAGAACATAAGAACTGCCATGCTAGATTGGAATCACCACCGGCTCAGGCTGCCATTTTGTCTCCGACAGGGGCATCTAGGGAGATGTGT
>NW_006159608.1:4370489-4421277 GCF_000334495.1 Tupaia belangeri chinensis | reverse complement strand
GGGAATGGGTTGAGCTGTCAAATAAGAGTTCAACAAGTACCTGAAGAATCCCTTAGTTTATCACGGACTGCCACTTAGATGGCCGCTGAAATTATTCTAAAACTTTCAGTATGCTTGTCTTTCCCGCCTTGCATAGTAGAATAGCTCTGTGTTCACCTCATTCCTTACTACCTATGTGAACCCTGGCAAGCTACTTAAACTCTTCGCGTTTTAAATCCACATTTTAAATGTAGTTCTAATAATGGCTATCCTCAGAGAATTATTTTGAGCATGAAGTAGAAAACTTAGCTTTATCTCTAATTTGGACAAATTACCAAACTTTTCTGAGATAGATTCTCTTTTTTGTCAAATGGGTGTCAACATCCTCCAAACAGTGGCACTGAGAACTGTATTAGATTATGTAAGATTGTAACAGGTTTTATTTAATTTATTTCTTTATTTTTAAGCCTTGAAAATAAATGCTCTTAGAATGACTCTGGAAATAAGATCTTCAAAAAGTTCATGGAAAATGTGCATTATAAAAAATGTATGTGATGACCCTGAAAGTGAGGCTGCCATTTTTACCAGATTTGGGCCTCCAAGCCTTCTGAAGTTACAGTGAATGAAAAAATCATCGAAGTTTTTAATGATATGTAAGTAAGGGAATCTTTGACACAAAAGGAGATCCAGAAAAGAAAGTAGTTTTCTCTGTTTAAGTGATGACAAAAGACAAATAATTGTAGAGGAAGCAGAGCAGATCCCGGTGGGAACACTGGTGATGCTGTAGAGGACCCTTTGGTGAAGGTCTACCTTTGTATGATGCCACACGTGAAGCAAAGAGTCTAAGAAGATGATCTAGCATTTATATCCTGAGCTCCTGAAGTGTACCTTTAAAAGGCAAGATGATTTATGCTAGCTCTAAAGGTGTTATTAAAAAGAAATTTGCAGGTATTAAACACAAATGGCAAGCAAAATGGCTTGGATAATAAATAGTAAGGACCATTTGACACTTGGAGAGAAATTGGGAGGCAATGTAGTAGCTTCACTTGAAGGGATACCATTACAGAGAGACAGTCACATGCCTTCTTGACCTTAAGGAGCTTCTGTCTCTCCAACTCAGTCCACTGGGATAGTATTAGGTTGTAGACTTTTTTTTCCTCTTTCCGTTTTCACTGGGTCCTTCCAACACAGCTAATGAAGGAACTAGCTTTCATTTAGGCAGCCTATCAGTGATTGCCACCAGACTCTTTAATACTTTTATATAGAACCCAAGGAATGCCTTTCCATCATATTTTAGCCAAAACAACTGGCTATATGCCTCCCTTGCAGCAAGCATTACAATGAATGTGATTATCAATGTGAATAGCTTAGGATACTACAAAGGGTAAGCTAATTGAATGCCTTGACAGTATTATCCACTGGTCAGACTATAAACTTTTTTCAGTATTAGAGTTACACTTAATTGCAATTCTGTGAGACTTGAGCACTCATACACCTCGCCTGCCTTGACAGCCTATTTTAATTGTGTCATTACTTTATCCTAGTACCTCAGTATTCATTCTTGTTATCTGCATGTCTTCTTGAAAGAAGTAATTATTAATGTCTTTTTATTTTTCATTCAGTAGTGTAAATACTATTGAATAAGTGGAATTTTTATGTTTGCCATGTGAGTCTTGCAACACTAAAGATATTTTGAGTATCAGTCATGATGGCAATTTCTGTACAAAAGCACCCCTAAATGGAGCATTGTTTGGGGATCAAACTCCTATCCTCACAAAAATGGCCACATTGCAATAAAAATTGTGGCATATAAAAAAATCATACATGAATTTTTAAAAATTTTTGGAAAAAATCCCTCACAACCAGAATAAGCACAAAATTTAATTCCATTTCTCCCTCCATGAATTTTCTGAAATATGTTCATATTACATAAGATATTATTGAATCATAAAGAAGACGAAATATGTAGCTAACTTGTTATAGAGCAAGATGTAGAACATTTCCTGGTGGATTCAGGCCCCCAAAGGCCCTCTGGCTTTTCTGACTGCCTCCCAGCCTCTGAAGACAAATGCGAACTAGAGACATATCTGAGATCAGCAGGTGTCTCATAAGGTCATCTCTTCCTCTTTTCTCACCTTTTCTGATGCGTTTTTAAGCTCTTTCCCAAGGATCTTTCCTGAATAATAATTTACAAAAATCTTTACTAAGAACTGGAGTTCATCTTATCCCTGGTAGCCTGTTTGTTATGAAATAAATTGTCCCCTGTCCTCCCCAAATACTGCTGTTTTATAAATAGCAGTGGAGAATTAGAGACATGTATTGAGACGGTGTGGCTAAGATTAATCTAATCAGGCGCCAGCAGGTCAAAGAGCTGGACTCCCACGTGACCGGCCGGACTCAGGTCCTGGACCTGTGGCTTGAAAAGTATGCTGGGTACATGTGTGTGAACCCAAAATCCCAGGAGGAGGATGGAGAAGAAGGAACTGAAGTGTGGCCATTCCGCCCTCCACCAGGAGGTGATTTCTCACTTTTCCTCTCTCTGTCTCCCTCTAGTGAGTGCACACGCTTTGTGGCAAAAAATCTTTAAAATAATAATAATAATAATCTAATCAGAATTCTGATTGGATCCACGAACTTTTCTTGAGTATGAACAAAATTTCAGGAAAGCTCCTAAACACAATGTGTTTACAGTCCAACATGGGATAGGAGACACATGTAGGGGAGGGAACCTACACAAAGTTCATGGAAAATACATAGTATGAAATCCCTACTTAAAGATTTGACAATATTTTTCAACAAAAGAAACTCATACTTTAATTGTACTTTTGCACAAACTTTCCAAAGTCCTCTCATATAAGACCACAGACAGTGCTTTGGGGGTCTTATATAAGAAGTCTTTGCCTATCCCAATTGTAAGGAATGGGGCGACTATGCAAGAAAATAGAAATGTAGAGCCTTTATTGGGAGAAGTCCTGGGCGAGATTTGCTGGTCCAACAGAAAGGGAGAGAGAGGGAGGGAGACAGGCAGGAAAAGTCCCATGCTGGGGCAGGTAGCAATTTTTTTATAAGGGTATAGGGAGGGACAATGTCTTAGAGAGAGAAACAAGTTCATGCATGGTAAATATTTAGAGAGAGTGCAGACTAGTGTGCCACTTAATGTCTGATAATGTGTGCAACGTGTCTGTTCCTGTGCCAGTACCATACTGTTTTGATTACCACAGCTTTGTAGTATATTTTTGTGTCAGGGAGTGAGATGCAGCCCACTCCACTCTTCTTGTGCAGAATTGCTTTGGCAATGCGGGGTCTTTTATTATTCCAGATGAATTTTATGATTGTCTTTTCTAAATCTGTGAAGAATGTGTCTGGTACTTTGATTGGCATTGCGTTAAATAGGTAGATTAATTTGGGTAGAATTGCCATTTTGGTTGTAGTAATTCTTCCAATCCAGGAACATGGGATGTCCTTCCAATTTTTTGTGTCATTTTCAATTTCTTTTTTTAGCTTCTCATAGTTTTCTTTATGGAGGTCTTTAACTTCTTTGGTTATATTTATCCCTAAGTATCTTATACTTTTAGTGGCTATGGTAAATGGAATAACTTTTTTCAGTTCTATCTCCGTCTGCCTGTTGTTTGTATATAGAAACGCTATAGACTTCTGTATATTAATTTTGTATCCTGCAACTTTACTGTATTCATGCATTACTTCCAGAAATTTTTTCATGGAAATCATTGGGTCTTCTATGTACACAATCATGTCATCGGTGAATAGAGAGAGTTTCACCTCTTCTTTTCCTATTTGGATGCCTCTAATTTTTTCCTCTTTTCTGATTGTGTTGGCGACGACTTCCAGTACTATATTGAAAAGGAGTGGAGAAAGTGAACATCCTTGTCTTGTACCCGTTTTTAGTGGGAAAGCTTTCAGCTTTTCTCCATTCAGGATGATGTTTGTGATGGGTTTTTCATAGATAGCTTTTATTAAGACCCCCAAAGCACAGTCAATAATCCCCAAAATAGACAAGTGGGATTATATCAGACTAAGAAGTTTCTGCATGGCAAAAGACACAGTAATTAGTGTGAATCGACATCCCTCAGAATAGGAAAATATTTTTGTAAACTATGTATCAGATAAGGGATTGATAACCAGAATACATAAGGAACTAAAGAAGCTATTTGGAAAAAAGATGATGAACCCTATTAAAAGATGGGAGGAGTTGAAAAGAACACTAACTAAAGATGACATACGAGTAACCAGAAGGCATATGAAAATATGCCCAACATCCCTCATCGTAATGGAGATCAAAACAACAATGAAATACCACCTAACCCCAGTCAGGATGGCTAAGATTAAAAAAACAAAGAATGATAAGTGTTAGCAGGGGTGTGGTGAAAGGGGAACTCTCTTACACTGCTGGTGGGAATGTAAATTAGCCAACCACTGTGGAGAACCATTTGGAGATTCCTCAAAAATCTACAAATGGAACTGTCATATGATCCAGCAATCCCACTCCTCAGTATCTACCCAAAGGACAGAAGAATTTCTCATTGGAAAAGTGCTTGCACATCATTGTTTATTGCGGCACTTTTCACAATTGCTAAGACATGGAATCAACCCAAATGCCCCCATACGGCTGAATGGATTGAAAAACTGTGGCACATACTCTATGGAATACTATTCAGCCATTAAGAGCAACAAAACTCTGGCTTTTGACAGAAAGTGGAAGAATATGGAAGATTTACTGCTGAGTGAAGCAAGTCAGGCTATGAAGGAGAGACACTGTATGTCCCCACTTAATATATACCGAATGTCTGCACTCTATAACTGAAACGGACGGGCTAAAGGATGTACAAACACAAGAGGTGGATGTGAATGCCAGATGTGGTGTGTGTGGAGGAGTGGGGCCTGGGGAGAAACATTTGAAGGAGGGATACGAAGACAGCATTGTTGAAGCAGGGAGGTAGTGTTCTTATATTTTGATCAACTAGACCGGGGAGAAATGTTCACATATTGAAATGATCACCCTGTAAGCTAAATAATGTGATTAAATGTATTAAAAAATGTAAAGAAAAATAAAAAGTAAAAAACAACCGTGCATAGGAAAAAAATAAATAAAGACCACAGACACACATAAATGCACATACATATACATGCTCACACACTCATATACACACAACCTAGATACACATAAACATTCATAGAACACATACACATAGACATATATAGACACAAGCATACACACACACATATACACACATGAAAATGAAGATACAGGAGCACACACATACATAGACACACATAGAAATACACACATACAGAGATAGTTTTGTACAGGAAGACAAGTGATAAGTGATATAAAGAAAGCAGAAAGAGCTCAATTTGGAGAAAAAAAGAAATGAAAAAAGAGGGACTAGAGCAAGGAGTCTTACAGGGAAGGTTTTTTTAAGCCAGGCAAAGAAGACATAATAGATGGAATGATGAAGCTCAGTGGAGTGATCTGAGAAATGAGTAGAACTTGAATGTCTGAGGGAAGGGAGAGAGAGAGGGAGAGTGAGAGAGGAACAGCTGCCACCAGTTCTGGTTCAGGTACTGAAATGAGGATGTGGCTGGAACCAGTTTGAGGGGTGGATGGCTATGGAAGGAAGATGGGAAGTTCTCTTCTGACGTTTTATGGTGCAGTTGCACATCCAGCGGTGTCTGCACACGTCACCCAGAGGTTAAAAGGGCAGTAAATGTGGAACCCATCAAGGGACAGAGAGAAGGCTATTGTGGGAGCCTTATTCTTCGGCACTTTCTAGGAATTAACTCGGCCTTTGTGTACAGATGGGTTCTAAGCAATGGTTATCAGGAGAGATTGTCGACTGCAGTGCTTTGAGAAATGAAAATGCTCTGTGCACAGAGGCAGGTATAGCCCCAGCAGTGCAGAGCTGCTGTGCCAGGTCTGCTCTGTTTTGCTTAAAAGTGAGTCCTCTGGGGCCTCAATGGATAAACCACACCATCCTGCCTCACATTCTACCAGACTTTTAGAAAATATCAAAGAAATTGCCAAGTTCTTTGTCTTCCTCACTGAATTTGATAGATGGATTTCTTCTTTTCATTTTCTGCTGACTATTCGTTCCCACGAAAGGTTTAGCTTTCTTACGCAGTAAAGATGAAACATTTATAATGCAAATAGTATCTGTGCTTATCATGTTGTAAAACACGATGCTAAACACTTGACATGAATTATCTGATTTAATTCTCATAAAAACAAAAGGAGTTGAAGTATCAGTTAGATACTACCACTATAATGCTGTGTAGCAAGTTACCTAAAAACTCTCTGTGACTTAAAACCACGATTATTTATTATACCAGATCTGTGGGTTAGCTGGGTTTTATCTTTTGCTCTTGAATAAGCTTATCTGAGCAATTCTACACAGGCACCTGTGCAGTTTGGGGTCAGCTGGGCATTTCTCCTCCATGTGCATTCACACTGGAATGCAAACTGCAGGGACAGTAGGGGATGGACGATACACAGGAAGAAGGCTGTTCATGGTGGCAGCAGAAAGAGAGAAGTGAAGAGAAATCGCGATGCCTCTTAAGGGCTAGGCGGAGATTGGAAACCTCCTCACTTCCATCCATGCCCTTGTTCGAAGTAAGTAACACACGCAACCTGCCCAGAAGAAAAGGGTAAAGACCTGGGGCCGGTTACCTACTCTACCACAGGTGGGTTCCTTTATCATTCTCACTTTACAGACATACAATTTTATACACAGAGAGATTAAGTTTAATACATTAGCATTTTATTTATTCATGTTTTTTGTTATTAAAAAAAAAAAAGTGGTGTTCCAGATAATATTTCTAAACCTGCCGAAGCAGAAATTCATGACATTCTCCCTGCCACCAGGAATCCCACATACATGTAGGGGGAGAGATAAACTATTAGGTCATCAGAAAGGCCATGATATATTTCTCTACATTTTTTTCTATTAAAAATATGTGTCATGACTTTCCTGAAGGCCCAAAAGCAGACACGTCACTGTGGCCCAGGGCAGCAGCAGCCACAGAAGAAGTCTTTACAAGACGTTGGAGGGGCTCACGGGAAGGGAAGCCTTGCTCTGTCTAGAAGGGTTAGGAAGACTGCATGGATGGAGGAGATGATGCCAGGACTGGGCTATTCAGAACAAAGTGATGTTATTTTTATAAAACAAGAGAAAAACATACATTTTGGGTAGAGGGTCCAATGGTCCCATAGTAAGGTATTTAAACAAAGGGGAGTCTGTTAAACAGAAGAGTGACAACATTCTTGTACACTGTAAGTCTGGGTTGCAGGAAAGAACATGGAAGAGAAGGAGAGACAGGGCGAAGCCAAAACATGTGAGGTCTGAATGCAGACAGCAACTTTGGCTCATGGTGTGCACAACTGTGGGCATGTACTCAAACACATGTACCAGAACACACACACCAGCACTCTCAGTATAGACATTTTTAGAAGGAGAGGAAAGATGAGTCCGTGGGATAAGATTTCAGTTACGGAATCAAATCTAGAGAAATTCACCCTAAAACCTGTGCCCTTCTCTGTTTCTTTTCATTTCTCAGCTGTGCTTTTCACTCTTCCACAGATGTCTCCTTTACCATTATCTCTGAATTTATATTGGCTCCTCCATGAATGACTGTCTCGAAGTGACAATGCCTAGGTTCTAGCTTAAATGTCACCTTGATGTGCCCACAGGGCTCAGCACTGCAAGGTCACCGATCTCAGGAACTCATGAAATGTAGAATACCTCATTTCCTCCACTTTTCTGAGTGTGTTTTATATGTCAAGTGTGCCAAGCACTTTATATACATCACCTCGAACATTTCTATCTTAGAAAATAGAAAAAAAAATACAAAAAGTTTCAAATATTTACACTTTTTTCCAAAGAATAGCTCCTGTTTACTAAGTACCTAACTGTGTCTGAGTTCAAAGCCCAAAACACGTTCATTAGACTGGATCTTCCCAGGACCAGCAGTTAGCGTAATGGCTAGGTCGCTGGACTCCCACGTAGTCGACCCCAGTTCACTTCCCGGACCCAGTGCCTTAAAACTCATGCCGGGCGCATGTGCATGCATGCCCAAGATCCCGAGAGGAGAATGGAGGAGAAGGGACTGCAGTGTGGCCATCCCCCCTGGGGGTGATTTCTCGCTTTCTGTCTCTCTGTCTCTCTCACTCTCTGTCTGGCGAGTACATGCGCCCTATAGCAAAAACCTTTCAAAAAAAAAAAATCTAGATCTTCTCAAGGGCACTCTTGTCTTGAGCCTGAGTGTTTTGCTAAACAGGCAGTTTAGTAGGAAATGGGGGCTTGCAGTTAGCAGGCCTTTGAAAGTCAACTTGACCTCGGGTTTCCTCTGAAGCATTGGACACATCCCCTGACTTTGCCAAGCTTCAGTTTCCCAACTCTAGAATAGAGATCGTAGGGCTATCTTTTAAGTATATTGAGGACTAAACAAAGTGACTGTGAAAAATGTTAATTGAGTGCCCACAGCTTGATTTGGCAATTTGTGTGCCTAGTGAGGCGTTCTCCTCAGAAAAATTTGGGAAGGAGGGAGAGCAACAGGATAGGAAAAAAAAAAATGGAACTATACAAGAACATGTGGTTAGGACCAACCTCTGTAATGCAGTGGGAACATACCAGCCCGTGGAGCTGGGAACAACACACCAACTGTGTATTGTTCAGCCTGGTTAGTCTGAAACATGCCAGGCACATATGTGTGTGTCCAGGATCTTGGAGAACTGGACAGATGGAGAAGGAGGACTGCAACATGACCAGTCTTGTGTAGGATTCTCTATTTCTCTCTCTCTCTCTCTCATATACACATATATTCTACCATGCACAAAAATGAAAAAGAAAGAGAGAATGTGGGGTTAGGTAAAGTCTATCCTACTAGGGGAGTCAATTCTTCCTTGAGATAAAGGAGTGGGCTTTATTTCCCTGGACCCAACCCATCAGTGTCCACTAGAAGGCAGGAAAGAAAGCACCTTAGCTCAATATCCAGACTCCTGTCTATACTCTTCTGGGCACCGGGCTTCCACCACTGAAGGGCCATCACCCAGAGAAGACTGCATGAGCCATTAGTTAAAGTAACTGTAGTGCCTCGAGGAAGAGCACAGTAACCAAACTAGTTAAAAAGATCTAGGGCACCAACAGCATCTGTTACAGGCCCCTCATCCCACTCAGATTTGTGTGATTCTCATCACGTTCATTTCATCATGGTGCAGTGAAAATATTGTGACTTTGGCTGATCACAGTATTTCATGGCCCCATCCCCCACAGCAAAGCTTGGAAGAGACAGGATGTGGCACAGAAGATGCCGAGGTGTTGTGTCATGAGTTTCAGTGACTCTGGGGAAAGATCCTGCAGCTCAAGCCTTGATTGCTCCTCTGCTGCTCTGTGGCTCTATACGATCTACTAAAACTCACATTTTTGCTTCTTCCTTTCAGAATGGAGACTGCAGTAAGTTCGGAAGTCCCCTCTCCAAAATGTGTGACAACCTGAAACCTCAGCATGTGATTGTACTTGAGATAAAAAGATCTCAGATATAATAAGATGAGGATTTCTAGGTGCTATTGTCCTTGTGGAAGAGTGGAGGATTTCTAGGTGCGATGACAGCTCTTAGAGACACAGAGAAAGAGAAGATGGAGACACGCATCGGGAAAGGCCACGGAAAGATAAGCCAAGGGCAGACTGTAGAAACATATTAAGAAGTGTCAGGGGATTGTCAGGTAATCACCAGAAACCAGGAGACCGGCAGGAAACAGGTAATCCGTCTGAGCCTCCGGAAGAAGCTGACTCTGCCAATACCTTGATTTTGGACTTCTCTCCTCCACTACTGTGAAAAAATTAATTCTGTAGTTTAAACTGTCCAGTTTGTGGCAATCCTTAAGGAAGCACTGGGAAACTAATAACCTTGTAAGACTGTCATAGAGATTATTATTTTTTTTTAACTTACCAGAGAGTGTGTGGTCAATGGCGACTCTGAGAGAGAAAGGCCCGCCATAGCCGCGCTCGCACTGCAGTCCCTTCCCCTCCATCTGCCCCTCCCTCGGGGATTTTGGGCATGCATGCACAAGTGCCCAGTGCGTTTTACAAGTTGCCAGATCTGAGACTTGAACCACATGGTCGGCCATGTGAGATCGAGCCATTTTAAATGCCACGCCATGTATCCAGCCTGTGCATTAAATTAGTTAACACATAGAAAGGGTATAGGATAGAGGTTGGCATGCACTAGAAAATTTTGAAGTGTTTGCTCTTAATGTAATTATTAGAATTATATAAATGCAAACGTACCCAGAAGTTATTGACATTACTTATTGCTGGCCGTGTAAGTCTGTTGAAGGTGTCAGTCTGGAAGCCACACGCAATCCCAGTCAGGATAAGAACGGCACACGCAGACTTGAACGTGGCACGCACAGTTCTTATGAAGGCTCACAGTGGATTAGGAACAGTGCTGTGCACTTAGCAGCTGCTCACTGAATGTGAAATCTGTGCACAGTTACCGAGGGTCTTATATATGTCTATGGACATTTCCTGAAATAGAGAATATGCAAATAGCCTGCCTTACCATTTTTAAAAATAAAAGTACTCTTTTAGTACAATATCAAACAAAAATACATGCTACTAAACCAACAGGTTCTTGGTGCCATGTTCGACACTTTGCATAATGAAGTCTTCTGGAAATAAAGTGCCCGGTGAGAAAGAGATGTGTGAAAAAAGTCGAGGGAAGAAAAGGTTTCTCTAGGACACTATTTCTACTTCTTAAATTTTTTTTAATATGCCAAGCGGCAGGGGCCTTACCCTCTTTCCAAAGTGCTAGAGATTATTTAGGTAAACTCCGTTATTGGCAGTAATGAAGGTTTCGATTCAAAACCCTCTTTTGGGTAAAGTGATTCAGAGTAAGAAGTGTTATGTTTGATTTCTTCTCACTGTGAAATCCAGATTTTCAGGCTTATAATGTGCCCTTTTCAGGAAGGCTGGTAGGGCCGACATGTAAGTCTATTTCAACCATGCCTAATGCCATATCCTGTCACTTTCATGCTTCCCTACATTTCTTCCTTTACCCTCATTTCTTCCTTTGTACTTTGCCACTTAGGGTAAATTGTAGGATCATTCTTACCTAGGATTTAAAGCCTTTTAATTATGTCTTTAGATGTGTTGTTTTTAGGTGTGTTGAGGCATTTTTATTTTAATTTGTGTTTACCAAACCTGTATCATGTACTCCATTGGGCCGTGGGCTCCTAGGGGCTCTTTCCAGAAAATTAAAAACATAAATTAAATATAAATGGTTAAAGCCACAGAACAAGCAAGGCCTTCTTGGTGTCCACAGAGAGGAGTTCTATTACCACCACTCGCTTTGGAGAAGGGGGAGTTACCTGTAATTCTTGTCCTCTGGAAGGTGTGTATTTTATAATAGGTCCCCATTCACCACCCTGCCTTCCCCAGGGAGTTCTTAGCTGCTTGATTTTCTTGGCTGCAGAAGAACTGGCAGTCAGGGGTTAGCACATTCTTACGACCCCTGGGGTAGATACATTGCAGATCTAGTAAGAGTTTATACTCTCTTTAACTGTGCTTCTGGATTGTAATTTTTCTGTGAGCTGTACGTTTAAAAGTTCTCTCTGATGAAAATAACTCTGCACTTAGGAAGAAATACTTCCCCGAAGACAACAAGTCTTTATTTTCAGAAGACTCCCCTTTAAAATAGTTACAGTAAGACATGAACATGAATATTATTTTAAGATCCCAAGCTGCTTTTCTACTACCTTAAACCTAAACCACACAGACTAGCATAGAAATGTCTTTTTAAAAAAAATCACAGAACATGTATATTATGAAAAGACTGCATGAATTCCAATTTTTGCATCAAAATAAGCTTGTTCTTTAATTTTATTTTCCATACATTTTTTTAAATTCCTCTCATCCACGAGGACACATTTCAGTCTCTCCCCTTACCAAGACTAACAACTTGAAGCACGAGTGTCGATTCATTTACTCACTCAGCATCTTCTATTGATGGATAGTCGCTGCCCATTGAGGGAAGAGTGGAGGCCAGGTGCAGACTCAGCGGGAAGGAGTGTGGTGATTGATTAATGATGCCTGCTGTGGTGGAAGACAAGGAAGTGGCAGCATATGTACCATGTATTTGCCATTCCTGGTAAGACTGAGTCTCATTCATCTTTGTATCCTTGTGCCTAGCATGGTGCCTGACACATAAAGGGTGTTCCATAAATAGCTATTGAACTGAATTGAACCAAACTCCACTCCACGCCCCCCCTCCCCCAGTTTCCTACTTACAGACACTACAACAGTTTTCTCTGAGCCTGAAGGAATGGAAGTAGCAACGTCATCTTCTTTTGGTGGAAAGCAGTGAAAATGTGAAGCCCTCCCAGGGTTATTGCTGTGTGGCCAGTAGGTCCAGTTGTCTTACCATCTTTTCAATGACTCTGCCATGAACCCGATGTCTTGTGACCATCAGCTCTTTGCTTTTACCTCCCCAAAGAACTAAATCACGTACTTTGAGTGCTAGCTGCTGTCTGAGGTCTTTCTGGGACATATTTTTTAGTACCCTGACATGGCTCTGCCTCACTGCATGAGCCACTGACAACCAGGAATCTGTTTACCTATATAATCTATGCATTGGGTTAGACCGTTATACTCGCCTGAGCTTGGGACAGGTTGAAAGTCTGCTCTACAGTAGCACCCAGCGCTTTGTTCTTCTACCTCCTCTCACCATCATTCTTCACTGTCTTATTATTTCATGTATTCAATATCTCCATAATAAAAAAAAAATGTCATGACATCTAGTGTAGCAGTGGAGTAAACTGGATATTTGGAGTCGAATAGTCCTGTTTTCAGTATTATCCCTATTATTTGTATCATGGCTATCCAAGGCAAGTAATTAACTTACTCTGTAGCTTGTTTTGTTTTATTTTATTTTAATTAAGAAATAAACGCAGGGCCAGCTAGTGGTGTGGTCCTTAAGGCCGCTGGATCCCTCATAGTCGACTGCATATTTGGAGTCCTGTACCTGATGACTTATAATGCATGCTGGGCACATGTGCATGCATGCCCAAAATCCTGAGAGAAGTTAAGGGATGACAGGAATGGCCATCTCTCCTGAAGGGTGCTTTCTCACTTTCCTTCTTTCTCTCTCCAGCAAGGACATGTGCTCTACAGCAAAAAAAGAAAGAAAAATAAATAAAAAAAGAAAAAAAAAGAAAAAAAAGCCCCAAGAAAGACAGAAAGAACAAAATGCAAATAACAATGGAACTTAACTCATAGCATTGCTATGAAAATTAGAAATAATACATGCATTATGTTTTATATGTAATAGAAATTCAGCATATAATATTACATCCCAAGATCTGCATCAATTTAGAATTAATAAAGTAGATGTACCTTCAAGACTCATACAAAAGTACACAGAATTAGATCTCTAGCTTATAATTATGAAAATGTCAAAAATACTTTTAGAAAATATTTATGGGGCCAATGGGTAGCACAGTGGTTAAGGCACTGGACTCCCACATAGCCAACAGAGGTTCGAGGCTCAGCCTGGTTGCTTGAAAATCATACCAGGCATGTGTGTGGGTGGGGGGTGGGGGGTGCCCAAGATCCCGAGAGGAGAATGGAGGAGAAGGGACTGCAGCATGGCCAACCCCCTGGAGGGTGATTTCTCACTTTCCCTCTCACTGTTCTCTGTCTCTCCCAAGAGTGCATGTGCTCTATGGCAAAACCCAAACAATATTATGAAAGAACAATAACTCAGCAAAAGATAAGGCCTGCAGCAGAAAATTAACTGTGGAGTATTTACTAATGGAGAGAAATAGAGTGATTGAAGTCCGTCTGGAGGACGTTGCATACTTTGGGTGTACAACACTCTTCATTCTTTCTACTGTCTTACTTGCCCCACCACCAAGTCCACATTTTACAGAGAAGGATATTGAAGCTGTAAGGTATTAATCAACTTGTCCACAACCAGAGTCTCTACACATTCTGAACCTTCTTCCTAAGTCTTTGCCCAAGCCTCCTTCCCCCTGACCACATTGATCATTGCAGACATGTCTGAAGGAGAGAGTTGAAGTGATCCTCGCCGAGTAGGCTGGGAAAAGCCAGGAAAGGTATAGCTTGTTGCTCTCACGCTGGAGAACCTTCCTTAGTGCCAAGTACAGGATTCCAAGGAATCCCTGCCAAAGTTTATCCCTTTTCACACAGAGCTCCTGGCCTGACGTGTCTTTTCCAGATGGCCCTGACAATTGAGGGAGCTTTGGTGCCACTGCATCATCGGGAATCAGGGCACACCCAAGCTGAGCATCTGCCTCTGCAAAAACACCCCTGAATAACACTGGAAGAACACTTCTGCCCATCCCGATGTGAAGTGTTTGAAGGAAGAAAAATAACAAATGTGTCCACCAAGAGGAAGCGAACTGCCATTGTACCTATTAATGTAATAATAGTAGTCTTTTTCAGAGGCACCAATAGCCCACAACTTGTATTTTCTAGCAGTTCCTCAAAAACGTGTTTGCAGAGGGATGGTTTCTAAGAAGGCAGTGTCTGGATGCAAGTTGCTGACCTTCCCCTGGAGGACAGATTACTTTCCAGCCCTCTTTCCCATACGGGAACCCTATTTGTCCTCTAGGAGTCTCTGCCTAGTGTGACCTCCGCCCTGCCTCTTGCGACTTCAAATCAGTGACTGAAGGACAGAGAGCCATTGATTGCCACTTAATAAGAAACAGCTCTGACGAGCTTCATTTCATGGGGTGGTGAGTTATAGATATGAATGCAGAAATAATGGGACTATCTCATGGAATATAAGAGCAGAGACTGTAGCTGGGCCTTGAGGCCACCAAATGGAGAACATTCAGGAGGGAGAACCCTAGTCTCCCCAACTCCCTCATGCTACTGCTTCCTAGTTGTTTTGTTTTGTTTGTCTGTTTGTTTTATTGGTGGTTGTTTTATTGTTTTCATTTTATTTTTATTTTATCTCTGCTTCTTCGTCCATTCACCTCTGCTATGAAGTAGGCAGCCTTACATAGTCCACCAGTTAAGGTAAGTAACAGAGATCAGCTAGTCATTATAGCTCATTTAATATGTATAGGGCAAATAAATGGATTGACTCGGTATTATTTTCCCTAGATCGTGGCCTCATCTGCAGGGAAAGGGTATTAAAGGGTACAAATGTTGCTGCCGAAATCTCCTCTGAGAATGAGAGGTTGACAGTCATCAGAGTAGGGTCATCCCATATATGTCTACAAAGCTTTACATAACTTCAGAGCAGACAGAAGCTTCAGGGGCATATTGGCCACTGATAATGCCTCAGAAATTCACAAAGAACTTGTGAAGTGAGTGTCTTACTGTAGGATGGAAAAGTAAACCTCAGAGAGGTTCAATGTCCAAGATTACACCTTCTGGAGAAGAAAGTCTCTCTTCTCCATGGAGCCTTCCCAGAGAACTGGTTATCTAAGTGAACTTTTCACTACCCAGATTCTAGTCCTCAGCCTGTAGGCCTAGAAAGCTGATTTTCCAACACAGAGTTAGTAGATCCGTCTCTTTGGTTAAGACACACACTCATGACATAACAAAGATCCATAAAAAAAAAAAAAATACATGCCTTTTTACTCATCTACAAGGATTGTTTCACCATAATTCATGTCACAACTCCCAGTTTTCTTGGATACACACTGCCATCTTTTGAGAAGACTTACACAGGAAAAGAGATTTCCAAGTACATAGAATCAGCAAGAGGTATTTCCTATAAAGGTCTCAAGCTAAACGGTAGTGGGATGCTTAGGTGGCCATCTACGTCATGAGGATGTGCCTGCTCCTGGGTCCTGGCAGGCTGTGTCTCAGCATGGGAACCCTCCATTCAGTGAAGCTCTTGGAGGGTCTTTACACTGCCGGTCTCTCCCCTTTCCTTACCGTCTTCTCAGCAAGCCCTTTCTGACCGTCGCATCCTTTCTTTGGGTAGGTCAACCTCTTTAATCACTGCAATTTGTGCCTGAGAGCTAATTTACCTTTCCAAAACAATGATTATGTCTCTCCTGATTCGGTCCACTCATAACCTAACTCTCCCAGGATTGTCCAGACTTTGGGTTGTGCTTCATTCTTCTCCCCTAAACTCACCACCAATACCAAGATCTGCATGTTTTAAATGCAACTGAAAAATTAAACCCATTACAGAAGCTTTCCAAATGGGCAAATATTTGCCTCAATTATTCTATTTACAATTCCAAAAATATTTCTTCTGTTGAAGTCTGTGTACAAGAAGTGGCTCCAAAACCATTTTTAAGGGAGTTTTGACATCAATGAAACGTTATGCTGGCAGGGCAAGTGAAGTGCTTGATTAATAAAGAGTCTCAGTGTTTTCAAACACATATTCCAAGCAGCCTCATTTGAAGAAAACCACAAACGGAGAATGCTTTGCTGCTCGTAGTCACAAGGGGGTTGTGTATTTCATTCCCGCTTACACAGTCCGCTTACTTTGGAGCTTGGATAGGAAAGAAACATGGCTTGCAGAAATAAGGCTACATTCAGTGACCCTACCCTTCCACCCATTGGCCTGATGGGAGAAACTTTTACCCCCTTTTGCTACTGTTTTCTTAGTTTTTAACCTTTTAATACTTAATAATTCTCTAAAAGACCATTCTGAGAGAAGAGAGAGGGGCACCGAAGGACCTCATTGTGCTAGGAATTGGGGATTCTGAGATTCCTCATTTCAGAATTTCCAGGCAGTGCGAGGTTGGCACATTATACAGAAACGTAATTGAGCATGTTCATGTTAATTACTTTGAAGTGCTTTCCTCTTTTCCAGTGCTTTACAAAAATACAGCAACTTAAATTGGGTCCTTATTTCATATGTCTAAGATTCTACTCAGCTACTTAATGGGGACATGGAAATATAGTCAGAAGAATGAATTAAAAGCAGTTCCAAGTTTCCCTCTTAAATGAAAAATGCTGATTAAAAATAAAAAGCTTAAATGAAAGGCTATATTGGCAATGCAATTACTGAAGCCAGGATTTCAAACTCTGATAATGATTAAAAAATCACAATAAAATAAATCATTTTTACATACTATTTCATTGCAATAATATATTTTGAGTGCCAGTAATATGCTAGGTATTTCAACTTTTATTTACCAATGTATTTCATTTAATTCTCTCAACAATCCTATAAACATAGACTCATTATGTTTATAAGGCACAGAGAGGTTAAATGTCTTATCTGAAGTCACACAGTTGAAGACAACAAGGATCTGTGGACACAAATCTAAATCCTTCATCAATGCTGTTTATTGGGTACCACGTTTATCTCAAGCAAGATACAATTTGATGACCTGTTTTTAGGGAAAAAGAGATAAATGGCCTACAAATCTGACATTTATACTTGTTTTTGCCCTAAAATTTGAGTACATTCTTCTTAAATAATACAATAATAATTACTACAAACGTAAGGGTGTAGCTATGTACATGGGCATATGTGCAATGGTGTTTAATTTTTGTTTCTATGTTCTCAGCTACTAGGGAACATTGCAAGCGACAGCAAAGGTAGAGTACATTTTGTTAATAGTTTTGTTCAACAATCCAGGTCACCTACTGTCTCTCAGACAACACGTAGTGTTCCATATCCAGAGGCGCGTAAGACAGCCTACTTAGGAGCAAAGAAGCAAGAGACAGAGAGGAACTAAGTCATTTAGTTCATTTTATATCAAATTGCTCTTGTTCAGGTCTTCGTCATCTTATTTTGGGCTATGACAATACACTCTCCTATTTCCTACATTCATTCCCTCCCCTTCTAATTAATAACACATTCGCATGGTACATTGTTTGTCTACCGCTGCATAACAAGACCTGTACCCAAACGCAGTGTCTTAAAAGCCACTTTATTTTCTCATCACTCTGAGTCAGGAGTTCAAGGAAGTCTCAGTAGGAAGCCTCATGTCTGCTTGTGATAACTAGAGGTTCTAACTAGACTGCCCAAATAACTTGAGGTGGCCAGAGAATGCTGAGTCTCTCTCTTGGAGCTGTTACCTCAGTAACTGGACAGAGCTGGAAGATCTGAGATGTGGCCCGCATGTCTGGATTCTGGTGCTAGACGCTGGCCAGAGTGGCTTGGATTTCTTCCTTGTCCATCATTCTCCTATGGCTTCTGTCTGGATCAAGCCTGAACAGCTTTATACAGCACAGAGATCCTTCTCAAGCAAACAAACAAACAAGCAAATGAAAAATGTAACTCCCCTTAAGGCCTGTGCTTAAGTCCCAGAGCACATATATATAAACTGAAAATGAGTCTGCTAATCTTTTTGCAGAGGTCCATGTGTCCCACTCTGTATCTTTGCATTTAGTTCTTCCTAACTTTAATGTTGAGCATGAAAACCAGGACTAGCCAATCAGAGCATATCCATCTTCCTGGCCACAACATTGGTTCAGGATATAAATGTGACCAAAGTAGAGCCAAAGTCTCCCGAGTATGCTGTGTGACAATCTGGAAAGTACACATTTGTGACCTCTGAGTTCTCACAGATATGAAGAATTAAGGAAGCCTGGAACTTCCAAAGTCGTCTCTAATAATATACAGATGAACTGCCTGAGGTTGAAGCCAGCACAAGGGAAGACAGAAACAACAGGCACAAAAAGACAAAAAGAATGTTTTGTCACAGATGGCTTTAAACTTTGAGTAGCTTTGAGTCACATGAACCATTTTCTTTGACTAATTTGGGGATTTGTTTCTTTCAAAATCAAAATTGTCATGATTAACATACTATGAGTAATGATTAATATATAATTTGTCTATGCCCATCTCTCTAACCCACCGGTACTGAAATATTCCTCCAGAATCTCCCAGCACCCATGACCTTGGTTCTACAGTACCTTCTCCTCTGCCTGTCATGTCCAGACTCACTCCTTTTTCTTTTTTTTTTTTTTTTTTTCTGAGAGGTTTTTGCTATAGGGCGCATGTGCTCACCAGAAAGACAGAGAGAGACAGAGTCAGAAAATGAAAAATCACCCCCCAGGGGGGATGGCCACACCACAATCTCCTCTCCTCCATTCTCTTCTCAGGATCTTGGGCACGCACGCACACAGGCCCTGCATTAGCTTAAGCCACCGGGTCCAGGACTCGAACCGCTGTCGACTACATGGGATTCCAGTGACAGCCATTACACTAACTGCTGGTCCCCAGACTCATTTCTTATTTCCTTGCTTCAGAACTTCTTAGTTATGTTTAAAGCTGATATTCCCTAAGTATTCAATTTCTTGGCACTATTCTTAGTGTATCACTTAGGCTACTATTTTGACTCTACAAGTATGCTTAAAAAGTTATGAAAACAGGGGAAACAGCAGTTAGCATAATGGCTATGTCGCTGGACTCCCACGTAGTCGACCACGGTTCGCCTCTTAACTTAACCCAGTCACCATCTTCTGCCCCTTTTTAATTCCTGGTCTTTTCAGTCTTATCAAATCTCTATAAGCTGGGCAATTTCTCCTCATTTTTACAGATTTTCAAGTATTTTCTCAAATGTTCTTTCCATTTTCTTTCTAAATTGCTATGCTAATGATTTATCACAACTTGATAAAATGTGTGATTTCCCTAAGAAAAAGCCTGAATTATCAAAACTTATACAACAAAACTTAGAAAACCTAAAGTGATCAATAACCAGGGAATAAAATAAATAGAGCATAAAATAAATTACTCCCCAGAGACTCCAGTTTCACAAAGTTTTAATATCCTATGATTTCAAGTTAAAATTATAGATTATATGCCATTTTAACTGGTTCAGAGAATCGAAAGAAAAGCAACATGGCTACATTTATTAAGCTATACAAGAATAACCATGATCTGAACACCTAACAAAGTGATTCTATAACAAATTTTAAAAAGTCAAACTATGGATATCGTCATTTCTGAATAGAGTATCCACATTCTCTTTAAAATTCTAGCAAATTTAACTTACAACATAGTGAAAAAATAATATGCCATTTTTGGGTGAAATATTTGAAAATATTTCATGACCTGTCTAGAAAACAACTTTTTGTGAGTTAGAAATCGAAGAATGCTTTCTGAATATAATTTAATTTAACCCAACCATTGGAGACATTTTCCTTAAAATCAAACAGGAAACAAAGCACAGTACCACCATTATTGTGTGAACTTGTTCTTAATGTTCTACACAACAACAGCTTAAGTTATTTTCACATAATTACACAGCAGAAAAGTGAGAGAGATGCTCTTCTACAAAGCACACTTTGACTGCAAAGCTTAAGACTCAAGTCCTCAGAGGTTGATATCCTTGGCTTTCACCTCGGCTGCATCCTTCTGCCTTTTCAGTAGCAATACCTTCAGTTCATTTTGGGAAATCACTGCTTACGTATTGCTTTTCATCTTGGTGACCTAGTAATCAAGATGTTCTACCCTCTGGTCGAGGAGTAAGCATGCACCCAATGAAATCCCCCCCTTTTTT
This sequence comes from Tupaia belangeri chinensis, assembly GCF_000334495.1. NCBI lineage: Eukaryota > Metazoa > Chordata > Mammalia > Scandentia > Tupaiidae > Tupaia > Tupaia belangeri. The sequence continues at coordinate 4,400,834 of NW_006159608.1, read as the reverse complement.
TTTTATCTCTTTCTATTCATCGCTCTCTTCCTCCTCTCCCACCCTATCTCATGGAATTTGAAGTTTTAATGGAGTGACTAAGTGAACTAAATGGTTCAGTCTAATTCTCCCTAGGACACCAGTAGACTATGCTTTAATGTGTAGAAAGTTTTTGTTTTTGTTTATTTGTTTTTTTTTTTTTAATTTCTGGTCTTAATTTAATGTGTCTGCTTAATCTATGAGCTAACGCCAAATCCTTTTTAAAAAATCCTTTTAGGAGCCAGCAGGTGGTGTGGTGGTTAAGGCACTGGATACTGCCACATGGCGGACCATGGTTTGAGTCCTGGACTTGGTGGCTTGTTTTCTCACTTTCCCTTTCTCTCTCTCTCTGTGTATGTGTGTCTCTGGTCAAATTAAAACAAACGAATGAATAAATAAAATTAAATAAATAATTCTTTTTTTAAAAAATATCCTTTTATAAAAGATTTTACTATAATGAGTCCTTGTTTCTTTTTATCACTTGCAAAGAAACATAGTTGGTGTAGCTGTAATCAACAAAGCTAGCTCTCTGCCTTGTGCTCCTTTCTTTTTCCTTCCTTTCTTTTATTTATTTATTTGAGAGATTTTTGCTATAAGGCATGTGCGCTTGCTGGAGACACAGAGAAAGACAGAGACGGAAAGCAAGAAATCACCCCCAAGCCAATATCCCTTCTTTTCCATTCTCCTCTCGGAATCTTGGGCATACACACACATGCCCTGCATGAGTTTTAAGCCAGTGGGTCCCAGACTTGAACTGCTGTTGACTACCTGAGAGTTCAGCGATATAACCATTTTGCCATCTGCTGGTTCCTTGTGCTCCTTTCCTTAGTACATACAATTCATAAATTGACATATTCTGTTGGTTTTACTGGTGCAATATGCTTTCTCTTCATTTGCTTCCCTCTCCCCTCACTGCTACTGCTCTAGTTTAAGTCGTCATTACCTCCCACCTGCGATGGCTTCCTAACCTGTTTCCTTCCCTATAGTCTCTTCTGTCTATTTCATTCCATAAACTGTCATCAGATTATTATTACACTATAAATAGCATTGATAATGTGACTACTCTTAATAGCATTGATAATGTGACTACTCTATTCCAAATTCCACTTCACACAGAACGAAGTTCGAAATCCAGAAATCAATCTGACCATCTTGAACCTGCACATCCAAGCTTAACCTGCCCTTGTCTCATTACTGAGGTTATACTCCAGTCACACAAAATCATTTGTTGATCTACTCAAGATATTATACACTCTTAACTTGAACTTGTCAAAAGGGATTTTTCTCTTCCCCACATTTTGCAGTCTTCATATGGCCAAATCATACTTTCATGTAGAAGCTAGCCACAATCACAGTTTCTTCTGCAACCTGCTCAGCTGTGAATCCTTGCCTCCTCTGAAGGCTCCAGCGCTTCCTCTCCACCCATGCCAGCCCACCCAGCAGTGTCTACCTCTATTTTACTTAAATATGAACGTGTTTTACTTTTTCTTATACGTAAGCCAAGCCATGTATAATGTTTTCAGGACAAAAAGGATAGAAATATGGGTGATTAGACAGAAAGGGAGACTTTCGTGAGACCAAGATATTTCCAAAATGCAACCCATTAAACTTAGGGTGAAAGATAGGGTGTGGACACAGAGAATATTTCTGAGAGGGCCTTGTGTGTATGAAGACGTCTTTGAGCTTCTAACTCCATTTGTGAATTGTGTGGTCATAGCCTGGTGACCAATGTGGTCAACCGAAGGTACACCCATGGCCACACACATGATGATGGACTGCCAAAGATGAGTGACAGCAGCACCATTGTTGAAAGAAGCGGAATAAAAACGGTCCATCATTCTTGAGACTTAGGCTTCTAAGCCTCCTTTGTGAATGACATGACTCACACTTCCAAAAGGCCCTAACACCAAATCTCATATAGTATAGGGCAGAGTATCTATGGTAAGAAGAACTCAGGTTTTAGAATCCGATGAACTCCAGTTTAATTCCTGATCAATCATCTATTCATTGCATAATTTACTACTCTTTCTCTTTAGCTATAAAATCGGTTTGAAAATACTTACCACAAAGTGCCACTCTAAGAAACAAGATTGTGCATGTCATGTCCAATGCCTACCAAAATGTTTAGTGATTTTACCTGGTCTCATCAATAGTTCTATTACAAGTATACACATATCTATCTCAATTTCTTTAAGAAAAATGTGAGATGAAGAAAATTTTGAAAATAGTTGAATCCTTTACAAATAAGTTATGTAATAAGTCAACTAATATTCCCAGATAGATTAGGTTTTAATCCCTGGAATCTTTAAATGTTACTTTAGATCTTAAAAATCATTTTTTGAGAGCGATTAAGAATCCTGAGATGTATCCTGGGTTGCCTGGCTGGGTAAACACAACCACAGATGGCCCCATAAAATGGAGGCAGAGATATTTGGCACACATTAAAGGGAAAAACACGGTCATAACACAGAGTCTGGGCGGTATGGCCACAGCCAGGGAATGCAGGAGCCACCAGAAGGCAAAGTAGGAAGAACAGATTCTCCTCCAGGGCCTCTGGAGCGAGTGCACTCATATTGGTATTTTGGTTTTGGCCAAGTGATGCCAAGTTCATAGTTCTAATTTCCAGATTTGTAAGAGAACACATTTTTACCTTCCTTACATGGTACACATTAAAATAATTCAGAATAAACCCATCTAAACTCAAGTGTTCTCCTTCAAGTCATTTTGCCTGTCAAAAAAAAAAAAAGAAGACGGGAGGAAGAGAACACATTTCTGCTGTTCTCAGCTGTGTGTGGTCATTCGTTAGAGTGGCCGTAGGAAACAGTTTAGGTCCCAGAAAGCGAGTCCCACTAAAAATTTATCTCAACCTGTGGCATTGACTTAGAAACTGGAAATAAAGTTTTGAGATGCAAGTTTTGTAAAATAAAAACCTAGGATGCCCTAAACATAGTATTGGTAGAAATATAGAAGGTGGAGGTGCTGGAGGTGAGGGTTCACGAGGAAATGAGAAGCATGTTGCAGAGAGTGCCCTAAACATAGTATTGGTAGAAATATAGACGGTGGAGGTGCTGGAGGTGAGGATTCACAAGGAAATGAGAAGCATGTTGCAGAGAACTAGGAGAAAAGCAGTCCTTGGCACACAGGGCAGAAACTTGGCTGACTTGTGCCCACAGCTGAGTGGAAAGCAGAACTTACGAGGGACGAACAGATGACTTTGGATATCTATTTATTTTAGGTTTTTGTTTTATTTTGTTTTGTTTTGTTTTTCTACATGGCATGTGGGCCTGCCAGAGAGAGACAGAGAGCGAAAGTGAGAAGTCACCCCTAAAGGGGATGGCTACAGTCTAATCCCTGCTTCTTCAGTTTCCTCTTGGGACTTTGGGCACACACACACACACACACACACACACACACACACACATTGCAGTGACTTTCAAACTGCCAGGTCCAGGACTCTAACCATGAAAGCAGGCATGTGGTTATCCAGAGTCTTAACCTCCACACACCCTGCTGATCCAACCCTGGTATTTAACTGAAAAGGTTCCCAAGCAAAGTTTAGAAAATTTGAGCTTGTTTCTTCTTACTGCTTATAGTGAGATGCAAGAGAAAAGAGATGAATCAGGGGAGAGACTATTGTTGAGCAAAAGGTCAATTCGACTTCACAATTTGGGAAATCTTGTCCTGTGAAAGATGTAAAATGAGGACGTTGATTATTAGAAAAGTAGCTCTGAAGGGGAAGACCGACTAGCAGCAAGATAATATATGAAAGTTGAAGCTATAATGAAAAACGAGTGTCAGGAACAGCACTGAGTCTGAAGGCAGTGTCTGAAAATTTAATCTCACATGCTGTGCTCTGTGGGCTGGGACCACAAGGGAAGCCCTGATTCCATTCCAGTCCAACTTAAAGGGTGGGTGTGGTGGTGTGCACCTGTAATCCTAGTGACTCAGACACGAAAGCTGGAGGATCATGTGAGGCTGGCCTAAGCAACATACCGAGACCCTGTCTAAAACGTGAGGTGGGCGTGCCTGTAGTCCCCTCTAGGATGTTATGGCCAGAATAGTGGCAACATGGCAAGACCCTTTCTTTAAAAAAAAAAAAAAAAAGAACCAGCAGATGGCATAATGGTTACATTGCTGGACTCCCACATGGCTGACCGTGGTTGCAGTCCCAGACCTGGTGGCTTGAAGCTCAGACCAGGCACATGCGCATGTGTGCCCAAAATCCCAAGAGAAGAATGAAGGAGATAGACTTGTAGCCTGGCCATTCTCCCCTGGGTGGTGGTTTCTTGCTTTTTGTCTCTGTGTCTCTCTGATAAGTACACATACCCTATAGCAAAAATCTCTCTAAAACAAACAAACAAAAACTAAAACCAAAAATAAAAACAAACTAACACAAATAATAAAAATTAAAAAAATAAATGAGAGGGACCAGCAGTTAGCATAATGGCTATGTTGCTGTACTCCCATGTAGTCGATCACGGTTCGAGTCCTGGACCCTGTGGCTTAAACTCATGCTGGGCGCGTGCACGTGCATGTCCAAGATCTCAAGAGGAGAATGGAGGAGAAGGGATTGTGGCGTGGCCATCACCCCTGGGGGGGAGGGGGTGATTTCTTGCTTTCTGTCTCCCTGTCTCTCTCTCTCTTTCTGGTGAGTGCACACGCCGTATAGCAAAAACCTCTCCCCACCCACCAAAATAAAAAAGGAAAAGAAAAAATTAAATAAATGAGAGAAAAGAATTCTTCCAGTGAAAGGAAAACCAGTCAGGAGGATGTATTAGAATTGGTAAGTTTGTTAGTGGTAAAGCCAGTAAAGTATTTCATATCCGATGGTCTATTTTTTCTGTGAAATGAAGGGGAAACATTGTCTGCTCGGAGCGAGAAAGTAGGTGGCCAAGTAGAAAACTCCAGAAATGAGGTCAAGGTCTGAATTAGCCTTTATTGAAGAATGGTGATCATGATGATGAAGGCCAATAAATGATCATCTCTGAAGCTAATACTCACTATGTATTGCGTCATTGGAAAAGGATGGATTTTTTTCTATGGAAAAAATCTGTCATGACTTTTCCAACAATTCAATATTTGCCATGCACTAAAACCAATATAGAGCATTTAGGAAATTATTATAACATGTAAGTATCACCTTAGCTTTAGGAAGTAGATACCATTAATATTTAATTTTCATTATTATTTTATATGGTAAATATATCATGTATAACATATATAACAAAATGTAACATATATCGAATATAACATCATATACTAGAGGCAACACAAATATAACATATACACATACGAAATATGATATACTATATATAGTTAATATATTATAAATAAAATGTTTATTTTTATTTCATTACTATTATTATACAGAGAAGAAAATGAGCTCAGAAAGGTTCAGTAAATCGGCCAAGAATACCCAGCTAGTAGGTAGCAGAACATGAAATCGAATAGTGGTCTATGCACTGTGAGGTCTGTTTACCATCATCTTAAAATGTTTCTCAAAAACTGTTTTTAGAAGCTTGCATGCCTCTATCCTCTTTAACTTATCAAATCAAGAAAAGTCAAGGAACTATTCATTTCTGCTGGCATTTCTCAAAAAGAAGAAGTTTCTCACACCCTCGTATAATTCTCCACTAGTCACTCAGTCTTCAGCTTACTCGGTACCCGCTGTACCCCGCTTTTCTTCATGCGCCTCTGTGCCCTATTATCTGCAATGACCTCACACTTCTAAACCCGGTGTTTTGGGTAGAGCAAGGTGGATCATACTGTCCGGAGCCCAGTCTGAGGGCTGCAATGAGAGAGCTACTGACCTGCAAAGCTGACCCTCCTTCTCGCTGAACCACTGAGTAGTCTCGGGTGCTTTCCTCATTCCCTCCATGACTCAATTTACTCCCTCCCAAATAAGGGAGAGGATCCATACAGACGGAATTGGCTCCCACAGTCTATAATTCCAAGTTCATAAAAAGGACATTGAGAGGGGAAATCTTGGCTGCCTGCCTCAGGGAAAAAAATAATTAAGATATCACTTTGCAGAAGCCGTAAGTGAATTTCAACAGCATCATGCCCGACTCTGCCTAAAGTTAGCTATGTCTCCAGGCCTGGGCCCCGTTTGGACACCATGAATTATCCAAGGACATAAGCTAATTGACACCGTCGAGAGGAGAGGGACACGAACAGTCGCAGGCTTGGAGAGTGAGTCCTCGGTGGAGAGGTTAGGAGAACTGGAAGAGCTCAAGCAGGGGAAGGGCTGCTGAAGGGAGTCATCATTCTGCCGACACATTCGTGAAAAGGCGCTGTGAGAAGGGCAGGGATCAGTCTTCTTATTCATCAATAAGGGCAGAATGAGAATTAACAAGCTGTAAGCTGCAACGAGGAATACTGAAGCTGAATTTCAGGGAGGATATTAGACTTCTGGGAGCAGTTAGGCAATGGAACAGGCTATGAGGAGCAGTGAAGTCACTCTAATTGGGGGCATTAGAGACAGAGAGCAGATACCATCTGTCGCAGGGGAGGAGCTGCCTGGGGGAACGTCAGGGGCTGGACTTCAGTGGGCCTCAGTAACCCAAGCATAACGGGTCCTCAAGTCCTCCACTTTTATAGTGGGTCACAGTTTAAGGACCTCGGTGAAAGCAGGGTAGGGCGAGATTGGGATTGTAAAGTGGAAATGGATAAGAACCAGGGAGCCGTGGTTGATGAGACCAAGGTTTTATTGAGGCAGCTTTTATTAACTGGGTTCACACTTTCATTCTCCCACGTACTACCGTGACACAGCTGCGTCCTGAGATTCCGCTTCTTTGGCTGAGATACAGAGAACGTGGTGCCCCTCCTGGAGGGGCTCGTGCAGGAGTAAAGAAGGCGTGTCTGTGTGAGTCGCGTGGCGTGGCATCTAGCACATGGGAGGTTCTAGGCGAATGATGTTTAATGACGAAATCAGGAGCTCTAGGACAGGAAGTGAGGCAGAGGGGAGGCTGCAGGTCTCCTGTTGCTTTAGTGACTTGTTCGCCACTTTTGAGGGGGCAGGGGCAGGGCTGTGTGTCTGGAACTGGGCATATTCAACTACCAACTGCATCTCTCCTACTAGGGACTCAGGGACAGTAGAAAACTATTGAGATTTCTCTGTGTGACAGGTGAAAAAGGTAAAATGCTTTTCTAAACTGCCCACGTGTGGGGACAGCCAGGGCCCAAACCCTAGCAGACTGATGTCCCAGCTCCATCACCCCCAGGTTAGAACTGCTGCCTAGAGCAGATGCACCTCTCCCAGCACGCCTCCAAGTTCACTCAGCCACGGACAGCCCTCTGTGAGCACGCACTGAGATCACACCGAAGTTGTACCTTTTTTGTCAGGTTTGCCACTTTTTGCCTCAGCATAGTGTCTTCCTGAAGCTTTTGAGTGGGAATGAGACTGTGCAACACTGCAGCCAGAAGGGCAGATGTGTTAACCCCAAAGGCAGCCAACCACCCACGCATGGTAGGAATCACCGGGTAAGGTGGTTTCCCATTCTTCAGGCAGAAATCTGTGGTCAGAGAGCGCAGTAGAACCAAGCTCCACTGCCTGCAGCACAAACACCTTCCTGTTGGCTTTTTCTTCCCCTACACTAGGCCTCCCATACCAGCACTCCTGCTCCCGGGGATCACCACCCAAAGGAAACAGCTGCACCTAACTTAGATCAAGACCTTCTGCTTTTAAGGGAACCCAAACTAAGGCAGCGTTTGAAAAGAACCAAAACTGAAAAGATTAGAAAGCACAGAATAACCTGCAACTAAGATGTTTTATATTAGGATGAATATTGTGTTTGTGTTCTCAACCTTTAATTTTGACACGTTCCCACTTACTTTTTGTTTTCTTTTCTTAATTAAGCATTGCTCCCTGTGAACTGTCTCGCAGAGGTAAAAGCAAAAACATAGGACTTTCAAATGTCTGTCATGTGCCTCTCATATCTTCTGACATCTCTCTCACATCCCAGGTCGTATGCTAGCTCTGTAATCAGTACTTCTCTACTTTAATCTACTGTAGCAACTCCTTCTGAAGAATCAGAATAGAGTGTTTGAATTTGAATTAAAACTCATCAAGTTACTTTCTACTTCATATGTATAAATGGCTTTTCTTCCTCAGGAATAGGAACTCACATCATAATCAGTCTCAGTAGACTATAAATTTCATTTTATTGACTAGACTTAAGTATTAGGCTGCTCCTAGATGTCAGGGAGGCAGGACATTTAGTTTTCTTCTTCTGGTGGTAAAAAGGGATAAAGAATGAGCACTTAGCCAATAGAAAATATTTTCTGCAACTGAACTAATCAGTTATATAGAAATTTATTATGAGGTCTTACCAGTCAAGTGATGATGGTGACAAGTTCCACTATCTGCCACCTACTGGCTGGAGCCCCAAGAAAGTTGGCAATGTAGTTCAAAGCTATGAGAGCCAGAGTGCCAATGGAGCTGTGTCCCATCCCTATCTGAATGTCTGAGAACCAGGAGCACTGACAGAAGATCGATGGCCCGGCTCAGTCAGTCAGAAAGATGCAATTCAGCCTTCCTCCACCACCTTGTTCTACTTGGGTCCTCGGTGGGTTGCTTATTCATGAAAGTGGGTCATCTGCTTTGCTCAGTTTACCAGTTCAAATGCTGATTCCTTCTGGAAATTTCCTTACAGATACACCCAGGAATTGTGTTTAACCAGCTATTTGAGCATCCCATGACCCAGTCGAGTTGACACATGAAAATTAACTATCACAATAGTTTTCCTTATCAGATGAAAATCTTTAAACCTAGAGACCTAGGAAGCTACAAAGTTTGAGTTAAAGAATGTTTTACCTCTTGCAGATGGTTTAAAACATCTAGACTCAGAAATAAAATCTATTGGGAACCAGCAGTTAGCGTAATGGCTATGTCACTGGACTCCCACATAGTCGACTGCGGTTCGCGTCCCGGACCCGGTGGCTTAAAACTCACGCTGGGCACATGTGCGTGCATGCCCAAGATCCCGAGAGGAGGATGGAGGAGAAGGGATTGCAGCATGGCCATCCTCCCTGGGGGGGTGATCTCTTGCTTTCTATCTCTCTGTCTCTCTCTGTCTGGTGAGTGCATGCGCCCTATAGCAAAAAATAAAATAAAATTAAAAACCTCTCCAAAAAAAAAAAGAAAGAAAAACTATCATAGATTTTATAGATTATGCTAGTATTAGGGATATAAAAGAAAAGCACAGTTCTCCCAGCATATTAACTATACAAAAGCTCTCGGTCCATCAGGAATGTACACAGATCACTGCAGTAGGGTGTGAGAAGTGTAGTGAGATTGGTGTGCACAGTGCAGGTAGGAGCACTGATCAGGGCATGGGGTGGCCTCTAGCCCAGTCCCCTGATGATACCCTCAGACGTTCTCCTGCTAGAACTACACAGGGACTTAGCAGGTAAGTACCTATTACTGATTTTGTTTGTTTTTCTTAGCATTAGAAGGAACAATTGGAATTATAAGCAGAGTGCAGAGATAATCTGACTTCCCTCTTGAAAAGAGCATTCCGACAGTTATGCAGAGAAAATACAGTTGAATAGTGGCAAGAGGAAAACTGCTTTCCATGACCCTACAGGTTATTGAAACAAAGAGCGTTCTAAGGTTGTAGCTCTGGAGAAATAAAGGAGTGATCAAAGTGAGACTATGTTTTAGAGCTATTATATGCTGTTGAATTTAGGGCTAAATATAAGAGACATAGACAAAAAAAAATGATGACACACCTAAATACACACACACACAGCTGGAGTAATTAAAGGAAGCGGGTTTTATTTACTAGGATGGGGAAAACAGGAGGCTGGACCTCAGTTAATGAAGTGGAAGTGTCAGGTAGACAGCCTGGCATTTGGGGAAAAATCCAAAGCCCAGGGCAAAGCATTATCACTGCCCTTACAAAAGCTTCCATGGTGCCTCCATACCAAAATCTAAGGTTCAGGGGCTCTTCGTTGGGCTCCTTTAGAATCTCCTAGTTCTTTTCTCTTTCACGACTCCATGTAGCTGCTTTTCTCACCTGTACATAAACTAGTTGAGTGACTGCATTTTGCTTAGCTTTGCATTTGTATTACAACTCCCAGCATCTGATGGGAGTATCAGACATAGTTACCAACAGCAGCAGTGCTTCTTTTAAAAATAAATGAGCATCTCTGTCAAGTAGGAAAAGCATAAATGACTGTAATTATCATGTTCATTGTCTGCAGTTTACATGTATCAGATATGAAACGCTACAACCTCACTGCCCCTCTTCTAAGTCTAAATCATTTACTCTTGTCACTACATCAGGTAGAATTGAACATATAATAAATATAGAAGGAGCGCTCCCCCGTCCCCAGACCCTGCATCAGCCAGGACAGAAACCTGCTAGCCCCCTCTAAGTTTCCCTGATTTTGGCCTCTGGCTTCAACTTCCTGGCTGTGAAGTCACCCCCAGTCAGTGCCCCCCCTGCAGACCCTGCTTCAGCCAGGTAGGACAGCTGCTTTGCTCCCTCTCGCTGTCCTTCTTTCTCCATTCTATGGTTTTTTTCCCTCTTTTTGAAAAAACAGCTCTCTGCCCGCCTTGGGCCTTTTTTCTTTTTAATTTCTGTCTTTTTCTCACATAGGACAGAAACCTGCTAGCCATCTCCAAGTTTCCCTGATTTTGGTCTCGTGTACCACATGGTTTTCCATTTTTATCCCAATTTTGCTTTTTTTTCAAAGTAATTTTTTTTCCTTTTTCCTTTTTTTCTTCTAGCACTTTTCTTCTTTTTTTCTTTGCCTTCTCTCTCTATTTCCATTTTCTACCTTCTGTTTCTTTACCGTATTTTTCTGTTTTACTTCTCAGCCCTTACCCTCTGCCTAGAGTAGTTTAGGTGCATAATAGCTAACCACCTGAGCATTGTGAGTCTTTGAGAATTCTTTTGCACATCACAGTAGGGGTTGCAAAATTAGTGAAATTCCCCTTCAAATATCCAATTGTAAATCTCCACCTGCATTTCTCACATTTGAGGACTTAGTAAAAGGGAGAAATAGCACAGAATTATTTCACAGTGGGGGAAACACAGGAACTCACAGTCACTGCATTCCTCTCCAACAAGTTGGACAGAAGTGAATATATTACCAAATGACTGAAAATCAGAGAAAAGCCTCAAGGATGAGAGAATCAAGTAGTACATTCCCATCAAGGGAAAAGTGCAACCTGTATCCAAGTAGGGAAAATTTAGAACATATTACTGAAATGTAAGAAAAAGAATTTAGGATATTTATGGTAACAAAATTCTATGAGATGTAAGAGAAAAGAGATGTTGAGCTCCAAGAGATGAGGAAGTCCTTTCACAATATGAAAAAATTGGACACTATAAAAAAGAATCGTTCAGAACTGTTAGACATGAAGACTATAATACAGAAAATTAAACCTCTCTCAAAAATATCAAAAGCAGGCTAGACCATGCAGAAGATCAAATTTTGGAAGTAGAAGACAAAACCAGTCACCTAGAAAATATCAAAAATACTGAGAAAACAGTCAAGAAATCTGAGCATAATACACGAGAAACACTAGATACCATGAAACACCCAAATATATGAATAATTGGTATCCCATAAGGTGGAGAAACTAATAAGGGCATTGATAATCTATTCCACGAATCCTGGAAGGAAACTTTCCAAGTCTAGAGAGGAACTCAAGCATCCAGAACCAAGAAATACAAAGAACCCCAAGCAGAATCAATCCAAGAAGATTCTCTCCATGCCACATTATAGCTAGATTGACCAAAATGACAAAGACAAGACACTAAGATTTGCAAGGGAGAAATTTCAAATCACTTACAAAGGTTATACCATCAGGCTAACATTGAACCTCTCATCAGAAACAGAGCAAGCAAGGAAAGAATGGGAAAATATATTCAAAGTATTAAATGAAAAACAATTTCAACCAAGAATACTATACCCAGCAAGATTATCCTTCATATGGGAAAAGACAATAAAAATGTTCTCAGATAAACAAAACCTAATAGAATCTGCCAACTCCAGACCAGCTGTTCAAGAAATTCTGAAGTCTTCCTTTTGGCTGGAACTGCCATCTTCCAGTAATTAACCAAAATGACGAAAACAAAGAGAAAGAGGAGAGGCACCCTGTATATGTTCTCTAGGCCTTTTAGAAAACATGCAGTTGTTCCTTTGGCAACGTATATACTAATCTACGAGAAAAGTGATATCGTCGACATTAAGGGAATGGGTACTGTTCAAAAAAGGAATGCCCCACAAATGTTACCATGGCAAAACTGGAAGAGTCTATGATGTCACCCAGCATGCTGTTGGCATTGTTGTGAACAAACAAGTTAAGGGCAAGATTCTTGCCAAGAGGATTAATGTGCGTATTGAGCATATTAAGCATTCTAAGAGCAGAAATAGCTTCCTAAAACGTGTAAAGGAAAATTACCAGAAAAAGAAAGAAGCCAAACAGAAAGGTATCGGGGTTCAACTAAAGTTCCAGCTTGCTCCACCCAGAGAAGCACACATTGTGAGAACCAATGGAAAGGAGCCTGAGCCACTGGAACCTATTCCCTATGAATTCATGGCATGATGTGTGTTAAAAATAATCTAATCTGTGCTCTATAAAAATGTTTGCCTTAATTGAGTAGAATTATGTTCCCTCTCCAAAGCTAATTTTTATTGGGCTCTAATTCATTTTGTTATATCTTTATTCAAATTTAGTATTTTTTTACCTGGAAGATGTTAGGTGGTTTGGTTTTTACTACAAATAAAACTCAACTAGTTAGGGGAAAAAAGGAAATTATGAAAGAAGTACTATATCAAGAAAACTAAAGAGAGACAGCAATAAGAGAACAAAAAACAACCAGGAATATGGCCAACTTAATGGTAGGGGCAAGTCTGGAAATATTGACAGTAACATTGAATGTCAATGGATCAAATTCTCTGATCAAGAGACATAGACTAGCTGAATGGATTAAAAATCAGAAAACTTCCATCTGCTGCTTACAAAAAACTGATCTCATAGTTAAAGACATACATAGACTAAAGGTGAAGGGATGGAAAAAGGTATTCCATGAAAATGGGAACCAAAAAAGAGCAGGAGTTGCTATACTGATTTTGGACAAAACACGCTTCAAGACAAAAACCGTAAGAAAAGACAAAGAATGGCATTATATAGTAATAAAAGGGCTAATTCACCAAGAAGTTATAATTCTTATAAATATCTATGTACCAAACTTAGGAGCACCCACCTATGTAAAGGAAAGAGAGCTAGATCTAAAAGGAGAGATAGACTGTAACACTATAATTGTTGGAGATCTCAACACCCCACTATCTCCTTTAGACAGGTTAATGAGACAAAAAATAAACAAAGAGATTCAGGACCTCAATGATACCATAATTCAGAGGGACTTGATAGTCATCTATAGAACTTTCCACCCAAATAAAACACAAAATAAACATTTTTCTTAGCCTTACACGCTATTTTCTCAAAGATTTGTCACATGATAGGGCACAAAACCAGCCTTAACAGATTCAAAGGCATAGAAACTATATGCAGCATCTTCTCCAATCATGATGGAATTAAACTTAATATTAATCTCAGTAAAAGCCCTCAAAAATATATAAATACGTGGAAACTAAATAACCTACTTCTGAATGACTCCATGACTACTGCAGAGATTAAGATGGAAATCAAAAGATTCATGGAAACTAATAATAATGAGTATACAAGTTTCCATAATCTATGGGATACTGCAAAAACAACCATAAGAGGGAAGTTCATAGCAATTAGTGTGCACAAGATAAAGATGGAAAGGTACCAAAAGGACAACCTAACATCATGCCACAGGGAATTGGAAAAAGAAGAACAAAAAAATCCAAAAAATGCCTGGAGAAAAGAAATAATAAAGATTCAAGCAGAAATAAATGAAATAGAAAATAAGCAAACTATACAGAAAATAAATGAAAGAAAAGGCTGATTCTTTGAAAAGATAAACAAGATTGACACACCATTAGCCAGATTAATTAAGAAGAAGAAAGAAAGGAACCAGATAAGTCAAATTCTCAATGAATCAGGCAACATTACAACAGACTTAACAGAAATACAAAACATCATTAGAAGGAACTATGAGCGACTCTATGCCAGCAAAGAAGAAAACCTAGATGAGATGGACAAATTCCTGAACACATATAATCTACCAAGATTGACTCAGGAGGACATAGAAAGCCTGAATAGACATAAACAAGCAATGAGATTGAATCAGAAATAAATAACCTCCCAAGAAAGAAAAGTCCAGGCCCCGATTGCTTCATTGCCAAATTTCCAAAACTTTTAAAGAAGAGGTAACCCTCATTCTACTCACACTGTTTCTAGAGATCCAAAAGGAAGGAAGCCTTCCAAATTCATTCTATGAAGCCTTCATTACCCTCATTCCCAAAACGGATAAGGATACGGCAAAAAGGAAAATTACAGGTCTATATCCCTGATGAATATAGATGCAAAAATTATCAACAAGATACTTGCTAACCATATTCAACAGCATATAAAAAAGGTTATTGATCACAATCAGGTAGGCTTTATTCCAGGAATGCAAGGGTAATTCAACATATGCAAAACCATAAATGTAATACAGCATATTAACAGAAAGAGAGATAAAAAACATATGATCATTTCAATCATTGCAGAAAAAACATTTAACAAAATAAAACATGGATTTATGATCAAGACTCTCAGTAAAATTGGATAGAAGGACCGTTTCTCAGCATAATAAAATACATTTATGAAAAATCTACAGCTAACATTATACTGAATTGGGAAAAGCTGAAAGCTTTTCCACTAAAACTAGGTACAAGACAAGGCTGCCAACTTTCCCCACTCTTATTCAATATAGTACTGGAAGTTTTAGCCCATGCCATCAAACAAGAGAAGTAAATAAAAGGCATTCACAGTAAGGAAAGAAGAGCTGAAATTATCTCTGTTTGCAGATGACATGATTGTATACATAAAGGACCCAATAGTATCCATTAAAAATCTTCTCAAAGTAATAAATGCATATAGTAAAGTGGCAGAATACAAAATTAACTTACAAAAATCTATAACATTTCTATATACAAACAACAAGCAGACAGAGACAGAACTGAAGAAAGTAATTCCATTTACCATAGGACAATATACTTAGGAATAAAACTAACCAAGGAAGTCAAAGACCTCAACAAGGAGAACTATGAAAACATTAAAAAGGAAATTGAAAAGGACACTAAAAAGTGGAAGGACATCCCATGTTCCTGGACTGGCAGAATCAATATAATAAAAATGGCAGTCCTACCCAAATTAATCTACATGTTCAATGCAATCCCGATAAAACTACAGGAGACATTCTTCACAGATCTAGAAAAGACAATCATAGAATTTGTCTGGAACCATAAAAGACCCAGTTTTGCTAAAGCCATCCTGTGCAAGAAGACTAGAGTAAGTGGCATCTCACTCCCTGACCCAAAATATATTACAAAGTTGTGATAATCAAAACAGCATGGTACTGACACAAAAATAGACATGAGGGCAAATGGAACAGAGTAGAGACTCCAGAAATAAACCCCAAAACATACAGTCAACTTGTTTTTGACAAAGCGTACCAGTCAATCCACTGGGGAAAGGGAAACCTCTTTAGCAAATGCTGTTGGAAAAATCAGGTGTCCACCTGCTGAAAGATGAACCTGAACTCTTATCTGTCACTATTAACAAAAATCAACTCAAGGTGGATTAAAGATCTAAACCTAAGACCTCAAACGATAAAATTACTGGTGGAAAACACTGGAGAAACTCTGGGAGACATTGGGTAAGCAAAGACTTCCTATGCAAGACCCCCAAAGCACAGACAATAATCCCTCAAATGGACTAGTGTGATAACATCAGATTAAGGAGTTTCTGCACAGCAAAAAACACCGTAATTAGTGTAAATTGACAACCTTCGGAATGAGAGAGAATTTTTGGTAACTGTGCCTCAGATAAGGGACTGATAACCAGAATACACAGGGAACTCAAGCAGCTTACCCAGAAGAAAATGATTCATCCAATTAAAAGTTTGGAAAATGACCTGAATAAACAACTCTCTAAGGAAGACACAGGAGTAGCCAAGATAATATAATATATGTATATATATACTCAACATCTCTCATTGTAAGGGAGATGCAGATCAAAACCACAATGAGATACCACTTAACTTCAGTCAGAACAGTGAAGATTAAAAAAACAAATAATGATAAGTGCTGGAGGGGATGTGGTGAAAGCAGAACATTCCTACACTGTTGATGGGAATGTAAATTGGTCCAGCCACTGTGGAGAATGATATGGAGGTTCCTCATGACCTTCAAATAAAACTGCCATATGATCCAGCAGTTCAACTCCTGTGTGTCTACACAAACGACAAGAGAGCACTCAATCGGAAAAGCGCTTGCACATCTATATTCATTGCAGCCTTATTCACAATTGCTAAGACATGGAACCAACCCAAATGTCCACAAACAGATGACTGGATTGACAAATTGTGGCACATATACCCCATGGAATACTATTCAGCCATAAAAAACAACAAGGTCATGGAATTTGATAAAAAGTGGACAAATATGGAAGATTTGCTGCTGAGTGACGCAAGTCAGGCTATGAAAGAGAGATATTGCACGTCTCCACTTAACATATACCGACTGTCCACACTCTGTGGTAGAGACTGAAAAACTGGAGAACATAAAGACATTAAAAATTATAATGGATGCTAGAGACAAAGAGTGTGGGAAGGAGAGAGCGTAGGAAATTTGGGGGGAAAAAGGAAAGGTAAGACACTTGTAGGACACAGATAAGGTTTATTATCTGTTGACGAGGATGTGCACGGTGGTCTCAACTGGGCTGGACTGAGGTGTATATCATGCTGGGTAAAGTCTCTTCACAATCTAAATGATGTATAGTGATTTAATGTATGAATAATAATAACAAATATATAAATTAAAATTTTGAATTAGTAAAAATAAATAAATAAATATAGAAGTAGCTAAACTGGCCTATCTCCATAGAGTATAAAACAAATCTCAGTTATTAATTATTTCAAAGGTGTTAAATATAGCAGTGAAATGTCGATCTCTTGTTGGCAAAGCCAGCTGTTACAGGTGTCATGAAACATTTTATTAGTATTTTATTATACTGGCGTATTGAAGAAAAATATTCCAGTCCTGGAGAATATTACTGATGAGACCCCATAGGTGCATAGGTTTTAATTATAATTTTTATCACTGTAATGTTTTGGAATAAAAGGTTATATCCTTGAATTAAGTTTTCACGCATAATTTAAAAATACAGCTAGAGTTTGGACCAGAAAATTTGATCTACACTTCCCCACAATCCTTCTGAAGTGGAAAATAGAAACATTTATGTTTGTTTATGTTCAGACCATTTTGAAATATATTATTTAGCTCAGTAAACTTTATTAAATAACAGAATATGTTCATATAACAAATATTTTCAACATTATAAATTAGGTGTTTATTTTCTGTTTCTTCAATTTCTGTATACCCTCAAAGACTGATTAATTATTAGTGTGCTGTGACTATGACAAATAAATTATATTATTTTCTTGGGATTTTCAAAGTTGTTACTTTTCAGTCAGCACCTGTTCCAGTTACATTCATCTGCAGTGATTAATTAACCTTGTCAAAAGTTGACACCACCATTGGGAATAATTCTTTGTTATTTTTGACCTTGGTTTTTTTTTGCATTAAACTACTTATGTTTATACTCCTGAGGCCATATAATTTAATACTTGGTAACTTCAAATAGATTTAATTGAAGGAAAACTTTTATATCATTGCGAATGCAAGAGTAAAGCTTAGGAAAAGCCAAACGGAATTTTAAAAATATTATGCCATGGCGTGTAGGAATATCTACCATAATTGTCTATCTTTTATTTTTTAAGATTAGTTCTTGTTAAAATACATGCAACTGTAAAAGTGTTTGGGGCCCTGTTCCTAGAACAACACGACAGCATAGTAACACGCACAAGCTTTGGGAATGCATGTCTCGATCTTTTAGCTAAAGTGCCTTTATAGCTGGAATGACCGTGCTGCTCTGGGAGATTCTAGCAGTTGATCATTGTCACAAGATGACACCAATAGACTATTGAATTTGTATAGTACCTTGAAGTGAACAACATAATTTGCAGTTCTCAGAGAAAGAGTGTGGGAAGGAGAGAGCGTAGGAAATTTGGGGGGAAAAAGGAAAGGTAAGACACTTGTAGGACACAGATAAGGTTTATTATCTGTTGACGAGGATGTGCACGGTGGTCTCAACTGGGCTGGACTGAGGTGTATATCATGCTGGGTAAAGTCTCTTCACAATCTAAATGATGTATAGTGATTTAATGTATGAATAATAATAACAAATATATAAATTAAAATTTTGAATTAGTAAAAATAAATAAATAAATATAGAAGTAGCTAAACTGGCCTATCTCCATAGAGTATAAAACAAATCTCAGTTATTAATTATTTCAAAGGTGTTAAATATAGCAGTGAAATGTCGATCTCTTGTTGGCAAAGCCAGCTGTTACAGGTGTCATGAAACATTTTATTAGTATTTTATTATACTGGCGTATTGAAGAAAAATATTCCAGTCCTGGAGAATATTACTGATGAGACCCCATAGGTGCATAGGTTTTAATTATAATTTTTATCACTTTAATGTTTTGGAATAAAAGGTTATATCCTTGAATTAAGTTTTCACGCATAATTTAAAAATACAGCTAGAGTTTGGACCAGAAAATTTGATCTACACTTCCCCACAATCCTTCTGAAGTGGAAAATAGAAACATTTATGTTTGTTTATGTTCAGACCATTTTGAAATATATTATTTAGCTCAGTAAACTTTATTAAATAACAGAATATGTTCATATAACAAATATTTTCAACATTATAAATTAGGTGTTTATTTTCTGTTTCTTCAATTTCTGTATACCCTCAAAGACTGATTAATTATTAGTGTGCTGTGACTATGACAAATAAATTATATTATTTTCTTGGGATTTTCAAAGTTGTTACTTTTCAGTCAGCACCTGTTCCAGTTACATTCATCTGCAGTGATTAATTAACCTTGTCAAAAGTTGACACCACCATTGGGAATAATTCTTTGTTATTTTTGACCTTGGTTTTTTTTTGCATTAAACTACTTATGTTTATACTCCTGAGGCCATATAATTTAATACTTGGTAACTTCAAATAGATTTAATTGAAGGAAAACTTTTATATCATTGCGAATGCAAGAGTAAAGCTTAGGAAAAGCCAAACGGAATTTTAAAAATATTATGCCATGGCGTGTAGGAATATCTACCATAATTGTCTATCTTTTATTTTTTAAGATTAGTTCTTGTTAAAATACATGCAACTGTAAAAGTGTTTGGGGCCCTGTTCCTAGAACAACACGACAGCATAGTAACACGCACAAGCTTTGGGAATGCATGTCTCGATCTTTTAGCTAAAGTGCCTTTATAGCTGGAATGACCGTGCTGCTCTGGGAGATTCTAGCAGTTGATCATTGTCACAAGATGACACCAATAGACTATTGAATTTGTATAGTACCTTGAAGTGAACAACATAATTTGCAGTTCTCAGAGTTGGAGACTACGAACTCCTATACTGGATTAGTAAGCCCCAAGTTGGTGGTCGGGACTTGACTGCTTGAAAGAGGTGAAGACTTAGCACAGTCGTGAGGAACTAATCTAACTGGAGAGCAGAAAAGAGGAGAAAAGGGTTTCAAAGCACAGAGCTGTATCCTGTGTTTCCTCTTCCATCAGTCTCCATCTCTTCACCTTGCATCATTCCTCTGAGATGTTATAACTTAGCTGGCATTACAGTCAACAGTCATGTGTTTCTTGACTCCTCCCCTACAAGAATGCAAAATATCAGAGACTCTGTGATGTATTCACCATAGCCTCCTCAGCTCTTAAAAGACACCCCCGCACATACAGGCACTTGATATTGAAGGTGTGAGTGACTGCTGAAGGAACTATATCCACTGATGCAGGGACGAGTGACACGTAATGGTCCTTTAGGAAAACTATAAAGCCATTCTGTCTTCCTAACAGGTTGAAACATATGAGACACTAATATTCGATTGCCTTTTGTCCATCTTCCTGCATATTTTATATACTTTACCTCAACAGAACATGGAAAGGAAGTCAGAAACGGAAGAGCTCTCAGGGATGGAAACAAAGAAACTGACCCAATGGGATGGATTAATTTAGCATGTTAATGTGTTTGGGTAAATCCTAAGAAAAATTGGGAGTTATTGACAGGCTTTAAGTAGAAAATTGACCTAATTAGTTAGCTCTATATGATGGCTTTATAGCAGATGGATTCAAAAGGAGCAGAAACGACACCAGGAGACAGTGTAAAGACCCTGGCATCATCAGGGAAGAGATGGTGGATGGCAGAGCCGCCGTCAGTGGAAGCACTGACCCAGCCACTCAGGTCTAGTCTCACGTTTCTCACCCTCGAATTCCTTCTACATGAGTGGACACTATCTAGTCTCCTGAGTGGATAAAAGCTCTTCTTTTTCACCTTTCTCCCAAACATGAGAGAGCCCCAAGATACAGTCCCCCCTCTTTTTTTTCTTCACAGCTCGGACAGGTTGAATTTTCCTGAAAAATAAAGGAACATGAAATGAAAAAGAATAGACAAAATGAGTAAGTGCAGACTTTTTATTTGACCCAAACTAATTCATTTACCATAGCATTTTGAGATCACGTCTCTTACCCTTATGAAGTCTGAGTCTCCCCCTCATCTCTCCCTTTATAAATATCTTTCTTCTAAAAAAGAAGTTTTTAGCCAGGGTGCATGAATTCGTCAGCGAGAGACAGAGAGAGCGGAGAGGGAAAGGTAGAAAGCACTCTCCCTGCTCTTATCACAACACAGTCCCTTCTCCTCCATTTCTACTTTCTTCCAGGATTTGGGCATGCACACACACACATTTGGCATATTTCACACGCCACCGGGTTCAAGACTTGAACCATGCAGTTGGTCAGATGGGATCTAACTCACCAGGCCACGACATAGCCTTAGCCTATTTTTTTAATTATAAATATATAATTAAAATATATTTATAATTTGGGAATGCATGTCTCAATCTTTTAGCTACAGTGCCTTTATAGCTGGAATGACCTTGCTGCTCTTGAAAATACTAACAGTTGATCATTGTCACAAGATGACACCAATAGACTATTGAATTTGTATAGCACCTTGAAGTGAACAACATAATTTGCAGTTCTCAGAGTTGGAGACTACGAACTCCTATACTGGCTTTTTTTTTTTTTTTTTGCCATAGGGCATGTGTGCTGGTCAGAAACAGAGAGAGAGAGAGAGGAAAAGTGATAAATCACCCTCCAGGAGGGATGACTACACTGCAATCCCTTCTCTTCCATTCTCCTCTTGGAATTCTGGGCATGCACACATGTGTGCTCAGCATGTTTTTCGGGCCTCTGAGCCTAGGACTCGAACTATAGAGTTGGCCATGTGGGATGCAGTGCCTTAACCAACATGCCACATGATACATATATAATATTTTTTGATCAAACTAAGACCCTTTTTTTTTTAGAGATTTTTTTGATAGGACACATGTGCTTGCCAGAAAGACAGAGAGAGAGAGAGAGAGAGACAGAAAGGAAGAAATCATCCCCCAGGGAGGATGGCCACGCCACAATACCTTCTTCTCCATTCTCCTCTAGGGGTCTTGGGCACACATACACACACACCTGGCGTGAGTTTAAGCCTCCAGGTCCTGGACTTGAACTGGGATCGACTACACGGGAGTCTAGCGACATAGCCATTACACCAACTGCTGGTCCCCAAACTAAGACACTAAGAGGAAAAAATCTGCACCATTAGTAATTTGCTGGAATAACACACATAGACCAGGCCTTCCCTAGGCAAACTAGATATAGGTGACCCTAGATATAACTGAACCTAAACATATAGGCCATCAGTTATTTCTCTCCCAAGGGTTCTATTTTGCAACTAGTTTATTTGGGATACTTTAGTAGGACATGAAATGTGTAAGGTCTATATGCTGTTTAATAAAATTCATTATACCAACTTTAAACTTTTCCAAGTCAAAATTATGAGTGCCTTGCCACTCAAAGTCTCACTTTGTGTTTTCTAAATGTTCTAAAGATTTTATGAGATGGGCAGGGGTTGGAGTTAATAGGCGAATTTTATATGTAAAGAAGTCGGGGCTCAGAAAGACTAGATGAAAAGGCAATGAAGTAAACCAGAAGTGAACCTGACCCTAGAGTCATATTGAAACACTAACCCATCACTTTCTGTTTGTAGCAGTGCTACTTAGAGTGGACCACATATGGCTTGAACCAATGAGAATAGACTTACAGAAAATTTATAGCAGTTCAACAGAATTATTTACCCATTTATTTCCATGTTTATTTTTATGTTTATTTAGTTCGTGTTGTGATACTTTTGCCTCAGTCTCCCAAGTAGCTGAGACCACAGGTAAGCTCTATCACATCAAACTCTTTAAAGATAGGATCTCCTGGGATAAGCAGTTAGCATAATGGCTATGTTGCTGGACTCCCATGTAGTTGACCGTGGTTCGAGTCTCGGACCCCATAGCTTGAAACTCACGCCAGGTGCGTGTGAGTGCGTGCCCAAGATCCCAAGAGGAGAATGGAGGAAAAGGAATTGTGGCATGGCCATCCCCTCTGGGGGGTGATTTCTCTCTGTCTCTCTCTGTCTTTCTGGTGAGCACATGTGCCCTATAGCAAAAACCTCTCCAAAAGAAGAAGAAGAACATGTGCAGAGGAAAAACTCTATGAACACACAGGGAGAAAATGGTCAAGCCAAGAAGAGAGGCATAGGATAGATCCTTCCATGTAGGAAAGATCCTCAGAAGGAACTAACCCTGCCACACTTTGACCTTGGATTTCTAGTCTTCAGAATTAGAAAATAATTTCTGTTGTCTAAACCATCAAGTCAATTATGAACTTCTAAAGGACAAGATTGCCCAAAAAAAAAAACTGTTTTGCTCTTCCCACTTGCTTGAGTGTACACATGTATAAAAATCACCTTAGTCATCTTGCATTTTTATTCCTTAACAAGATATTTTAAAAGGCAAGAATGACATCTTTCAGACACCAACATGATATGCCAAAACATTATGTCATTTGGTGTCAAAATCACTTGTCATTTTCTCTAATATCACTCCTGCTGGCTGGGATGTCTTGGAAACATCAAAAGCTATTTTACTTAATCTCGCTCGTTAGAAGCAAGCATCTCCTAATTCTTAGCCAATAACAATGGACTCTTAAGAAGAAACTTTAAATGCTATTTTGGTTGATTATCACATAAAAGCAAAAGCTGTACCCCAAATTTTCTTTTAAAGAGAGATTTTTGCTATAGGACATGTGTACTAGCTGGAGAGACAGAGAGACAGAAAGTGAGAAATCACCACCCCAGGAGGGATGGCGGCACTACGATCCTTCCTTCTCCATTCTCTTTTTGGGATCTTAAGCAGGCATACATGCACACCCTCCAGGAATTTTATTTCACGGGACTCAAACCATGGTCAATGATGTGAGAGTCCAGGGACAACAATCATGCCATCTGCTAGTCCCTGTCTCCAAATTATTAACTAGTAAATTTGAAGTCAGATGTCTTCAATTTCAGATAAGTTAGGTAGAAGATGTTGCAAATTCTCCATAGACTAGTAAGATTCAGGTGGATTCTTTTCTATTTTAATTGCTATAGGGCCCGTGTACTCACCAGAGAGAGAGAGCGAGAAAGTCAGAAAGCATCCTCTCAGCAGGGATGGCCACACCACAGTCCCTTCTGGGAGCTGGTGATTAATGCACATGCACCCAGTATGTCTCCCAAGCCACTGGTCCAGGACTCCAACTGTGCAATTTGGCCATATGGAATCCAGTTGCCTCAACTACCACCCACCAACTGGCCCCCAAGTAGATTCATAATAGAGTCAAACGTATAAGACTGTCCGGCAGAATCTGAAGAGTCTTTCTGTAGAAATCACTTCTCCAGAACAGGCTAATACGAGGAGCAGAAATGAAGGTGGAGTTAAGCTAGCAATTCAGAAGAGTGAGAAGTTATTGATTAACCATCCATTTACCCAACAGGTGCTTACTAAGCATCTATTGGATGTTCATCACTATTCTCCTAAGAGGCTGAAAAAATAGCCCTTCTTACTAGGTCAAATTCAATAAGCCTATTCAATGTGCTAAAAATAGAGAAGAAAATAGCAGGAGTTCCTTCCTTCAAGAATGTAGAGAGGAACTTGAATATATAACAGTTTTATTTGCTTTGGGGCATTTTAAATTAGGATATGAATTTACCAAAATAAATGATAGCTATAATAAAAAAAAAATTGAAGCCAAAAAAAAAAAAAAAACAGTGTATAGAGGAGATATACCAAAGTCATGTATTAAACACAAAAGGGTCAACAGAAAACTAAACATCAAACTCTCTTAATAGCAAAATCAGCAACAAATAGCTCATTACAGAGACAGCTGAAGTTCTTTAGGAACATGCAGCTGGCTCAAGACTGAAGTCAGACCTCTAATCACCCAGCCCAGTCAGGTCTAGACCTGAGGGTCTCATCACCACCCCCGCAGGCCCACGGCAAGGGAGGAATAATCTGTGGAAGCCCTAGAGCCCACGTACCTCATTACAGAGGAGCAGAGAGAAAGAGAGTGTGACAGGAAGAGTCAAAACCTGGGACCAAGAAAGTTGGGAGGTATTGCAGAAAGCCTAAAGTTTTTGCCAACTTGACCAATTTGATTAAGAATTTGTCCTCTTTTGTCTAAGGATTAAAGAAGAGCAACAATGATAAGAAAAGAACTTAATACTTTCCTTTATCTTGCATATAAAAGGGAAGATAGGAGAAAGGAAGTGATTCAGAACGCTATTGCAGTTGGTCAATTTAAAAGTGTAACTAGAGTCAGCAGGTGGTGTAGTGATTAAGGCACTGGACCTCACATGGCCAATTCCACAGGTTCAAACCTTGGACACAGTGGCTTGAAAGACACGCTGGGTACATGTGCGTGTGCATGCGCATGCATACCAAAAATCCTGAGAGGAGAGTGAGAAGGGACTGAGGTGCGGCCATCCAACCAGGGAGCAATTTCTCACTTTTCCTCTCTGTCTCTCTATGGCGAGCACACATGCCCTGTGGCCACAAAAAAAAAAAAAAAAAAAAAGTAGGAAAAAAAAGTACTGTGATGAATTAAATTATTTTATCTCACACACATCTGAGAGAGTGTGTGAGATAAAAGCATAACCACCATGGAGCTTATGAATAACAAAAGGGAAGCCTCAAAAAGATGCCACATTTGTGAAGCCTTATCAACTGAGGCAAGGACTACGAATTTACTCAACAAGTATTTTTAAGCACCTACTATATTCATATATTCCTTATACTAGTGTTATTGTTTATAGAGACAGAAACAATATGACTTCAAAAAGCATATACTTCCAAGTCAGGTTCTATCCAGGAAGACACAACTAAAACACGACATGGAAATTGCCCTGGTACTTGGCCATGCCAGGAGCCAAGCAAACACAGGAAGAACAGTTTCTACCCAAATACTTGAAGGAAGGCACCAATTAGAACACACGAACTGACCTTTGAACAGGAAAAAGGACTGATCACACATGTCAACTGGGTAGAAGAACAGACACTGAATCAGGCGAGGGAAAGGAAGCATGGCTGCATGTATGTCCTGAGAACCATTGCTAATATTTCTATTGAGCTTCACCAAAAGGGAAACACATGAATGAATAGAGAAAAGTCTCAGGCCAGCCGGTAGCTGGTGGTTAGGGCAGCTGGAACCCCCTGCGTGGTTTGAGTCCCAGACCTGGCAGCTTGCAAATCACTGTGGGCAAATGTGTTTGAATGACTGCAATCCTGAGAGAATAATGGAGGAGAAGGGATTGCAGTGTGGCCATCTCCCATAGGGAGTGGTTTCTCTCTTTCTCTCTCTCTCTCTCTCCAGTGAGTTCATGTGCTCTATAGCAAAAATAAAAAAAATAAAAATAAATTCAAAAAAGTCTGTTCTCATGAATATTGCATTGTGGCTGTGGAGAAGGGGTAGTGTTGCAATCTGTCCTGCCACAACCTTTCAGTCAGTTATAACCACAGCATGCCACCATCACTGTCCTGTTTAGGGTGCACTGGGAATGGAAATTGGGTCTCCCAGGCTGCCTCAGCCATCACCAGTAACATCCTTCCACTTACCCCATTATGTTGGGCTGAGAAATCACATTTTCAGGAACCAACAGGTGCAATGTAGAAAATAAAATGAGCTAATGAGATCGTTTCAGGAGAACTGGTTTCTTTGGTGGGATGGGGGAGGGTAGTCATAAAAAGTGCCTTTTAGCCATGATAGTTACACCCAGGATTATTAAGGATTCAGTCATGTGATGACAAGGAGGCCGAATACTCCAGACGAAGGAAGCAACAATGAGAGAAAACATTCAGACAGTAAAACTGACTCAAAAGATTCAAGAAACAGATGGAGGACCAGCAGATGGCGCAATGATTACATCGTTGGACCCCCACATGGCCAATCACAGTTTGAGTCCCGGACCTGGTGACTTGAAACTCGCGGTGGGTGTGTGTGTATACACGCACAAATTCCCAAGAGGAGAATGGGGATAAGAAATTGCAGCTTGGCCACTCCCCTTGAGGAGTAATTTCTCCCTTTCTGTGTCTCTGGTGAGCACACATTCCCTTTAGCAGAAAGCTCACTTTAAAAAAAAAAAGAAACAAACAAACAAACAAAAAATATAGGTGGAAGGCTTACCTGGCTGGAGCTTGTAGTAGTCGGTGTCAGGGTTGATCAGAGAGGAACTAGCCAGATCATGTCAGATCTACAAATATTTGACATGTGAGGGTAGAAAATAGAGAAGTTGAAGTAGTGTTAAGAAAGGCAGATCATAAAGGGCCTCTAGGAAATTTGGAGTTTCCCCCATGTTAAAATTAATTTAATTTGTCCATTTAAACTGGGTCACAGATGACCAGACAGCTTGTTAAACATTATTTCTGGGTGTGTCAGTGAGGGTATTAGCATTTGAATTTGTGGACTGGGTAAAACTGTTCCTTCCCAATATGGGCCGGCATTATCCAATTCACCGAGGATGTAAATAGAACAAAAGTAAAACAGAACGTGGTTATATTGGTATTTTCTGCTTGAAAGCTTGAACCTGGAGAAAACTAGGATTTTCTCCTGCCTTGACACTCCTGGTTCATAGGCCTCCAGACTCAATCTGGAATCTAGACCATCAGATCTCTAACTCCTGAGAATGAACTGCACCATTGGTTTCCCTGGTTTTCCAGTCTGCAGATTGTGGACTTCTTAGGCCCCATAACTGGTAAGCTAATACCTCAGAATAAATCGTGATATATTTATATTTTGTTCCTATGGAAAAAAAAGTCCTGACTATTATGGTCTAAAACATAACAATACCATTCTTCTCACTGTAACTACAGTAGCTGAAAAGGAGCAAGGTTATTAAAAAGTTCTAACATTAGTTTGGTCACAGTTGAGTGGATAAAACACTACAGCCCAGATCCTATCCAGCCTATCAGGATCTTAACCTTTGCTGATAAGGGATAGTACATCAGAAAATATTAAGTATCAATTTGTCTATATAGGCCCAGGCTCCGAATTCAACAGTCCACTCAAAAGAGGCAAAATCACAAGTTGTTTTTTTTTTTTTTTTTTTTTTTTCCCTTCATAAGCCCCCTGGATACAGTATGCCTCTGTGAACTAGCCAGGGAAAAGAGACCCAGCTTTACAGTGCGTGTAATCTGGAGAGCAAGGGAAGAAACATTTAAGCTGTTATTCAAACACGTTTCATTCCAATTACTACTTTCCTCTCTGTCAAAGTCAATTATTCTCACTGTTGACATGACTATTGCTTGCTGAGGTGATTGGAGGATCTGTCTCCATATTTTTCTCCCATGTTTTCTTTTTGGGTTGCTGTTGGTTGCGGGTTGCTCGATAGTGTTGTTGTTGATTTTCCCATTGCAGCCAGCGCCACAGAGTTACTTTTACACGGCCATAAAATAAAATGAATGTACACAGGAAAAGGAGCCTTGCTCCAAGTCAAGTACTGGGCAGCTCAGCTTAACGTGCTCTTGGTTTCACAAGCAGAGACCTGTTTGGGGACCTGTTTACTCTCCTTGCTTAAAGACACAGTGACATCCTCCATGCCTGCACTGGGCCCCAGGCAGACGGAGGCTGACGAGCCAGCTCATTTCTGCCCTGTGACACTGAAAGAAACACTGGTCCTCAGCTGACTTTGATGGACTAATTGTAGCAACACACTGAGTTAATCACACCAGGCCATGGTTGGGTGCCTGTCAGCACCTCCATGACGCTATCAGCTAAGGCTGTTGAGTCTTCATGAAATAGAGAAAAGGGAAGTGAAAAAGGAGAGCTTAAGTATTTCCTAATTTGTGGCTATTAGGTTAAATTTGACCAATGTTCATGAAATCATGCTGATCCTTTTTCACTCTGTCATCTTGAGTTGTCTTGTGTTATTCTTTTCTCTGTCTTCTGCAATCCTGGCTTGAGTTTCAAAATGACAACCAGCATGACTAATTTTCAAAATTTATTCAGCTGTAGTCTAAAAACATTTCTTAAATATATATTCTGGGGCCAGGAGGTGGCACAGTGGCAACACCGCCGGACTGCCATGAGAAGTGTTCTGGGTTCACATCTCAGAACCTCCCTGGGTATGATAAGCAAACACACAAATGCCTGTGATCTGGGTTGGCTGAGGCTGAGGGTGGATCATGGTGTGGGGACCTTTTGGGGGGGTCTCTCTGCCTTTCTCTCTCTGTTTAATTCCTAAAATTATTCATGATATTAATTCATGAAAAAACAAAGAGCATTTAAAGAAGAAAACCTAAAATAAATATGTATTCTTTCCTATCCATGCCCTAATGGACTCTAAAAAAATATACATCAATACTCAGTGGAGTAGTAGCAAGAGAACTGCAGGACCAGCTAAGGCACACATACTTTGTTTTTCTGTTACAGCCAAACTGAATTTATGTCTATCTTTGCTTATTTCCTGCTTTTTATCATATTCAAGACTTGGCTCATAATGTGCTTCCACACTGAAATCCCTTTGCTCCCTAGTCCAACAAATCACACATTCAGATTATATCCCTTCAACGTAACACCATTTCCTCAAAGGTAAACACCCCCACTATTAGTATGTCTCTGTGCTCCATTTCAACAACAAAAGCACGTTTCTACTTTTTAGAATACTCAAGGCAGGGGGTATATATGGAGTCCTCTCTAGAACAGTAGATGCTCATACACACTTAGGAAGTCCCTTTATAACTACATGTGGAATGATAAACTCACGAGATGCAGCTCAGCACCTCTCATGATGACAGATCATGAAAGACTACAGGTTTCCTCATTTTCTGGCATATATACAAGGGTTTTGGCAGTTCAAATATTCATGAGCCAAGAAGTTGAAGATGAAAAACTTGAAAACAGTTCTAAATGTCTAGATGACCATGAGGATAGTATTACTTGCTAGCATTGATTGGACGTCTTCTTTATGCACCATGTGACATAGTCACGGAGCACATGAGGAAAATTATATAATAGATGTCATATCTCCCTAGGCTTTTGTTAAGAGAAAGTATGAATCTCTCTTTAACGTGGAGAAGAGGAAGAAATGAATTCTAACTGCAAAGTTGCAGTAAAGCCCACCTAGAACAAGTGAGTGGCATCTTCCAAACAAGCTAACCAAGCAGAGTAGGGAAGGAAGGGTGGCCAACCGAAGGAGTAAGAAAGATGAAAGAAGAGGTCAGCTATGGTAGCTCGCAGTGATGCAACTCTGTGATGCTCGGCCAACAAGAGAAGGGCCTCGGTGTGCATCCCGGGCCTCCCTATATACGACAGGCATAGAGCATGTTCCTGTGATCCTGTTTAGCTGGGGCTGAGGGTGGGGCGCAGCATGAAGACTCTGTCACAGAGCTCGCTCTCTCTCAAAAATAAATTAATTTTAAAACAACTTTTAAAAAAAGAAGATGAAAGGATACTTTCTTGTCACTTTAACATTATACTCACTTTTCAATATCGGTCTCACCCCTCACAAACTGACACTTTCCTGTGCTCTTGTTAGGTGCCAAGACCTTAAAATGCAAGAGATGGTGCTTTAGCTTCATATTTATAGCCTCCATGGTAGCAGCAGCTGCCTCACATGTGTAGCTATAGTACATGCCAAGCACCTCTGCCTGCCTGGAACGAGAGGATCACAGCACGCAA
>NW_006159608.1:4326130-4370366 GCF_000334495.1 Tupaia belangeri chinensis | reverse complement strand
GAAAGAGTGGATCACAGCACGCAACTGTCCAAGAGTCCAGTTCCTCTACGTCCACTAGTGCTGTCCTCTCCCCAGCATTGCCAGCACTGCACTCGCCAGCCTGAAGCCTAGGTCCCTACAGAGCTTTCTAGTAAACCATGAGAGGCTTGGCTATGACACTAAAAAATGGCTTGGGATTAGATTACCACAGTGTGAACCTTTCCCTAGCTTTCCACCATTCAAACACTGACACACCAAGACATTTTTTCTTCTTGTTTCTATAAGGTGATACCTCTTCAGGTTTCTAATTTTTGAACCTCTTGGGGTTGGTACCCAGGAAAACTGTGATTCCAATTCCTCACCTAATTTCTTAGCATTTTACTTTGAGACACTGATTAATAACTGAGTGCTTACTCCATGATTCCTTTGGTTGCTTGTTAGACTGACATATGATGAAGGATTGAATGAATGAACCGTGTGTATTTTCAATGAGTAATTCTTGAGGAACGGCTGTGCTTAGAGGTAGGGACATAGAGATGAATGAAGAAGAAACAGTCCCTAGTATCTCAGAGTCTATAGTCCAGTGGTGCCCCACACCTGCTTGAGTGAGGTTCTCTTGAGTTCCTCATCTTTTAATTTTGGTTTAAATTATTTCTCATAGTTCCAGAGGCTGGAAGTCCAAAATTGAGCTGCCAGTGGATTGTGTCTTCCTGACGTGCCAGTTATTGCATTCTTGCTGTATCCTTATGTAGCTGAGAGACAAACTATCTGTCATGTCTCTATTTATTTATTTATTTTTATTTCTTGGAGAGGTTTTTGCTATAGGGTGCATGCGCTTGCCAGAAAGACCGAGAGAGACAGAGAGACAGAAAGTGAGAAATCACCCCCCAGGGGGGATGGTCACGCCGCAATCCCTTCTCTTCCATTCTCCTCTCGGGATCTTGGGCACGCACGCACATGTGCCCGGGGTAAGTTTAAGCCACCAGGTCTGGGACTCAAACCACAGTCAATTACATAGGAGACTGACATATGATGAAGGATTGAATGAATGAACCGTGTGTATTTTCAATGAGTAATTCTTGAGGAACGGCTGTGCTTAGAGGTAGGGACATAGAGATGAATGAAGAAGAAACAGTCCCTAGTATCTCAGAGTCTATAGTCCAGTGGTGCCCCACACCTGCTTGAGTGAGGTTCTCTTGAGTTCCTCATCTTTTAATTTTGGTTTAAATTATTTCTCATAGTTCCAGAGGCTGGAAGTCCAAAATTGAGCTGCCAGTGGATTGTGTCTTCCTGACGTGCCAGTTATTGCATTCTTGCTGTATCCTTATGTAGCTGAGAGACAAACTATCTGTCATGTCTCTATTTATTTATTTATTTTTATTTCTTGGAGAGGTTTTTGCTATAGGGTGCATGCGCTTGCCAGAAAGACCGAGAGAGACAGAGAGACAGAAAGTGAGAAATCACCCCCCAGGGGGGATGGTCACGCCGCAATCCCTTCTCTTCCATTCTCCTCTCGGGATCTTGGGCACGCACGCACATGTGCCCGGGGTAAGTTTAAGCCACCAGGTCTGGGACTCAAACCACAGTCAATTACATAGGAATTCAGCGACATAGCCATTATGCCAACTGCCCGTCCCTCGTGTCTCTTTTTATAATGACACTAATCCTATTTATGGGGCTCAGTTCTCACAATCTAATTAATCACCCTCCAAAGGACCTGCTTCCAAATACTATCACATTAAGGACTAGGACTTTAACCTGGATTTGAGAAGGACACAAATACTCAATCCATGGCATTCTGCCCCAGTCTACCCATAAATTAATATTCTCCTCACATGCAAGATATTGTTTATTCATTCCATCCCAACAGTCCCCAAAAGTCTGAGCTTGTCTCAGCATCAGATCTAAAGTCTGAAGTTTTATCTAAACATCATCTAAATCACAAATGGGTGAGACTTATGGTATGACTTCTGAGGTAAAATTCTTCTCCATTTATGAATTTGTGAAACCAAACTAGTTATGTGCTTCCAAACACAAGTTCTATATTTCATAAAACACTAGAATATGAACATAATTCAGCCACATTATTTTCCACTTTCTAAGAAAGATTACTTTTCCTCCAATGTTCAATAACATATTTCTCATTTTCATCTGAGCCTTCATCAGAATGACCTACACCATCCATCCTTTTACCAGCATTCTGTATGTGATTACGTATGTATCCTCTAAGTACATCACTGTAACTCCTCTTTTGTGAGTTCTCACCTGAATTGTCTTTAAAAGTCCCTCTGTGACAACACCAGATTTTTCTAGCATGCATCTCGAAACTTCCAGCCTCTATCCATTACCCAGGTCCTAACCTATCTCTTCATTTTCACATACATGTTACAGCAGCACATTCACTCTCAATACCATCTACTGTCTTAGGGTGTGTTTATTGATTTCTAGGGAGGGAGAGAGAGAGAGAGAGCATGTGCACACGAGAGAGGCACCTTCATAGGATCTTTATGTGTTGATTCTGTCCCCAGCCCCACAGCCAGCTGGGATCACAGGTGCACAGCAGGCAAAGGCTGCATGTTGAAACAGACCCAGGACACAAGCCCAGAGCTGCCCTATGGCCTCCAGGACTGTACACAGCACTCCTCCCACCTACCCCACCATGACTGGGCCCTAGTTACTGTTGCAGTCTTCTCAGGCTGCTATGAAAAGTGCCGTATGCTGGGAACCAGCAGTTAGCGTAATGGCTATGTCGCTGGACTCCCATTTAGTCAACTGCGGTTTGCGTCACAGACCAGGTGGCTTAAAACTTAACGCTGGGCGCGTGTGTGTGCATGCCCAAGATCCCAAGAGGAGAATGGAGGAGAAGGGATTGCGGCGTGACGATCCCCCCTGGGGGGGGATTTCTCGCTTTCTGTCTCTATGTCTCTCTCTGTCTGTCCAGCGAGCGTACATGCCCTATAGAGAAAAATCTCTCCAAAAAAAAAAAAGTGCCATATGCTTAGTGGATTAAACAGCAGATGTTTATTTATCACATACTTAAATACTGGAAACTCCAAGATCAACATGCCAGCACATTTGGTGTCTGCTGAGTGCTCTTTCTGCTTTGCAGATGGTTCTCTTCTGCAGGGCTAAGAGAGACCATCTCTCTTATGTCTCTCCTTATAAGGGCACTGATTCCATTCACAAGGGCTTCACCATTGCCTAATCGCCTTTTAAAGGTTCCACCTTCAAATGCACTGGGAATTAAGAATTTGGCATCTGACCTTTTGGGAGACACGAACATTCAGTGCAGAAGAAATTTAAAAGGGATGATCGATGTCCACCATTTACTTGAGGTTTATTGTTCCTCCAAGAGGTTTCCCCTACACATAGGAGCACACAGAGTGTGTTTGTGTAAGTACCCATATCTACGTACGCATTATAAGCTAGAGCAGTACTAGCAAGTGGTGAGATTTCTGGAAAATCACTCATTTATTCCACATAAACATCAAGATTTTGCTATATTAAATAAGCTATCTTCTGAAATACTTGTAACACTACCTTGCAAACTTAGGAGTTAACTTGTCAACCTTTATTTGAAATAGCTGCCAAGATGTGTAATTGCCAAACCTAGTTTATTTGCTTAATTACTTATTTAGAAAGAATCTTATTCTATCACAACTCTCGTGCTTCAGGCTCCCACATAACTAAAACACACTCTCACACTCAAGTTGTAGGGTGGGTGATCTTGGACTAAAACCCGAGACTACCACGTGGCTTCAACCTGCTAAGTAGCTGTGTCAACGAGGGCACACTGCTGCATTTTGGCCCACGCATTTAATATTTAAAATGCTTTCAAAAGAATATCTAAAACTCGGGACCAGCAGAGGACGTAATCGTTAGGTCGCTGGACTCTGCTGGACTCCCACAGAGTCAACTACAATTTGAGTCCCAGAGCCGGCAACTTATAAATGCATGTTGGGTCCATGTGTATGAGTGCTCAAAAGCCCAAGAGGAGAATGAAGGAGACAGGATTGCAATGTGCCATTCCTCTGGAAGGTGATATGTCATTTTCTGTCTTTCTCTTTCCGGCGAGCACAAATGCCTTCACACATTATAGCAAAAATTTCTCTCTCTCTCTAAAAAAAAAAGAAGGGACCAGCAGTTAGTGTAATGGCTATGTCACTGGACTCCCATGTAGTCAACCACGGTTCAAGTCCCGGACCCGGCAGCTTAAACTCATGCCAGGCATGTGTGCATGAGTGCCCAAGATCCCGAGAGGAGACTGGAGGAGAAAAGGATTGTGGTGTGGCCATCCCCCTCTGGGGGGTGATTTCTCACTTTCTATCTCTCTGTCTCTTTCTGTCTTTCTGGTGAGTGCATGTGTCCTATAGCGAAAATCTCTCCCAAAAAAAGAAAAAAAAAAAAAGAAGAATATCTAAAACTCAAAAAAGCTCAAAACAGGTAGAGTGGAGATATTTTTTATCTGTTACATATACAAAGAAACAAAATCACCTAATGATAAAATGATTTGAAGTCTTTGGGGACAGCGATAGTGACTTGCTCACCCCACACCCCCATCTAGTGTTCGGCATAATTACCTAACCATTACTCCATGGATGATTCAATTATTAATTAATTAATTAATTAGTTTTGGTGAATTTATCAATTAGTTGTGGAAGTTACACATGTTCTTGTTATCAAAGTTGCTCTTACATTTCTGGTCCCTAAATTTACAATTTTGTGCTAAGTACCTACAGGTATTACTAGTAAAGTGTTGCTTTTAGCACAAACCCTGCATAAATACTATTATTTCAAGATTTTTACAATTTTAGAACAACATAAGAATCATCATAAAAATAAGTTATCCTTTTCATTAAAATTATTGTACGGCTTTGAATTATTTATAACTACGCATGAGAGGGAGGGAGTGGAAACCCATCATTTTTTGATGCTTGGAGCCTCTGAAGCACTTATTTCGGCTCTCTCTGTGTGTTCTTTCTGCCTTAGCTCCTGATACCCTTTGTGTTGGAGCGTGGACTCTTTTTACTGTCAAAGAACCTAACCTGGACTCTTGTGGTGCCTACAAAAAGCAGCTCTCATGCTCTGAAAAATCTCTGTGCAAGCATCACCTTCAGCCACCCCTGAGATACCCATTAAGAACTGAAGCTAAGGAACCAGCAGTTAGCATAATGGCTATGTCACTGGACTCCCACATAGTAGACCATGGATTGCATCCCAGACCCAGTGGCTTAAAACTCACGCCGGGTGCGTGTGCATGTGCGTGCGTGCCCAAGATCTCGAGAGGAGAATGGAGGAGAAAGGATTGCGGCATGGCCATCCCCCCTGGGGGGTGATTTCTCGCTTTCTGTCTCTCTGTCTGTCTGGCGAGCACACGCACCCTATAGCAAAAACCTCTCAAACAACAACAACAAAAAAAAGAGAACTAAATCTAGATGTAGTCTTGTCCCAAGGCAGAGGCAAACTTCCACCCACGAGCTGTTTATTTTTCCTTTAATCAACCAGTGAAGCAACACAGACATACAGAAATGCCAGGGGCCTCTCCCAGAGCACTAGCAGACTGAGGTTAGAGATGCTGGGAGGATCCCCTGGTGAGTCCCA
This sequence comes from Tupaia belangeri chinensis, assembly GCF_000334495.1. Taxonomy (NCBI): domain Eukaryota; kingdom Metazoa; phylum Chordata; class Mammalia; order Scandentia; family Tupaiidae; genus Tupaia; species Tupaia belangeri. The sequence goes on along the minus strand of NW_006159608.1, from coordinate 4,364,786 downwards.
GCAAAGTTTAAGACAGCCCTGGGCTTTTTCAACTCTGAGCTCAACACTCAACAGCTCACCACAGGCCTTCTCAGTGAACTCTGTCCCACTGATATTGGACATTACAGGAAAAGATAATAATCAGTCTTGCAGGCTCCTGTGGTGTGAGAAGGACGACTGAAGGTAGGCATTGCTGGCTACCGAGAGAGTGAGGTCAATGGCGGGGCCCTTGCTCCAAGTCTCAGAAAAGAGTCACGGAATCTAAGACGTGGTATCGATACCACGGACCATCTCCATGTTCCTTTCCCTGGTGATCTCCTACACACTGCAATAACTCCTGAAATAGGAACCTACCATGTCCTAAGGCTGCAACTGCAGTTTCTTAATGCTCTTAATTGCTAGACATATCTACTTAAATATTACCCAAATGGACCCTGTATTGTTCATTGTTCTGTCCTGTGGAAGCATAATAAATGGAAACTTATCCGTAGTTTCAGTATGAACTCAACAAATAGTTGAAGGCAACCATAATTCTTCTTCCCTTTGGGTAAATTACCTTATTCCTCACCCTGCAACAGTCTGTTTTCTACTCTCACTAAAACTACTTAAAGGGACCACCAATGAATTTCTAAATAATAAAAACTGCAAACAGATTTTAGTTCTCTTTTTTTTTTAATTGCCAGAGGATATGTGTGCTTGCCAGAGAGAGAAAAGGAGAGGAAGAAACTACCTTTCAACAGCTTGGGATCACACGACAATTTCTTCTCCTCCATTTCACCATCATACAGAGATCTGGGACATGCATGCATATGCACTCAGCATGTTTTTCAAGCTGCTAGGCTGGGATTTGAAGCATGGTCAGCTATGTGAGATTCAGCTCTCTTAACTAGTAAACCACTGGATCAGCCTATTATTTCTTCTGCTCTCTGAACTCCCTGGATTCAGCTGTCAGGTATAATTACTCCCTCTTTTGGATGTCTCTCTTAACAAATACTCTGGTGATTTTGGTCCATAAGGGCATCTACTTTTAGACACCCTCCTTCGGGGGCTTTCCTCCTTAATCACCCATAAAGTCTTGACATTCCTCTGAGTTCTAGATTTCTTTTTCCTTTAAGAACCTGCCCCCAGTGAATGTATCCATGCCCAGATCTCGGCTCTCTCCCAAACACTGATAATATTCTAACTTCATTTCTTGTTTGAACACGCCAAGTCCATATCAACCCCACAAGTAACACTCTACAGGGCTATCAAACTCGGTAAGTACGAAACCAAAATAATTGCCTTCTCCGCAGAAATGAGTTATTCTTCATCTACATTTTTTGCCTTCTTTTGCATCCCCTGACTTAATAAATAGCTCTACCATCTCTCTCCTCAGTGACACAAAATAAATAGATAAATAAATAGATAAATAAATGAAGGAAGGAAGGAAGTTATTTTTAACCTAAGTAACTTATCCAAAACCTTCCAGAAAAATAACGAAGTAAAGGTACAGTTTAAAGCTGAGGCTTTCGACCCCAGCACACATGAGTTTTTGGAGGGATTTTTTTTTTTTTGGGGGGGGGATACTTATCTTTGTATATTTGCTCGTGTAACTATAGAGAACTACAACTTTTCAAAGATGTTTGGAGAACCTATCATCAGATCAGATTTATTTCAGGGATGTATAGAACATATAATATTTTTCACCGTCTTTTATTTCAAATCATCTTCATATAAAAATACAACTTTCACATAAATACTACAATTGGTTGTAAAGTCTACGTCTGTCAAGGGGGCAACAAGACAAAGTTCATAGGCCAGGCACACTTGCCAACAGTTAGCTTAAACAAGGACAACTTTGACACTTGCAATAAGAGGGAACTTTTTCATGAATTGCTGCTTTATTGAAACCTTGCCCAGCAGATGCAGTTTAAGTGGAAAGGGAATTTCTGCTGCTGTTTATAGGACTGTGGGGGTCAGATGTCAACCAGGGCCTTCTTAAAATGAACTAGAAGAGCTTGCTTCTTTTATGCCAACTCTCATAGTTTCACTTATGGCAAATGTTTAGGAATTAAGTAATTCTGTTAAGGAGGGCATGATGTCTTCTACAGTATGCAGTCCTGAGGGTTGCCATGGATGTGAACTTCAGAGTTTCCACAGCATTTCTAAATATTTGCAGGGAACCATTGCTCGCTTCAAGAATGACAAAAGTCTAACTGGGAGGTTGAACGTGTTGATGCCGGTCAATTATTTCAGATGACTTGCACTTTGTTAAAACCCACACCCAAATATGCTACAACAACATTTTGAGCTTGGCAAACTTTCTCAATGTAGGAACTTCAAAATAAAGCCTGGATATCCCATTTTGGAGCTCTCAGCAAGGGTCAGCTAGCACAGTGGGACTGTTACATAGGGGCCCATTCTGTGCAAGCAAGTGGTGGAAATTGGGCATGAAATCCTCTATTCAGGAGAATACAACCTAGTATTATCCTAAATGTGCATATGATTAGGTGAATGCATTCAGATAGAATAACATTTCCTCCCCCATCCAGCCTCTTAACCTTCAGCCGCCTCTCAAATGATTTCATTATTCAGATTTATAAAATTTAACTTATTTGACTCCTTTGACTGCCAAAAATTTGCAAACCGTTGCTAGGATCTGCTAGATATTCTAAAACCAAACTGCCGAGATTCTCACCTTAGCGTGAAATATCAAAGCCCTCCGCTATGCAGAAAGAGAAAAATAGCTGCCATTTATTAATGTCTTCCATCTGCCATATTCTATATGGAGCTGACATTAGTTCTTTAATTTTCATAAGATCTCTGCGCGGCGGGAATTATTTTAAATTTGTGCATACTCTACTATAGTCCAAGTAGGATTTAAAACAAAGAGGGACCAGCAGTTAGCATAATGGCTATGTCGCTGAATTCCCATGTAGTCTACCACGGTTCAAGTCCCAGACCCAGTGGCTTAAACGTACACTAGGTGCATGTGTGTGCAAGTCCAAGATCCCGAGAGGAGAAAGGAGAAGGGATTGCGGCGTGGCCATCCCTCCTGGGGGGTGATTTCTCGCTTTCTCTCTCTTTGTCTCTCTCTGTCTTTCTGGTGAGTGCATGTGCCCTATAGCAAAAGAAAAAACAAAAACAACAACAAAAACTCTCAAAAAAAAAAAAAAACCAAGAATATACCATTAGGGACTAGCATGTGGCATGGTGGTTAAGGCTTTGGAACTCTTACACGGTCGACCATGGTTCGAGTCCCAGACCTGGTTGCTTGCTTTCTCACTTTTCCACTCTCTCTCTCTTGTCAAATTAAAATAAATGAATAAATAAATAAAATTAAATTAATAATTATTTAAAAGAAAAAAATATGCCATTACACTTATTTTCTAAGATTATTTTAAAACTGGAATAGTTAGATTAGTTTCTCAAGGGCATGCAGCTAATCCCTAACTAGGGATTTTACTCAAATATTTAACTCCAAAGGTTGTGCTGTATCCACCATACTATCTATAGGGGCTATAACAAGCAGCAAAGTGACTGGGGTCCATAAGAGAACTAAGGGTGTCAGGGCAGAGTACAGGTGGGGAGAAGCAGCTGTCAAGTGAAAAGGTAGAACCAGAACAGTAGGAGAGCTCTTCTTCATACACAGTCAGTGCTGTGCCTCACAGTGAGAATACTACTGGCATTTGGGACGGACCAGCTCTTCAATAGGCAGGACTGTTGCACGTTATAGGATGTTATCTAACATCCTCTACAGACATGTAATGTCAGCAGCAACTATTGTCATTGATACAAACAAAAACTCCCTATACCTTTCCAAATGTTCCCATTTGAGAACCACTACTTAGAGGAATGGAGCCATAATCCTAATAACTATAGATATAGCTATTCTCATTGGATGGATAAAGAGATCCTAAGTTCAATGTTATGCCTTGGGGAGGAAACTAATTAATGAATGATGCTACCGTTACTCTCTTACCTAATGACACCATTGTCCTAACTGTTTTATATTTTTCTTCTTGCCCAAAAGCAAATCTCTTACACAAAGTTGTTTTGTAGACATATGTGCAATCATTAGCTTCCTAGGGAGGAACATGGGTCTTCTACATTCTGCAGTGTTGTCATTGTGGATACTCAAATCATATGCCTAAATTAATTTGCTATTTAATTGATTAGAGGTAAGATTTTAATAAAAGAAGCACAACCTGGGTCCGTTTCTCTTAAGGAATTTGAATAGAAAAAGCTGTAATGAATATTAAAGAGAACATTTAACTTAAGAGAGAGTCATAGGTTAGAAAAGGTGTTGTAGGAGTCCAGATGGCAGCACAGTGGTAAAATGTGATAGTTCCGTGTTTTACCACGAGGCAGCCCCACATGGAAGATTTACGATCCCAATCCAGAGACCTTCCTGAGTATGCTGTGCTTATGCTTAAACATGATGTAGGGTTGACTGAGAGCTGAGGTGGGTTTTGTTATTGAGACCCCACTGCAAGTGTTCTCTCTCTCTCTCTATCTCTCTGCATCTCTCTGCATCTCTCTCCATCTCTCTCCCATTTCTCTCATTCGCAGCAGAAATAAACAAACTTTCTAAAAAACACATTATGATAGAAAACAAAAGAAACTCTTGGATATGGGAAAGGACTCAAAAAGTGATCACTTCTAGCTGGACCAAAGGGTTCAGGTTATTTCTAAGTGGAAGAACTTATGGTTTCTGCAGATCCCTGAAGACGCACTGAGCAGTTGGAAAATCTGTCTCTCACCTGCGTGGCTCAGTCTTTATCCATTTCTGCCTTTGTCCAAGAATAGCGGAAGATGACAAAGTCTCAGCTCTGTGATGCTGCTATAGCACGTGTTTCTCGTGAGCACTCAAGAAAGCACGAGCTACCAGTGAATGTACCACAGGGACATGGAATAAAAAGTAAGACTCCTCAGAGTGAGCCAAACTTTATTAAAGCAAGTAAGGAAATGCCTGCTCCCTCTGTAAGATGCCAGACCATCTTGACTCCCATTCAACTTTAACTCAGCCCTTTATTATCACTAGGCTCTGATTCCCAGACTTCCATTCATCCCCTCTCCAACGGAGTCCTCTTTTTCTCTCTTGGTCGCTTAGCCAACCTCATACAGAGCAGCTTCCAGGCTCCCCTTCTCTCTGTGTACGCCATTGGAAGGTACAAACAGAAAACTGGAAAAGAGGCAGAAAGAGCAGCTCCCTCCCTGACTTGCTAATGTGGTCCTAGCAGAACTGTTCCTTTGTCCTTCAAGGTTCCTGCTTTCTCAGGCTCTTTAACAGTTTCCTCCCCTTGACCTTCACACAGATGGGTGATGACGGTTTACCCTTGCTGGTCTCTGGATGCCTTAATGTCTTTGTAGGTTTCCTTAACCCTGCTTACATCTGGATGAAGTGCCCCCTTTTATTAAAAATCTCTAAAGTTTGACCGTGTGTGGGACTCGTTTCTTGTCAGAGCTCTGAGCAATGTGCACTCCTTCCCATTGCTGTCCGTCATGCCTTGGAACTGACCATCTGTAATCAGCCAGCTCCATGTGACCTCTTCCCAGAACATTTACACAACCCTGTTGCCTACAAACCAACCTGACTCTCTAAATTCACTATTTCTATAGTATTTTCAAGTGGAGGATCTTTCACTTCTCACCTCATGTGGCTTAGAAGCAGGGCTGTTTCACCATGACAACTGTCAGATCACTGGAGGGATAAACAATACTCCCCCCACTCCCCAACACACACACAAATCAGAAGCAAAGAAACTCCACTTACTTAAAAGAATCATATTATTTTGTTTTTATCTCCATCTTTTACCACTTTGTTACTATCACCCGCTGACTTCCACGTCATTTCCCTCATTCATTAAAGCCTTTAGCCGTTAACTCACCCTTCCTCTGCAACTTTACTCTTCTCCTTCTCAGTGACATCAACTTTACTTTGTTCATCCAACAAATACCTGCAGAGCACCTGATGACAGGACGTGTTCTAGTTGCTAGGGATGTATTGTTGACCAAGACAGAAAGAAAGAAAAAAAAGGGCATCTGCTCTTACATACTTGTGTGTATGTGGGAAAGGAAATATGTTTGGATATAGCATTTAAATATTATTCTAGGGGCCAGCAGGTGGTGTGGTGGTTGAGATGCTGGACTCCCATATGGCCAACTACAGTTCAAGTCTTGGGCCTGGAGGCTGGCTTTCTCACTTTCCCTCTCTCTCTGGTGAGTGCATGTGCCCTATAGCATATTTTTAAAAAACAGTAATAATAAATAAATAAATATATAAAAATAATTTAAACAATAAATAAATGTTATTCTAGCCAGGGTCAAAACTGACTGTCATATTATTATACTGAGTCTAGAGTTGTGCAACATAGTGCCCTACATACCTGTAAATTGAAATAGCAAATTGAGGTTGAAAATCACTTAAGCATTATTTTACATTTGTGAACACATTCATACCCAGCACTCCTAAGTCCTATTACTTAGAGAAGCTCGTGCCCTTGAGTGGTAAATAAGTAAGACCAAAATTAGTAATAACACCACAAAACAAAGGCGATAACCCTAAATGACCATTAGCAATAATAGAAATGATAAATTATGTGTATATATCTGTGTGTGTGTGTCCATGTTTGTGTGTTCTCTAAGTAAAAGATTCCTCCAAAATTTACAAATAGAATTACCATACACCCTACTAATTGGTATTTACCCCAAGGGCAGAGAAACAGTCAGAAAGATGCTTTGCACATTCATGATTACTACAGCTTTATTCACAATAGATAAGACTTGGCATTTTAAGAATGTGGCACTTAGACATTATGGAATACTACTTAGTTATGAAGAACAATAAGATTCTGTCATTTGACACGAAATGCACCAAAATAGAAGATTCAATGTTAAGTGAAGTAAACCAGACTATAAAAGACAAACACTGTATATCCCTGCATATCTACTGAACATTTAATGGACACAAAAATAGAAAGTTATCTGTTGATAATGTGTATGATAAAATTTTTAACTGAACTAATATGCAGTATACTCAAAACCCATTTTGTATGCTGTAAAGATGTACAATAATTGAATATAAAAATTAAGAAATAAAATAATACACACACACACATACATACATTTTATATATCATGAGGAGTTTTGAGAGGGTAAAATCAAGTAATTTAAGGAAAACATTTAGCAGCATCTGGCATTAAGAGATATTTGAAATATTGTAGCTCTTTTTTGCTATATCATCAATATAAATAATGACACTCTCACACAAAAATTAATTTAAAGGAAGGACCATGTGATTGTCCTGAAAAGTGTGAAAGTTTTCCTGAGCGGGTGTCACTAGTAGAAGGCACACTTACTCCTAAGGTTGTGGAGTTGACAGCTTCAATAAAGCCCCCCCACCAGACATGAGTGAGACTTCTGGTTGCACAGTCATTATCTTTGCCAAAGAATGCCCACAATGCAAGCAAAAAAAAACAGAAGGGAGTAGTCTTGTGGTCAGAATTAAAGTTTAAATAGAAATAATCATTTTTTTTAAAGTCTAAGTGTGTCATTAATGAAAAAGAAACTCTCTGAAGTTCCATCCCTGTCTCCAACAGGCTGGGCATATAGCTTAGCCTCCTAGATCTCTATTTCCTAATTCGTTTGACAGTTTAAAAGACCGGACTGTGCAATCAAGGTGCTAGAGGTTATCTCCTGGATTTATCATCAGCTGGTTCCCTAACCACATACTAAATGCTCTATGCCTCAGTTTCCTTTCATGTAAGATAAGGGTAGCAATACATACAGTGGCTAAGACAATTACATGAGATAATGTTTATAAAGAGTGGAACCAGCAGCAAGCAGATTCAAAGTGCTCGACAAATGTTTTAGCTGCCGACCTCTCTTTCAGTCCCTCACTGCAGATGTTTAAAGCCTGGGGCCCTCTTTCCTTTTCCTTTATCACTTTAGATCACAGCACACATGATACTCACATCATGCATGCTCAGTGGACATTTGCTGATTTGCATTCTTGATGGTCACAGAGAATCCAGCTAAGTCTTTAGTGTTCATGTGAATCTTCCCCAAAACACCGTTAGGAGTTCATTTGTGCTGTGCTCTTGGTTAAACATGACTTCCATGGTAGCAAGAGGGGGAAAAGTCTATATTTTAAAAGGTTTCATGGACTGCCAAGAACTGTTATAAAACAATATTTTGATGAGTTATACAGTAAATGAATCAGAAACACATGAGCTTAATTTCCCTGAAAATACATGTGGGTTTAAAAATGAAAGGAAAGGAATGTTGGCACAATTTGCTATGCCAAACCCAAAATGTTAGAAAAATATTTTAAAATATTAGGATGCACAAATCCTAAATGCAGCTCAATTTGCTCATCCTTCAGTGGCCTGCTCCCAATGTACCTGTTGAGTTTGGTCTTCCATAGTCAGAATAGAAAAGTTTAAAAAAGGGAGGAAAATGGCACAGGAGAGCGAGAAGTTCCAAGTGTTAGACCTGGCTCTGCCACTGGGCAACTGTGGGACTCTAGATTAATCACTTAGTCTTCCTGGACCTCAGCTTGGGAAAACAGCCCATAACTTGCAGACCTCACAGGATTGTTGAAAGAGCTATTAAGCTGGGAGTTGATGAAACATGATAAGCCCAGAATTATAGGAATCAGAACCAAAAAGGTGAGATGGGGCCCTCATGGTGAGCCAAATGTCTAGGTGAGCCCGCCCAGATCCGTGTGACAGTGTAAAATAGGTATGACAAGATGAACACACAATAACTTGTATAAAAATCTCCAGCAAAAGTTAAGCAGGGCAGCTATGGCATGTTATTGAACTACTCTTGCTCACCAGTATTTTCAATGCTCTTGTCTCTTCTGCATTCTATCACACCTGCAGTGCAAAACCCCACCTTTATATCCAAGTAGTTGGACCTCCCAGAAGTATGGTCTGAAATCTCAACTGGACCCTTAGGTATATTTATTCTGTTTCCCTTCTCTTTTTCATTGTACTGACTCCAAATTCATCAATCAATTCAAATGTTTCTGCTAAAATCGCTACTCTCTTGCATGCATTAAATTTTAGGCCAGTGGACATTATTCAACATAGTCCTCACACATATATTTATTTATGGCTATACTCATTTTTATTAGTTAATTATTTCTGTACAACATATTATCTCTAAATTTAGAAGAATAAAACAACATGCATTTATCTCAGAGTTCCAAGAAGCAGGAATCGGGAGTAGATTATTTGAGTTGTCCTAGTTCGAGATTTCTCATGATGTTACTGGCAATCTATCAACTAGAACTGCAGTCAGGAAAAACCATGACTGGGAAAGGGGAGGTGCTGCCAAGCTGTCTCCTATGGCTGTTGGTAAGTCTTAGCTCTTTGTGGGCTATTGGTCTCCTCACATGGGGACCCTCCATGGATCACTTGATGATTCCCATGACATGGCAGCTGGATTTCTTCAAAGCAAGTGTTATAGACTGAACTGTGTTCCTCTAAAATTCATATATTGACACCCTAACAAATTAATAAAGCAAATGACCAGACGCTTTTGCCATATGCTTCCAGACATACAGATCAATCTTATGTAATCTGAATGGAATTACACTAGGGAGTAGATGTGGAGACCATTGGCCGCCTTAGAGGCTAGTTTCCACACCATCTGCATGCTCATCTAGAGGTGTGCTCCAACCACCCTTTATCTGAGAGCTCGATCCCCTCATTTCCTGATTCTTCCAAGCTTCCATTTTCTTCTTCATCCCCTCTACTGTGAACTGTTACTCTCTCCTTCCATCGTCACTCTCCACTTTCAACCTTAGCACATACTTTTACTTGACTAACTACAACAGTATCACAGGGAGTCTCAGGAGACTGTCACAACCAATGACTTTTTTTCACTTTTAAGGTACCGGGCTTAAAAGAGTTTGATTAACTCTTTAAAACATTTTAAGGCTATGTCACTTGTTAAGGAAAACAATTCTGTTTTTCTGTCCACAGGAGACTGAAGCAAAAAGTGAACTCAATATAACGAGGTGGAGGTGGTCAAGACAGAGGTCAGCTCTATCTGAAATGACTTCGTGGCAGTCTCATCCCAATAAAGGCCTCCACATTGGACAATAGAAAACCTCAATTGAATCAATGCTATTTTTTTTTTTTTTTTTTTTGGAGAGGTTTTCACTATAGGGCGCGTGCGCTCGCCAGACAGAGAGAGTCATAGAGACAGAAAGCGAGAAATCACCCCCCAGGGGGGATGGTCACGCCGCAATCCCTTCTCCTCCATTCTCCTCTCGGGATCTTGGGCACGCACGCACATGCGCCCGGCATGAGTTCTAAGCCACCGGGTCCGGGACACGAACCGTGGTTGACTAGGTGGGAGTCCAGCGACATAGCCATTACGCTAACTGCTGGTTCCCAATCAAATCAATTCTTTAGCAAAGAATAAGCACACAGTAAACAAAGAGAAGTGAGGTCACCTATCCAGAGTGTGGACCAAATGATGTGGACATAGGATTTCAGTTCTTCGCGGCTTCTTTATAGCAAGTACAGTGCATTAGGGCCCAGAGTATCTGAGGAGCTAAAGAAATGACACTCTGTTTCTGTCATATTCTTATGATATGTTTTGTAATTAGCGTCTAATTATCAAAGGTAAACTGCAGATTTAAAATGCCTAATCCTATTCCAGTAAGTAAAATGTTCTCTGCTAGTTCACCCTATTGCAGCCTTCTAACTTTATCTCCACTACTTTCTTCTTTGGTCAAGGTAAACAAGAGAAATAGCTCTGTATTTCTCTTCTTTTCTTTTTCTTTTTCTTTCTTTCTTTTTGAGAGATTTTTGCTATAGGGTGCACACGCCTGCTGAAAAGGGAGAGAGAGAGACAGAGAGACAGAAAGCAAGAACTCACCCACCCCCAAAGGGAGGATGACCATGCAGCAATCCCTTCTCCTCCCATCTCCTCCAGTGATTTTGAGCATACACATGCACCCAGGGTGAGTTTTAAGCTGCTAGGACTCAGACTCGAACTGCAGTTGACTACATGGGAGTCCAGTGACGTAACCATTATGCCATTAGGTGGTCCCAAGAAATACCTCTGTATTTCAACTTAAAAAAAAGTTTTTTTTTTTAATTGCCAGAGGGTTTGTGTTGTCACTGGAGAGAGACAGAGACAGAAAGAAAGAGAGAAAACACTCCTCATAGGGCATGGTAATGCTACAATGCCTTCTCTATTTTTCTCTCTTTTTGGTATTTTGAGCACGTATGCATGATTTTCTAAGCTGCCAACTGCAAGATTCAAATCACCTGTGGGGCCATGTAAGGATCCACTTGAACCACTAAGCCATAGGATCACCCTGTATTTTTACTTTTGTATTTAGAATACATCCTTCTAACCATTCTCTATGTGAAAATACCATAGAGTTCATCAAAGTCCAAATATTCTCTATTAACTTAATGCCATTTTGGTTTTGGTTTTGTTTATTTCCTGCTTATAACAGTGAGTTAGTGACATTTGAGTAAAAAAATAATTACCTATGGTCACCAAGCCAAATAGACTTTTTAGGGACCAGCAGATAGCATAATGTCTGTGTCGCTGGACTCCCATGTAGTTGACCACTGTTCGAGTCCCAGACCCTGCGGCTTAAACTCACACCAGGCGTGTGTGCAGGCATGACCAAGATCCCAAGAGGAAAATGGAGGAGAAGGGATTGTGGCGTGGTCATCCCCTCTGGGGGGTGATTTCTCATTTTCTGTCTCTCTGTCTCTGTTTTTCTGGTGAGTGCATGCACCCTATAGCAAAAACTTCTCCAAAAAAAAGAAAAAAAAAGCAAATAGACTTTTTAATTTTTGCAGAAAATAAGAAAGCAGACATCCCATAGTTGATTGACTATCTCAGTAACTCTACTATCTCATGAAGAGCCCAGAATTCTTTGGCCTTGCGTACATAACCATCTTGTGAGTGTGGCCATTGTTCTCATGCTTGTCACTCTGAGGGTGCAAAAGGTCTAAAACCGTCTGTTCCGCTGCTGACATTGCATCAGCTTTCCAAATAAAAGTGAGAGAGACAGAGGACAAAAGGCAGGTGCCACATGCCTATCCCTTTTAAAGAGCTGATGACCATTGTCCATACTAGTCAGCTATGGAAGAAGATAGAGGTTTCTTTCTATTTTTACTAATTTTGTTTTTAGCTGCAAGCAGTATTCCTTTGAACAAAAATCAAGGTTCTGTGAGTATAAATGAAAGAGAAAATGGATTGGAAGAATTGTCCCAGTTTCTGCTTCAAAGAATGCAAAACATGATAGGTATTGCAGTAGATTTGTATATATCAACTTAGCAAAACAGGAATCACATTTCACAGGATATCCATGCATTTAAAAGTCTGAGTTAGGATGCTACAAGAGGATTTTGAGCTATATTAGAAGGCGAGTAAAGCAATAGCCATATTCTTTTAATAGTGTGGCAGGCACAGAGCCCCGGGTGCAGTGCAGTGCACGCGTGCCGTTGCTGATCTGCTGGCTTGCCTTGTTTCCATAAGGCAAAAGCTGGTCATGCTGTTCCTCCTTCCTAACTTCCTGTCCCGCTGAATTTAGTTCCAGAACTAGACCTAGAAGTAATAGTATACATAAAGTGTTTGGGGAGATTACTGAATTACAGCAAGTCAAATGCCTATGACAAAGACCATGTTTTGTATCATTCCTAGTAGTTCTGTTTCTCTGATCAAATGCCGACTGATTAATTTTTTTTCCTGCAGAAGAATCTGACAATGATTAATGACTTCCTGATGCTGAAGCAGATAAAAAAATTTTCAACTAAAACTATGTTTCTTCTAATAACTGGTTAGCATGAAGAAGACTAAAGAGCATGGATACTGGAGACAGAGTCCCCTGCAACTTAGAAGTTTGACATCTTTTTTGTTTTGTTTCTGTTTTTTGTTTGTTTGTTTTTATTTGGTTTTGTCTTTGCATGCGCTCACCAGAGAGGGGGAAAGTAAGATAGCACCCCCCAGAAGAGATGCCATGCTGCAATCCCTTCTGCTCCAGTCTCTTCTTGGGAATTTGGGCACTTATGCCCATGAACTCAGCATGATTTTCTCATGCCAGATCCAGGAATTGAACAGCAAAGTTGTACTGAGTTGTCAAAAAAGTCATGATGCACTTTTGCATTAAAAAATAGAAAAAAAATGTCATGACTTTTCCAACAACCCAGAAGGATCCTGTGTCTTAATCTCCATGCCACCTACTGTCCCCTCAATTCATCCTTTTTTGAAACTTAATATGTGCATTTGTTTGATTAAGCAAGTTGTACACATACCCTTCAGGTTCTTGTTAGATTTACAAATAATTCATGTAAAAAAAAACAGGATAGTATTCAGTACAGAGTAGATATTACAATAAATAACAGCTGTTAATGTGGCGTACTTTCTATTACACCAATAGAGAATAAATACAAATATCTTTTAGTACTGTAACAAATCCACACTTCACAAATGCGGGAAACCAAGCATGATTTGTATTAGATGATAAAAGTAGAAAATTGTCTAGTAATAGTTCAAAGTAGAAATGTTCTCTCTCTCTCTCTCTCTCTCTCTCTCTCCTTCATTCATGACTACCACCACTCTCTCCATGTGAGAGTTAAACAAGTAAATAGTATCTTTCCAATTAAGGCTATTTGATTGCCTTTAAAATGTATAAAAATCTTTGAAATCCATTAATTAAACCAACACATATTTTAACAGAAAAATTAATAAATAACATAAATGAAAATTTCTCAAAATAATTAAAAAGTAATGCCAGAGTCACATAATAAAATATGTTCATTCTGGGCAGGAAATGTGCAAGAGGAGCCTGGAGCACTTTGTAGCACTAGAAAGTAAGGAAATGATCAAACAGAAGGAAGGAAGGGAGGAAAGAAGGAAGGAAGGAGGGAGGGAAGGAAAATGATGAAGATATGTCAAAGTGACAAATCAGCCAACTTTAAGAGCTCTTAATGGGCAAAATTGGAAAAATTCTAGTAAGAAAACAAAGTAGCATTAGACTATAACCCAAAGGACAGTATAAAATAAATATTCATGAGGTCATACAGAGGGAAGGAAGAGAAGACAGAAGGAAGGAAGGAAAGAAAGATGGGTAGAAAAGTGGGAGAGACGGAGCGAAAAACAGACAAATCCCTCCTACAGAACTCCATCTACTTAATTCAGTCTTTAAGTAGATGAAGCCTAACTTCTCTAGATATTCAGATTTCAGTCTTAAAGCAGATAATGGCTAACTTTCCCTCCTTTTTTAATTATTATTATTATTTTTTTGGTTTTGGGGCATGTATGCTCACCAGAGAGACAGAGAGACAGAAAGCAAGAAATCACCCCCTCCCCCCAAGGGAGGATGGCCACACAGTAATCCCTTCTTCTCCATTCTCCTCTCGGGATCTTGGGCATACACGCACATGCGCCCAGCGTGAGTTTAAGCCACTGGGTCCGGCACTCAAACCACAGTCAACCACATGGAAGTCCAGCGACATAGCCATTGCTCCAACTGCTGGTCCCAAACTTTTTCCTCCTTAAGGGTGGAGGTGCTGGTAGTGACTTCCTTCCAATGAGTACATATGAAAGGGAGAGCAATAGAGTGATTTTGTAGTGGAGAAAACCGACAAGCACTACTCCGGCCAGGCACTGGAGGCTGACCTTATCATATCTACATCATGCGGACGACAGGTGCCTTCATCTAATGTGATAAAAATGGTACTTCAGCTCTCTAGTCTACCACATAACCCCAGAGTAATCCTGAGAAAAAGGTCAAGCAAATTCCCATGACAGGATAGCCTACAAATACCCAACAACACACCTTCAAACTGTTAAATTCATCAAAAACAAGAAAAAAATGAAAAATGCCAAGGCAAAGAGGATTCTAAGGAGAAATAAGTACTGAATGTAATGGGATTTTCTGAATAAGATCTTGGAAAAAAAATTTAAAAAGGACATTTAAAACTAAGAAAATCTGGGGCCAGACCCTGGTGGTGCAGTTGTAAAAGAAGAAGCTGTGCAAAGCTGATCGACAGAAGAATCTTCCGGGTTCAAGTACAGAATCCTTCCTGAAGGAATCGGGTACAAAGGTGCCATGATCTGGATCTGGCTGAAGCTAGGAGTGGATCAAGCAACCAGGACCCCATGTGGGTGCTGTCTCTTTGTTTTTGTCTCTGTGTATCACTCATGAAGAAAGAGAAAGAAAGAAGAAAGAAAGAAAGAAGAAAAGAGAAAGAAAACAAAAGAAAGAAGAAAGAAAGAAACTTTGAAAAAGAAAAAAAGACGGGCCAGCAGGTGGCATGGTGGTTAAGGGCGCTGGACTCCCACATGGCCGACCACAATTCAAGTCCCAGACCTGGCAGCTTGCGTTCTCTCTCTCTCTCTCTCTCTCTCTCTGTCCCTCTCTGGTCAAATTAAAATAAATAAATAAATAAATATAGATAAATAAAGTAATTCTGTTAGAAAAAAAGAAAAGAAAATAGGAATGAAGGATAGACTTCTGTAAATAATAATGTATTAATAGTGATTCTTTAATTTTCACAAATGTTTCATACTAATATTAGATGCTAATAAGAGAGGAAGTAGGTATATGGGAATTCTATTATCTTTGCAATTTTAAAACAAAAATAATTTTAAAATAAAAAATGTTTTAAAATAATATTCATTCTCACTATGATAAATGAATAATTTTTAAGAGGAATATATTTTCACATAATATACTGGCAAAGGTTTTTATAACGGATAGAAACTCATTATTGATTAGAAAATGGGTAATCACATTCTGGTAGTGTAAATTCATATGACTTTTCTAGAAAGCAGTTTGCCTTACGTAACACTTAAAAGAGGCACATACTGGGACCAGCAGTTAGCATAATGGCTATGTCGCTGGACTCCCATGTAGTCGACCGCGGTTTGAGTCCCAGACCCGGTGGCTTAAACTTACGCTGTGCGTGCCCCAGATCCCAAGAGGGAAATGGAGGAGAAGGGATTGCGGTGTGGCCATCCTCCGTGGGGGGTGATTTCTCGCTTTCTGTCTCACTGTCTCTCTCTGTCTTTCTGGCGAGCACATGCGCCTTATAGCAAGAAAAAAGAATAAAAGGCATATACTTTGATTCGGACAACTCAGTTTTAGAATTTACTCCAATGGTGCTTATCACATAAGCAAAAAAGTACAAGAGAATGCCTTACAGCTAAATGCTTATCAATTTGAGACTAGATAAATAAATAGTAGTGCATTCATATGCACAATATTATGTAGCCATTAAAACTGTGGACTTAGAGGGGATCAGCAGATGGCATAATGGTTATGTTGCTGGACTCCCACGTAGTTGACCGCAGTTCAACCTAGAAACACTTTGTCCATATCACAGTTTTTATTAAAATTTCAGTGTGATCCTACATATTTAAATGCCGTATGAATCTATGTGTATAAATACATGCACACATAAACAGACATCTATATACATATATAGATACTAATCAAAATATTTGAAGTACTAGAAAAGCATGAGATATAAGGTTACTATTGTCTTCACATTTTTCTTTTTTAATTGAGAATATAAAGTATAAATCTATTTTATCTTTTGATGCAATATAATTTTTGTGTTGTGGATTTTTTGTTTGATTGTTTTTTTTAATTTTCAGATTCCTTAGGTAACCTTTCCTGATGAAGTCATCTCTAATCATGAGCCTCCTTTTGCTTCTCAAGTTGAATGCCCAGGGAAAGTGATTTCTAGACCTAAACCCACACTCAATACAGCTCTATGTTTTATAGACTGATTGGAGAAAAGGCAGATGTAAATGTAAACAGGAGAAAACTGAAGTCTTAAGTGTTCGATCAATTTGACCACTGTCACACTATTGATGAGCAGCCTCATCAAGAGTCGTATACTGGGCACTAGCACATGATATCATGGGTGTGTTGCCAGACTCCCATGTTGTTGACTATGGTTCGAATCCCAGACCCGGCAACCTAGAAATCATTCTGGGCAAATGTATGTGCTTGCTTAAAAATCTCAAGAGGAGAAGGGATTTCTGCATGGCCATTCCCTCAGAGGGTGATTTATCACTCTCTGTCTCTGGCAAGCACACGTGCCCTAGAGCAAAAAAGTCTTATACTGATATATTGTAACCCAGATATAGCTTCAAAACCACCCAAAATTCTAGAAATAGGTCGCAATAGTTTGTAATTGCTCAGATCATGACTCTGCCATTTCCTAGCTATTTGAATACTAAACAACTTAACTAAACACTCCGATCTTCACTTATCACCTGTAAAACGGAAATAAACAACCATCTTTAAAAATCATGTGAAGAAAAGACAGTAACCTAGAGGGGATGCTGAATAAATATTACGTGGCTAAATAGAGGAATGAATGTAGGAATAAATAATGACAGCTAAGCAGAGTATGATAACCACTTTTGTCCACACACTAGCACCATAAAAGGTTTCTAAGTATCTTTTACAGGGATTATGTACATTTTGCTCATCACTAAGAGATCCTTTTTCTGTCAGTTTGGTCTCCCTTGAAAATGTTCATTCTTTCTCAAATACATATTGTAAACTATTTAAAGAGCTGTGTTTCCCCCCCCCTTGGGAAAATATTAATCTATTTGTCAAAATAATGACTATATGATATGAATAGTTAAAACTATCTTTTTATGTGTTATTGAAAGCTCTTTTTTATTAATTCCATAACTGAAAGATAATACATTGCCAATATGAGTGTTTTATGGTAAGAATCTGACAATACTGTGTCTACAAAGATATATAAGTCTCATAGAAAATGTACAGGAGAAGATCCGGAAACCTAGGAAAAAATTGGAAGCAAAACTATAATCCAAATACTGATTAAAATTGGTCCATATTAAGAAAATAATGAAAAGTCAGAGTAAAGTTTTTCATTTTTATATCAATACCTCTTAATTACATGGATGAAACAAAAATAAATAAATGAAAATTGATCCTTTTTATCCATTTTTAAAATGTGAGAGAATAATTTTTAATTCAGTAAGAGTCCCTAAAGATGTATTTCTTAAAGATGAATATAACCTGATTCTAAAAAGGAGCACAGGTCTGTGAAACATGAAATGAATTAAAATTCCTCAACATTTGAACTTTCCTAAGTGAAAAATTTCCACAGGCCTGATAGCGAGATGAGGGGCTGAGGGATGAGGGATGAGCCTGAACTCTGTGGTGAAAACAGTGCAGTGGATTTATCTGCAAAGACGATGCTTAAAATCCAGGACCTTTCTGACCTGTTCAGTGGTAGGTTTACATTGAAACTGTTATAAATTATTACAGAGGTGAAGCCAAGCCAAACAGTCCAACATAAATATATCTGCAGACACACTGGCTACTATATATTCTAAACACTGTCGGTAAATGAATAAACAGAGCTTTCTAAATCATTTAAGAAAATGTATTTATTCATAAAATCAATAATTCTTATTTTTAAGTTTGAGTCCCTCAAAAAAAAAAAAAGACTATATTATTTAATTTTTTGGAATTTGCAAATATCATGGATTCCCAAACAGCTCCCTTCCTGTGATAATGGCCAGAATTTCACACTTCTCTAAGTGATGTGTGAATGTTCTTCAGTTTGGGTACTTGACTAATCTCTACCTGTTGAAGTTGTTCCACTGCATTACACAAGTTAAATATTTGAGCCCCACAATTTCAACAGACTGACTGCATCTGTGTAAAGGGACAAAGAAGTTTAACATGACAGTCTGATTTTCCTAGGGTTGTTGGGAACCAGGGAGACTACTGGCTTGCCCATATGGGTGAATCACAGCCAACCTGAGTAGACCAAATTCTGTGGTTGGGTTTTATTTGCCTAGTCATATAACTCAGGGCTTTAAGTCTGCACGTTGTTGACCAAAACATTAATTGTGGCAAAATAGTTTGTGTCTGTACCGAAAGAGTAATACCAGGGTAACCCACATGTAGTGACCATGAATTAGTTAAACAAGAGGGGAAAACAGCCATGAGGCAGTGTTTTGTTGCAGGGGAAAAGCTCCTAACCTCTGAAGCTAAAGTCATTGGGAGGTCTGGTGTCAAAGTCAGCATCAATTGGAATGGGGTTGTTTGGGTGTCGGGGGAGGGCAGCTGCCAGTGGAAGCAGTAGGGATTGGAAGTCAAAGCTCTTCTGGTTAATATTTCTTTTTTTCTTTCTGTTCCAGTATTAATCAACATAATTGTCTTTCTCTGTCATCTGAGTTTCCTTATCTATTAAACAGGCTTGTGATAATCTGCAGTGCACTTTTCCTAAGAGAAGTTTGCCTTTATTTTTTTTTTTCTCTTTATGATAGCTAGTATCTATGAAATTTTGGTAAAATCAATGAACATGGGACACGGGAGGTGGGGAACAAGAATCAAATCGCAAAGTGTAAAACTGCATTTCACAAAGCAAGAAAAGTTTCTAAGGAGTTTATAGCAAAGGAGCTCTCCTAAGGCAAACGTATCTGAGTTCAGGATAAAGGTCTCCGTGGGAGGATGCAGGTTAATGTTATTTTTTTCTTTCTCCCCTAAGCATTATCGAGAATATCCACTTTGAAGCTAGGCTGGAGACAAAACATGCCTGAATCCAGTGCCTTGGTTTCATACTATCCAGACAGACACTGGGACATCAGCATATTAACATAAGTTTCTGTGAGCAAGGGAGAGCCATTTCTTCTAAACAGTCCAGGAACCCAAAGGTGAAGCAATTAGCAGAGTTCTGCCATGGTGACATCTGATGTGGAAGACCATGCAGAGCTGTTGATCGGTGGGGACAGACTTCCAGAGCCTTAATATTTGTCTCACCTACAGCTTGTTAGGAGAAGCTAATTGCACTTGTTTCCTGCACTATCATATGAAGCATCACACACTGGGGGCTTAAACCAACACATGTTTAGTGTCTTCCAGTTCTGGTGGCCAGAAGTCTGAAATCAAAGTATCAGCAGGGTTAGTTGGTTCCCACTGATGGCTCGGCTGGAGCAATTACTCCATGACTCTCTCCCACCTTCAGGTGACTGGCGGCCTCCTCAGCTTGCTGCTGAAGCACCCAGTCCCGGCCTTCACTGCCACATGGCCAGCTTTTCTGTTTGATACTCTTCTCTTCTTACAAGGAGACCATCCATACTGGAATAGGCGCACCGTTTTCTACTATGACTTTCTCTTTACTAATTATATCTACAATAAACCGATTTCTAGATAAGGTCACATTCTGAGGTACTCGGGGTTAGGACTTCAATGTATCTTATGGAGGGTATAAAATTCGTATTTTATAATGTGTGCCATGCTTCTTAAAGTCTATAAAAACACTTAAACGTTAAAGCTAGTTACACTCTCAAACGGTAGCTCTCAAGGGTCTATCAAACCCGACCTGGGTATCTGTAAGATCAAAACTCTCTTTGCAATATTATTTGACTTTCTTTTACTCTTAGTTTTCTTAAGACTGTACTTGCTCTCTTATAGATCCTTCATATGAGAGTACATCATCAATCTGATGGCTACTGGAGTATGCATTTGTGTATTATATTTTCTTTAGAATTATTCTATTTAACTTTATTATTATTATTATTTTACAATGTGATCAGAGAGAGACAGAGAAAGAGACAGAGGGAAAGTGAGAAAGCAAGCCACCAGTTCTAGGACTTGAACCGCGGTCGGCCATGTGGGAGTCCAGCGCCTTTAACCACCACGCCACCTGCCAGCCCCATGTATTATATTTTCTAAAAAAAAATTTTAAGAGAGGTTTTTGTTATAGGGTGCATGAGGTCACCAGAGAGACAGAAAGATGGAAAGCAAGAAATCACCCCCCCAGGGAGACAATCAACGTCAACAGCATCAAATGACAATATATATTGTCAATGACAAAACTTAAGCTTTCAAGTAAAAATTAGAATTTTGGAAGCCTTGCGTCTTCCACCACGTGACTGGCAGTTTCCTGATACTTACCGACTTTGTAAAGATTGGTAGTGACATTGACAAACATAATATATGTATATATTGATATAGAAGGTCTGAATAATTCAACTATTATTTTTTTAAAGTAAAAATTGCAAAATGTGTCAAAACCTTACCCTAGTAAAAAGATCCATTCAAAAATGATCAATAGATTTTGATGTAATAAAAAAATTAATACAATTTCATATTACAAATTGAAATTATTTAAAAAATAACTTTGGCAAATTTTGTTGTTGCATCAAAGAATAATATCAAAAATTATCCTCTCACTAAATAAATTTTAATTTGGAAAAACATAGTGTTTTGCTATGCTTGCATTTTATAATTTTATTGCTATTTTTAAATATGTGAATAAACTTTAAAAATGTGCATCAGTTTCAATGTATTTAATTAATGCATATAAATAAACATAAAAACTTCTCTTTGGAGTCCTCAATACTTTTAAAGGCTAAAAAGTATCTGGAAATCAAAAAGTTTGAGAATTACTGTTCTAAACAGTCATTGATAATTCCGTTTTCTACTTCCCTTACTCTTTTAATCTGGCTTGCTTTGATGTAGTTTCATATTCTTTGTTTCAGAATCATAGCTCTAATCCATGGGTATACAGTCCAGGTGTGTGGGAACCACTCTCACTCTCTAGAAGGCTTGACGAGGAGGGAAGGGAGGATGAGAATGGGAAGAGAAGGGATAGAGAGGACGTGGAGGACAGGGGTATGACTGCTAGGAAGTCACTCTGGACTTCCCGTGCTGATCGTTCTCTGCAATCCAGAAACTGAAGGATTAAGAACTGACTTCCAGAACCCAGACCCATGTTGCACTGAAGCAAACATCTGTCCTCACCCACTGATGCTGTGTTCTATTTGCTGTGAGACATTTTTAATATCCTTCTGGCACCTAGAATCATGAGGGCGATGAAGTATTTCAGCATTTGTAAAGTACCGGCAGAGTGCCTTGGCATAAGTACTCTCCGTGCTACATATCGTCATCATGACTTCTTCACCTCACTTCTAACTGTCCCTGTATTGCTTGACCTGCGTCTTACGCCATGACTGTATTTTGCCCTTTCTCTTCAGAATGGGGTATCACTAGTCTTGAATTATGCAATGAGGGCTCAAAACAGCTCCAGCACATTCCAAAACAGTGGTTTGTTTTCTAAAGAGCCTGAACAAAGTGTTCAAGGCATAGGCATACCTTCTAAGCATTGGCTTTTGTAGCCCTTTGCCAGTCGCAAAAGGAAAAAGAGTAAACTTGCAAAAATACCCCCAAGAGACTTCTTGGTATTTGAGCCTGGCTCAAGGCAGAAAATATGAAAAGCCCTATGTGAAAACTTGTCTTTGGTGAGAGACCTCTGGCCAGCAAAGACTGCCCTAATACCCTTCATAAAGCAAACAAGGCTCTGAAAACCTGGCCACTCACCTCTGAAGCGACTCGACACTAGGAATGTGACTTATTATTAATACAATTTCCTTCATGAGCAGATGCTGGACACAGAGAATATCCCAACTAGGGCAGTTCCGATTCCCAATCCTTCCTATTTTACTTAAGCTGTAGGTATATTTACACAAAAGTTTGGGCAACACTAAACCACAGCTAGTCAGAGCAGTCCTGGACGCTCAGGAGTAACTCATCCTTCCCCACTTGAAAGGCATCTTTTGGCCCAAGAATTAGCCAAAGGAGTTTCCGGTTCATTTGGAATCCAGGCCTTTCAAGCACAGCATGGCCTTTTGCTTTTTTTTTTTTTTTTTTACTTGTCAACCAACAAGCAAGCTGAACCATTAAGTATTTTTCCATGGTTCACAAATGCAAAATGCTGCTTCTGCTCACAAATAAACAAGGCCTTACAGTCTGTAAAGTGCTCTCTTACCTGCTTCCATATTCATCTTCATGGGAGACCTGAAAGTGAGGTGGACATACATGTCAGCTGTTGTAGGTAAAATAAAACAACCGAATTTGGAGTCAAAAGAACTGAGCTTAAGTTTGAGCAGTCCTGGACGCTCAGGAGTAACTCATCCTTCCCCACTTGAAAGGCATCTTTTGGCCCAAGAATTAGCCAAAGGAGTTTCCGGTTCATTTGGAATCCAGGCCTTTCAAGCACAGCATGGCCTTTTGCTTTTTTTTTTTTTTTTTACTTGTCAACCAACAAGCAAGCTGAACCATTAAGTATTTTTCCATGGTTCACAAATGCAAAATGCTGCTTCTGCTCACAAATAAACAAGGCCTTACAGTCTGTAAAGTGCTCTCTTACCTGCTTCCATATTCATCTTCATGGGAGACCTGAAAGTGAGGTGGACATACATGTCAGCTGTTGTAGGTAAAATAAAACAACCGAATTTGGAGTCAAAAGAACTGAGCTTAAGTTTAGCTCTACTACTAATGAGCTGTGTGACCTAGAAAAGACTGAAGACAACTTTGAGACAAAGCATCAAAAATAATAGTGGTTCAAACAAAAGAGAAGCCTATCTCAAATACGACAAAATCCCAAAGTAAGCAGTCCAAGTAAGCAGATCATGTAAGATGACTACATGATCTTAAAAGTATCCAGGCTTGGACCAGAAGCTAGCATAATGGCTATGTCACTGGATTCCCACGTAGTCGACCGCGGTTTGAGTCCCGGACCCAGTGGCTTAAACTCATGCCAGGCATGTGTGCGTGCATGCCCAAGATCCTGAGAGAACAATGGAGGAGAAGGGATTGTGACTTGGCCATCCCCTGTGGGGAGTGATTTCTCGCTTTCTGTCTCTCTGTCTCTGTCTTTCTGATAAGCGCACATGCCCTATAGCATAAAACCTCTCCAAAAAGAGAAAAAAAAAAAAAGTATCCACACTTGGGGCCAGCAGTTATGTCGCTAGACTGCCACATAGCCGACTGCAGTTTAAGGCCTGGACCTGGTAGCTTGAAACTCACACTAGGTGCATGTGCGTGTGTGCCCAGAATTCTGAGAAGAGAATGGAGGAGAAGGAATTGCAGCATGGCCATCCCCCCTTGGGGATGATTTCTCACTTTCCCTCTCACTGTCTGTGTCTCTGTTTCTCTTCAGTGAGTGGACATGCCCTAAGTAAAGAATCTCTAACAAGAGTATCCAGGTTCCTCGTACGTAAGTTAATGTTCTACCATCCTCAGTATATTGTTTCCACCGCATGTCTTAGACAGTTGCTTAGCTTCAACATCCTGCCCACATTCCAGCCATAAGAAAGGAGGAGACTTTGAAGGAGAAAGCGCATGGGCTGCCAAGCTGTTGTCCTCTATACGGGCACATCTACTGTTATTATATCTTTCAGGCATTGGTCACATAACCCCAGCTAACTGCAAGAGAGGCTGGGGAATGTCTTATTTCAGTCCAGATCCTAAAGATCATGAGCTCTATGATGAAGATAAATGGAATTTAAAGATGAGAAGCAAGCTCTGTTATAACCTCAAGCAAGTTACATGACCTCTCTGAGCCTGTTTCCTCATAAATCCTGACCTTTCAGGTTGGTCCTTGACCAGGGCTGAAGATGGCCTGACTGATCACCAACTTCGAATAGTCGGTGACTGGATTAGGGGTTTTATTCTTAGGCTATGCCAGCTTCCAAGACACAAAGTATGTACTGAACTATAACACAGTCAGTAGAGTAGCAGTCTAAAAGTCAAACACAGAGTAAAGAAAAGGAGCATTTTTGTGGTGCAATTAAGATGGAAATAAAAGTAAGCACTAAGAAGGCACAATCAGACCAAAGGTAATGTGAGGAGGTGGGAAAGAGGAGAGGCCTGAGCAATTGCCTAGCATTACGAACAATTCATAGTACTGAATATTTGCATATATTAGATATTCATTTCTAGAGGTGTGTTTCTAGAAGAATCAACCCAGTTTTAAAGCCCAAGGTCAATACTGGCAATGATAAGAACTTTGGCAAAGTGTCATGTGAAATATATGCTGCCATTTAGCTGTCATGAATGACAGTAGTGTTACTAATAATGAATGCCGTCTTCCTACCCACTTGTGATTGTAAGCGAAAACAGTTCCTTATGAAATCTCAAGTGTCGAAAATAAATGTTTCTGATAATGGGATAGAGAAGCTGCTATAAGCCAGAGACCAAAGAAGCTTACTACTTTGATTTAGAGTTTATTTCAAATCCAGAGCAAAAGAAGCAACTCTGGATTGGAATTGAAGAGACCCAATTTTCTGACCTGGCTTCCCAGCTTACTAGATTTGTGGTGTTCGGAAGTCATGTGGCAATTCCGAGCCTGAGGTTGCCCAACTATAAAATGAAGCGATGCGTGCTTGTCTCAAGAGACCAAGTTCAGTTTAGGCCCTGGATCTACATACTAAATAAATATGGACAGAGTAATTTCTACATGTCATGTGCTTTGCTTGAAGCTGATAAGCTACAAGGTACCATCCAAATGTAGTGTATGAGACTGGGTAAGCACAGAGGTAAGCTTTGGATCTTGGCTCTGACACTGCTGGAGTGATGCTGGCCAAGTCCCTTATTCTCTTAGCGCTGTAGCTCTCTCTTCTGCAAAGCGAGGATGATATTAGTGTGAACTTAACAGCATTGTCGTAAAAATGAGATGGGTCTATCCACGTGAGTACTTAGGATAGTAACTGGATTATACAAGCAGGGATTAGACCTATGATTTTGAAACAAAGAATACGAAACTAAATCAAAGCAAACCAGATTTAAAGAGTAATCACTGGAACCAGCAGATGGTGTAATGGTCACATTGCTGGACTCCCATGTAGTCAACTATGGTTCGAGTCCCACACCCAGTGGCTTAAACTTCACATCGGACTCATGTGTGTGTGTGCCCAAGATCCCAAGAGGAGAATGGAGGAGAAGGGATTGTGGTATGACCATCCCCTCTGGGGGGTGATTTCTCACTTTCTGTCTCTGTCTCTCCAGCAAGCACGTATGCCCAAAAGCAAAAACCCCTCTAAAAAAAAAAAAAAAAAAAAAAGAGTAATCACTATATATTAGCTGATATTATTATTAAGGTTATTAATATTGTCACAATAAAAGCAATGACCTAGTCTTCCTGCATGTAGTTCTTGCCTTCATCGCCCAAATCCTTTGGGGACAATTATTATATGCCAAGTAATAGAAAAGGACTTGAGCAGGCAGACATTGTTTATTTCTTATAAACAGTCTTGGGCTTGTTATTGTTGTTGTCAGAAGAAACCCATGCCTTGTCCAAACTCATGTGTGGCAAGTACTTACCCTCAGATCTGAGCCAGGACTCTTTGACTCTACCGACTGTGCTCTTTCAACCTCGACCTTCTTAATTTTTACATCCCTACTTGGTCTTCTTTGACTATTCTGCCTCTGTAGTTAAAAAGGAAGCTCTGTGAAAAGGGATTTTGTCCAGCTGACTGCTAGATATCACCTACGGATAAGGCCCAGGTGCTTTAGCGTAGCACTCAAGGCCTCTATGGTCTGTCTGACTCTGGCTTATTGATCCCATCTTTTCTTCTTACTCTCCCATTCCTCTGTCAATGATATGTTTCCTTTGCCTTATTAAAGACTTCACCTCTTTTCAAAGACATTTCC
Organism: Tupaia belangeri chinensis; assembly: GCF_000334495.1. NCBI lineage: Eukaryota > Metazoa > Chordata > Mammalia > Scandentia > Tupaiidae > Tupaia > Tupaia belangeri. The sequence continues at coordinate 4,338,340 of NW_006159608.1, read as the reverse complement.
TCCTACAGTTAAATTTTACTGATCTTGGTATTTATTTTGCCTTTCTTTTTTCCTCTCTAGGGTACCTGCACTGACCAAAGAGAGAGAGACAGAGAGAGAGATGAGAGAGTGAGAGAGAAAGGGGAAGTGAAAAGTTACCACTGCCTTTCCCCTCTTGGAAGATGGACGTGCCACAGTTGTTTCCCCTCCATTCTCCTTTTGGGATTTGGGGCAAGCACACACATATCTGGCATGTTTTCAAGCTGCCAGGGCCAGGACGCAAACTGCACAGTCAGCCTCATGAGATCCAGCTGCCAGAACTTCCACTTTACCTTCTGCCCCCAACATCTATTTTGATTTTAATGCTCCTCTTTCTTCTGCTCATTCCATATAACTCAGACTTCTTTAATATTCACATCAAAAAGGACACATCACCTTATAAAGGGGCAGTGCAGTAAATGAAGACTTCGTTGAGACCTATTCTAACTGGGGATCAAGGGCCAAAATGAAATGCCAATTGATAGCACGTATCTGCTGATATAAAATTGTGATAGAATTTGCATTTGCTCCCTCTCCTATTAACCTTCCTTCAGATTTCCAACTACAGTCTACCATTTCTCAAACATTTATTGATGCCAGACTCCATACCAACTTACAGTAGAGAGAGCCAGCCTCTGAAGGTACAGTGTACTCAGACCACATCCCACATATATACCACTATTTCTGCTCCTCACACGGAGCGTGAATATTTATCAAGATAATTTACATTTGGAACCCGAGTCATAGACATGATTGGATATAGCCATTTAAAACATATTGTATAAATGCTGCCAAAGACCTGCTGTGGATTCTAACTTGTAGTTTGAGGTCGGTTTTCTCCAACTGATTTTTTTTTTTTTTAATAAACCCCCAGGGAGGATGGCCATGCTGCAATCCCTTCTCCTCCATTCTCCTCTCGGGATATTGGGCATGCACACACACGTGCCTGGTGTGAGTTTAAGCCATCGGGTTCGGGACTCAAACCGCGGTCAACTACATGGGAGTCCAGCGACATAGCCATTACGCTAACTAACTGCTGGTACCTCTCCAACTGATCTTGAAAACATAAGTTGAGTTGCAATGGATCTCCTGGGACTACACTGTATATATGTGCATATAACTATTATGTTCTAGTTTATGACACATTCACTCCAAATAGCCACAAGTACCTGATCTCATGCCCACTTCGGGAAAATGGAAAAACTGGGCTTAACATATTTGAATTACGTGTCCTGGAAGTTACTAGATGAGAGAAAGTTTTGTTAGTTCTTTTGACAAAGGATGACTCTTTTAACTCTTAAAAAACAACAGTTTTAAAGATCCCACATTAGTGTACTGTCGTAACAGAGTTGTAGAAAGACTTTTGTGAAAGAGAGCTTGCATTTTAGGTTAAAAAATATCAGCGCCAGCTAGCCATAGAAATGAGATCTCAGTAAAACATAAGCTTCACTGGTATTGCAGAAAGAACTCAAGGATGAAATTAGACATGGAGGTGTAATAATTAAAAAACACTATCTATATGCTGCTTGCCTTGGAAACCAGAGCCTTGGAGATGATTGAAGAAATAAATTTAAGAAATTTAAGATGGCCTGTATTTTGAATGACAAACAGCCTAGCCAAGGTTGAGTTGAATCTCACTCCTGGATGTTGGTCCCTGTTCTGAAAACCCAGTTAACTAATCTGTGATAGTCCCAGAGGTGATCGGTTTTTGATAACCCAATCAAAATGTACAAAAAGTGGAGGTAAACAAAAAATGCCAAAATGTTACCATAACTGGAACTCTGAATTTGAGCCATATCTCAAAAATGTGAAGGAAAGCACTATTCTAAAAATGCCATCATTGGCAATTATTACAAAATTCCATTTCAATTTTGAATAGGTACTGAAGAAAGCTAAGATCTCTTCAGAATAAGAGGAAAACAAGTGTGTGTGTGTGTGTGTGTGTGTGTGTGTGTGTGTGCACATACCCAGAGAGCTAGGTAGATCTTAGAGGCAAAGAACAGAGAATGGAGAAGGACGGGGTGGTGGCAGAGAAAGAAATGACTCAGATGGCAGAAAGCAACTTTATTTCAGGTTCGACAAAGTTATTTGCACTGACTTAAAGTAGTATTATTTCAAAATTTTAGGAAAGGTTTCAATGCCTACTCTGGCCTTATATATATATATTGTACATTTTTGGTTTTGTTTTTGTTTTGTGGTTAGAAAGAAAAGAAGTTGAGTTTCCTAGATCAATGTCATACAAGAAATAAAAGAATAGCCACAAGATCCAAAGTAGGCAAAGACAGAAAATTAGAGCCAAAGGTACCCCTAGAATATAAACCTACCCCAGCATAGAGAACTCACAGAAATATTAAGAAGTATATCAAACTTTTGTACAAAGCATGTAGTGGGAGTATGAAACAATTTTATCTAAATGATAGGGAGTTGATGTAAATATGACATTTTTACCAGGGAAAAAGTATGAACTAAGAATTAGATTATGTGACATCTTTATGATGAATGAGTGCTTTCTGTCATTACTCTTCTTAGGAAGCTAAGCCTTAATCAGAAGTTTACTTAGATGAGTAGACAGTCAGAACTATAGGAATTTATTGCTCTTGGGGAAAGCTCACTTCTAAGATATCTTCAGAACATTTACAAAATAAAGAGGACCTATCCAATTTCTGTTGACCAAGATGTTCTGCCCTAAAAACCATGCTGGAATATATTGACCAGGTCTTGATCTATAGAGTCTTGGGTGAACTATTCTAGCTACCAGTGGCAGTGTCTATGGCTCAACTTTTCTCTGCAGGTGTATCCCAGACTATGCAATTCTCAGAGCTAACTCCGGATTGAAATAACTCTTGAGTTGTTTCTACTGTTATTTCAGCCTGGTTCTTTTAGGGCTGACTAATTTCCTCTACAATGTGCTGACTTCGTAGTTTCAGCTTCAGAAGGAAATCTTATTTTCCTTGTTCCCAAGTCCATAGAAGACAACTTGCTGTGGCCCTGATTATGGAAAACCAGTGTAATGAACTTGGCACGTAGTTGGTGCTCGATAAAAGTTAATCCTTTCTTTTCCCTTGGGGGATAAAAACCATAGCAATCTATTTATGAAATAAGTCTTTCATATGTGCCGGCAAAGAGTAGCAAACTAATAACAGAAGTTGCTGCGTAAAATGCATTGGCAGAGTAAGTGCTCTTACTCGTTTTTGCACAACACCCATAATGTGGATTGTAAGTTGGAATGGAATGGTATTGTTAAGACCAATGAGAAAACAATTGATTGCAATATATACAAGCAGAGGAGTTTTAATTCTGAAGCTTTCTAGACATTAAAATGAGTTCATATGAATTATTAAAACTGCTCATGCTACTAATATAATATATTCCTATTATGTGTTCATCTTTACACCACTACCGACATGTGAAATCCTTGAAGACAGGAGTTGTAGCTATTTAGTCTTCTATTCCTGGCAATACCAACTATACAATGGCAGTCAACATACGTATATGAAACATTCCTTAGACACAGAGCTGACCTTTCCATGTCAGAAAGTGCCAATGAAATAACTATACCCACTCTATTTCATTTCTATGTAAATATCCAACCCTCTTTCTCTCCAGACGGGTACCTTCCCTCTGAACCTTTAGTAAAGGAATGAAGAAGTAGGGCTTGGGGGTGGGAATGGGTAAAGATTTCTCTTTGGGGTTTGAGTTTTCCTATTTGTCTTATTTTGAAAGGACAACTTGGGATTTTCATACTAAAATGTTTGCTACATATCAAAACAATCCCTCCAAAAGTAGGAAGCAAGGAACTAAAGTAACCGAAAATGTTTGGCTGAAGCCAGAATCCTAAAGGACTCAGATTACCTTCACTTCACTTACTGTGGATGCTGTTGCTCCTGGACCTCCCAGTCTGAGTATGGTCTTCCCAGGGGTTAAAGAGACGCACTGAGCAGCTAGCAAAGGAAGGAAAATAAGAACTAGATGTAGAATTCCTTGATAAGGAAGTGTGGGAGGAGAAAAATGGTATTTGCCTACTTTGGGCCAGTTGTTATCATCAAGATGCTTTTCTATGATTTGTTCCGTCCTAGAAGAACAAGATCAGGATAACTCCCAGCATAGAGATATAGAAACAGGTGTACTCATAGTCACACTCCAAGTTGAGAGTCTTATTTTTTGATCTGTCTGGCATAAAACCTCTACCAACACAGTATTTCCCGTGCACTTACGATTCAAAGAATCATTTAGGGCACTTGATAAAAATAAACATTCCCAGGCCTTTGTCTAGAGATCTTGACGGAATAAGTCTGGAATTTGGCGATAAGCTTGTAACGTTTCGGCAATCACACAAGGTTGCTTTTATGACCAAGCCAGGTTGAAATCCCTGTTGCACCATTTCATCTTCCCAGGGATACCCAAAGTGTCAAAATATCTAAGAGTGTCAAATAGTTTTGAGACAGATAATGGCTAAAATGCATTAAAAATACGCATCACCTCCTTTTTTCCTCCATTCTTTCATCTATCTACTTTATTTTATGAACAACAAAAATTTATTCATGGCATCTCATTTCAACTTAAAGCACCTTTTCAACAGATTAATCCCACCAAATTTCCCTTATGCAAAAATTGGAAGGTCTTTTCTGGAGAGAGCTTAATATTATTTCATCTCATTCTAAAAAGTCTAGGCAAAAAACAGCTAGACAAATATTGGGCTGTCAGCTCATGACATTTTTTTCTGTTTTTCTAGACAAAAATGTGTCATGAGTTTTCCAACAACCCAATAGTTTTCCAGATGAATGTGGTTTGAAGGGACCTGTAAATTCTCTTTTCTAATTCCTCCTCTTCATCTCTGTCTTTTTATCTCTCTGTATCTGTTTCTGCATCCCTATTTCTCTGCAACTTGTATAAATACCTGCGTCCTGCCACTGAACTCTGAGTGGCCATGGAAATCGTTTGATCAGCAAGGTTTCTAAGACGCCCCTCCATAAATAAGCCACTGTTTGTGAAGTGTTCTCCTCACAGAGCCCCCAATGATGGAGAAAGTTGCCTTTGTTCCTGAATAGCATCCTACAGAAAGCAAGACATTCATTTAAAGTTTTCTGTTTTATCTTAACATTTCATGTGATTTTGGCTCTGTAACTTAAAATATATTCCTATTTACTCTAATATAAAGTTTATATTTTTCTCAATATCATGAGTATATATATATTAAAGGCCTTGCCAAACCTGTGCATGAATGGCATGGCATTCATCCACCACCAGGCATTAAAACTTCAGCTTGAATAAGCTTACTAAATCAGTTATCTTCCCCAAGACCATATGCTATAAATGGAAACTCCTTAAATAAGAAAAGCAAAGAAAAGCATCAAACAATCATATGAGTTTGCACATTCCCTGTTGCTGAGTATTAAATAAAAGAGACCCATCCACCAGTTGGACTAGAAATATGAGGTATTACTTTGGGTGAGGACCTGATTCACAAGTCTCTCTCAACCACAGACTGAATATTTAAGCCCAAATTATTTTCCAAATTACAAATTGCTTCCATATACATTGTTACATTCAATATTCATATAAGCTTTACAGAACTAATAAGGCAGATATTTTACTCCTAATCTAAAAAAGAAAAATAAAAAGAAGGACAGGAAGATTATGATGTAGCCCAAATCACACAAGTCATTGTAATCTCTACCCATTCTCCCATGTTTTTTTTGTACCCACCAATGTCCTAGACTTTTTCTGAAACATAGATGTAGTTGGAAATTATGATTGAACTAGATTTATAATTCCTCCTTACAGAGATCAGAAGTGCAAAGCTTAGATCCACAGCTTCATTCTTCCACTCTTCTGAGTCTGGTGTCATAACAAAGGCTCATATTACATTGCAAAAATGCTAATGCTAATTTGACTAATAATATTTGTGCACCTCTCCACAAACCAGCTTTCCAAGTATAAATATAGAACTATGCACTACCCAACTGAAAAAGCTCCCTGTCCATTATTGCTGAAGAATTAAGTGACTATTTTTTTAAGTTCCAAAGGATTTGGTTGAAGTCAATATTTGTAAATATTAGCTGCTGTATTTTCTTTCTGAGTGGTCCAATCTGATAACAAGAAGTCCAAAATGGATTGGGGTTTATGTTAAACGAAAATCTCCACTTACATGAAATGTACTCTTTAGCCAGAACGGGAAAGAATACTTTTAAAAAGACTTAATTCAGCTCCAAGAGGTGTTTTCTCTTTATCATACATCAAGCAAGGTGAAAAGCTCACTGAAACTCCAGTGAGATTAGATTTAACATAAACTTCCTGAGCTGAAATCCATTATTGCTAAAATGACTAGAAAGGAATCATTTAAATATTTTCCAGAATGCTGGTATGGCATTTTAACTAATAGAATTTTGAGGAGAGTTCATCTTCACTCAAAATGTCAAAAATTGCTTAAGTTTTATGTCTAGAAAGAACATTTTAAAAGTACCATTTCAACCTTTCTGCTAATAAAGGATACCCTGATAGAAATGAACTAAATGTATGTTAAATGTCCAGAAGAGAACTCCACTATTTCCAAGGAAGTTCATTTCATCGTTGAACAGAAAATTAAGTTGGGAAGATACATCAAAGTGAAGTGAAAAACTATGTGAGCATACTGTAACCCCTGCCAGAGAAAGGGAAGGGTGATAAACAGCTCATATGCTTCTTAGAGTCAGCCTGATACAGTTGTGAGAGGTAGATGCCCAAATATCTACTAGAAATTTCATTCAGGTAAAACACAAGCATACTTAAGTTCTGAACTTATGAGGTAAGCAATAATGCTGCAATCCTTTCTCCTCCATCTTCTCTTAGGATTATGGGCACACACACACACACACACACACACACACACACATGCCTGATGTGAGTTTCAAGCCACCGAGTCCAGGACTTGAACCATAGTTGGCCATGTGGGAGTCTAGCACTGAACCACTATGCCACCTGCGGGTCCCTGGATATTATTCTTGAAAAGTAATCACTGGTTGTGTGCAAATGTCTTAAACTTGAAAAGAAAAAGTATTAGTATATTAGTTTAAATTTCATATAGTTAATAAAATCAACACAATGGAAACAAAATTGGACATGAGACAACTATCAAGTAGACATAAACAAATATTCGTGTAATCTTAGAGAATTCATTCATTTACTTGTCCTGTTGTTATCTTTCACTGTTTGATAGTTATTGAAAACCTACTATGTGCCAGCCCTGTGAGACACCAAAGGATAAAAATAAGTAATAAAACCTCTGCCCAAAGTGTTTGCCATCTGGCAGATAAGACATAAAATCAATGATTCATGCCTGTGATGAGACCTCATACAAAACATCATGATTTCTTAACTACTATTTTCTAGACAGGACTGGAGTACGGAGTTCTCTAAGTTTCCTTACAGTTTTAAGTCACTGAGTCCTGGAGAGATGTGGGAGACTCTCTTACTAGTGTAATTTTCATTTCTTCCAATTTTGATTTTAATACAACACAAGCAGCTTTAAAACACCTATCATGTACGCCTTGGGGTATTCCTTTAAAATATAAAGGAAATAATAAATTAAAGTACCTAATATTATTAGTCATTACTATAGTGGATGTTTTATATTTAACACTTAAATTTTATCCCAAGAAAAATCCCACTGAGCAATGATTATATAAATTTTATAGCTGAGGAAACTAAAGTTGAGTGGATTATATCACAAGCTTGAAAATAAATACTAGTTAGTAAGTATGTAGGTACCTCTAAATTCCAACAAAACTTTACTTACCTTCCTACCAAAGTTTTTAAAACTACACTTGCGATCTGCATTTATTAGCATCTTTCATTTGATATCATTGGTAGGGACACTGTCAATCTGTTAAGACTGTATTCAGTAAAACAACTCACAGGCTGTCTATCCCACCTAGTTGTTCAGAGACCTGGGTTCCAAACAACTGAATATGGTTTGAGTCCTAGCCGTAGCAACCAAAAAAACATCCTGGGTGCATGTGCATGTATGCCTCCAAATTCTAACAGGTTGAAGAACTGGGGAAGGGACTGAGGCACGACCACGGTCCACTCGGGGGTGCTTCCTTCCTTTCTTTCTTTGTCTCTGTTTCTCTTTGACAAATGTGCACTTCCAGCAATTGAAAAATGTAGTAAGTAAATTTAAAATAAATATTATAACAATTCACATTCTAAAACTGTATTTGTCAAACTTTGGAGATTCGAATATGAGTCAGACTTGGTTCCTTCCTCTAAGGAGTTTAGGTATAGTGAAAGAGATGAAATGCTAACACACAGGGCCAGCAGGTGGAATGGAGGTTAAGATGTTAGATCCCACATGGCTGACTCTGCAGTTCAAGTCCTGGGCCCAGCAGCTTGAAAATCATGCCAGACACATGTGTGTGCATGCCCAAAGTCCCAAGAGGAAAGTGGAGGAAAATAAATTGCAGCATGTCCATCCCCCCAGCAGGTGATTTCTCAGTCTCCCTCTCTCTCTTTCTCTAGTACACTCACCCTGTAGAAAGAAAAAAATTGCTAACACAGAAACCAAAAAAATCGCAAAATGTCTTGTGAGAGATTTTTTAATTAGGCACACTAGTTCACAGAGCCACCACCAACTTCCCCTTTAGTTAGATGCCCTGGCTGTCCATCCCTCACTCTCTCCCATGCACTCTTCCCACAGTGGGTAAAACACCATGTAGGCTTTCTCCCCGACTTTGTTTCCTGTGCCCACTGCTTCCTTCCTCTGCACACGGACACCTCCTCATTTTTCAGGACAGGTCTCGACATGGAGCTCTCCAGTTTGCAGCAGATGTCCATGCTTGTCTTCACTCCAGTACCTTGCATGGGACATGGCAAGGCCACACGGAGGGAGAGAGAGAAAATGTAGAGTCACAGCTGTGTTTGCCACAGCCCCCTGAAGGAAAGCACAACGTTCTGCTCAGAACCATGTGAGGAAGCACAGAGGTCGGATGTGCGGCCAAAGAAGGAGGGAGACTGTGGGTGATAAGGGAAAACCGTCAGCAAGCCCCTTTATTGGGGTTTCTGTGAAGATAAATGGGTAAGGCCAAGTATGCAAGCTTAAGATTGTCTAGTCTGAACAACTTCAGCAGGCTCGGAGACATTGGAGCTGCCCCTGGTTGTCTACACATGTTGGCAGAGCAATTAGGGTGGGAGCAAAGTGGCCAAAATCGTGACGGCCTCATAAGGGATATTGCTGGGAGTGTGGACATCGCAAGTTAGTCAAGAAAGGAAACTGACAGCCTCTAGCCAGAGCCTCGACCTGTGTCAAAACATAACACTTGGGGGGAAAAAATACTGTATTATACTGTTATTCACCTCATAGCACCTTACACAACTCCTGTCATAAAGTACATGCTGTGTTATAGTTTCTTATTGAGTTTCCTATCTTTTCTATTTGACTGAACTAGTTTAATAAAGATTGGAACAACCCATGCATCCAACATGTATAAGACATTTGGTATATGTATATATAATTAGATTTCTTCCATAGGGCACATGTGTTCCCAAGAGAGACACAGATAGAGGGAAAATGAGAAATCATCCCCCAGGGGGATGGCCTCACTGCAATTTCACCTACATTTTTCTCTTGGGATTTTGGCTACACACATACATGCACCTGGCATGTTTTTCAAGTCACTGAGTCTGGGACTTGAACCACTGAGTTGACCATGTAGGATCCAGTGCCTTAACCACCATGCCACCTGCTGGCCCCGTAATGCATTATTTTTAATGAAATAAAATGGCGTTTAAGTTGTGTCTTGAAAGATGAATAGGGTTGCAACAGGGCAGTTAACTCATGTAGAACATCTAAACAAAGAAAAAAGACACAGCCGTGAGCTGTGCTAGAAAGTGGGACTAGCTAACAGTTTTAGATTTCTTTTTAGCTTACTATTTAGGGAGCAATATCAAAGCGTAAGGAGAATAGAGAAAAATAACTTGAGGTTGAATGAAAAAGACTTCATATGTTAGGCTCAGGAATATGAATTTATCCTCTACACAGAGATGGGCCATCAATCTCCAACTTAAGAATGTGGCAAGGCCAGTAAGCGCCATGAGTCATTTTTCAATATAAAAAGAAATAATATTTATGTCATTTACACCATTCAAGACGTCCAGTGTTGGCTGGCACAGCTATCTTAAAAATATTTTCATCTCTATTATCAGCCTCCATGGTCATTAGCTTAAATTTCATATAATTAAGAAAATCAGCATAGTTCAGAATTGGATATGAGACAACTATCAAAAAGACAAAATCCACAGTTTATGTACACTCACAGTATTCATTCATTCACTCACCCATTACCTCTCACTGTTTGATGAGTTATGTATATTTGTATTGGTGATCTCCAGCATGAGCTACCAAAAAAAAAAGAAAAAAGAAAAAAGAAAACTCTCAGCTCTTATTACCAATAGTTCCATCTTGTTTTTCATTTCTTTTCTCAGTTTAGCAAGAGTGGCTAAAAAGAAAAGAAACGTACGGAAGTATAGATGGTACATATTTCCAAGTAATATGTATTATATTCCTAGAATGTAATTGCTAAAGTCATAAAGGATCTAGTCTCTAAGTAAGTTATATTTATCTAGTGACTGTACAGCTATCTTTAAATTACTGTTTAATAACTATCCTACTCTCTTATTAAGGAAAAAACCATACGTGGTGTGATACTGTACTATGGTTTATTATTTTTCTTCAGACACAGACATGACACCATAACATTAAGAAGTCATGTCTTTGGCCATATTCAAATAAATAAAATACACTAAAAGCTGCAATCTGTGAAGGATCACAAGGTTTCCATTAAAAAAAACGAAAACGTAGATGCAGACATCTGATTTGCTCAGTCCTTTCACAAACCCTTTGCAGCCTGCTTCATGCGAGACACAAAGAGCTTTTGTGACACACAATCTGTGCATCACAAATGGAGAGCCTAGCCAAAGAAAATATACAGTTACCAGAAGAATAAACTCAGGATGAAAAGCACAGAGGTAGCATCAATAGATGTCTAATATGCCATTGGCCCCATCTGGTTAGAATCACATCATCAAAATTAGAGCTCATAGACCTTCCAGGTCATCCCATCCATCCTCTTGCCAACACAACAATCATCTTTTTGAGGACCAAGTCCAGTTCAATTTCATATGTCTCAAGAGAGAAGAATTCCACAGATTCTGTGGGCCAGATAGTTACCATATTTAAAGAGGCAAATGGAATCATAGAGATTTTTGTTAGTAAAAATCACACACACACAAAAACTGTATTTAGCCTTGAAAATATACGGATAGGTTTTAGCCAAGTATAAATTCTCCCTGTAGAAGACAAAGAATTTGAGGCACCAGAAGAACCAGAATTGAGATAGAAAAATGAATGACTGTGAACAATGAGAAAATTTAAAGGAGCTTCAGAACCATGCTCAGAGCTTCTAGAATCAGTCCAGAAAAATCCTGGAATTCAAACCCTTCTTCCCTAGAACAGAGGGCACTGGAACAGTTGTACCAGCTAAGATGTTGGAGGAAAAGGTGAGCTGGAAACCAGGATTGTAGATTCTCATCATGAAAAAAACAGATGACATTTGGTCTTTTTTGGGAGAGAGTGGATGAAAAGAGGACAACTGCCTATGAAGAGAAATCCTGGGGCCAGCAGGTGGTGTGGTGGTTAAGGGCACAGAACTCTCCTATGGCCAAGAGCAGTTTGAGTCCCAGACCCGACAGTTTGCTCTCTCTCTCCCCCTCCCTTCCTCCCTCTCTCTTACTCTGGTCAAATTTTAAAATAATAAATAAATAAATAAAGTTAAATAAAATCATTTTAAAAAGAGAGAAACCCTATATGAAAAGTCAATAGACAAAATCAGAGCATGTCTCAAATTTTTCAAAGGTCAGAAGGTAGGATCAAAGATAGTCTATGGAGTCAAGAGTTGTAAACATAAAGTCTAGCACAAATAGGTTTAGGTCAAAAAGATTCAGGTGCTCCTAAATAATTGCCTTTAAGAGGTATTTTGATGTTGTTCAAAAGCACCATTTTGTTCAAAAGCATCATTGCCTTTGAAAGTCATTTTTTTGTGTGTGTTCAAAAGAAGCGTTATTGCAGAAATCTAATTACATCTGAAATAGATAAAGCAGAACTGCTCTAGGTGAAACATGAGGCAGGATTGGGTGAAGAGGAAGTCCTGTAGCCTTCCT
>NW_006159608.1:4308882-4326099 GCF_000334495.1 Tupaia belangeri chinensis | reverse complement strand
GAAATCCACCAATCTCTATGGCCTTTGTAGCCCTTTGTGGAAATTGGGATTGATTAAAAATGCCAGCTCTCAACTGTAGAATGAAGATTCTACTTTGCTGAGTACTTTGTGACAGGGAAAATAAAACGGAAGGAGCGATATATCTCTGAATGAGAAATTCTACCTATAGAGCTCAGTTCTTTTTTATGCATTCCTCCATCCTTCCAGGGTTTTAGATATCCCTCATTCCTCCATCCATCAGGGGTTTTCAGTCATCAGATGTGGGATTTGAATCACTGTCACCACAAGAGTTCTGGCTCCCATGCACCGGGCTTAACCACTTCACTAAGGGGCCGGCTCACTCTAGGTACTTCTCAAACCTGTGGTTTTGAAGCTGTCATTGAACTGAAATGTTTTCCTTAAAGTACCAGATACTCAGTAAGTAGAGAAGGACAAAAACATGATGAAAGAAAAAATTTTGACTGTCCACACTCTATGGCCAAAACAGAATTACTAGAGGATATAGAAACATAGAAAATGGTTATAGATACCAGATACAGGTGGAAAGAGGGTGGGTGAAGGAGGAGAGTCTGAGGAAGGACATTAAGGAGAAAAATAGAGAGGCAAGGCATTTATGGGACAAAGAAATGGATTATTTGTTGATGATAACGTGTATAGTATCTCCAACTGGACTGGTTAGAAATGTATTCATGTTGGAACATTCACTTTACAAGCTAAGTGATGTATGTGATTGAATGTATAAAAGAAATTAAAATAAAATAAAATATTTTTAAAAATTGAGGCTAAATTCTTCAGATGAAATCAAACTTTCCTCTCAAATTTAAGTGAACATTTTAAATATTTATTCATGGTGGACTAATGTGGAAGGAACAGAAGAGAGAAAACTTACTTAATACTTATCAGCATGCCTGGAACATCATAGGTGTTCTGTAAGTGTGGAATTCATTAATTGTAGGAGGCTAGAGGTCTAGAAATTACTATTTATTGAGTGAACCAGTGGTATGATGGCTAAAGTGGGTGGATCCCACATGGCTGACCGTGCAGTTCAAATCCTGGACTTTCTGACTTGAAGAACATGCCTGGCACATGTGTGTGTGTGTGCCCAAAATCCCTGAAGGAGAAATGGAGAAGGGACTGCAGCATGATCACCCCCCATGGAGGGCACTTTCTTGCTCTCTCACCCTCTCTTCAGTGAGCACAAATGCCCTTCAGCAAAAAAACAAACAAACAAGTAAATAAATAAAAACAAGAAAATACTAATTAATTCATTAAATTGTTTGGGGACAGCAGGGGTACGATCGAGGTGTTAGACTCCCATATGGCCAACCGCAGTTTGAGTTCCAGACTTGATGGCTAGAAAATCACACCAGGTTGGGACCAGCAGATGGTATAATGGTTACATTACTGGACTTTCACATCCAACTGCAGTTCAAGTCCCAGACCTGAAAGCTTGAGACTCGTACCAGGCACATGTGTGTGTATATCCAAAATCCAGAAAGGACAACGAAGAAGAGATTGTGGCATGGCCATCCCCCCCCCTCCAGTGGATGATTTCACACCTTCTGTCTCTGTGAGCACATGTGTCCTATAGCAAAAATCTCTTTCTAGAGAACAAATAAAAATAAAAATAAAAATCTCTCCCTAAAAAAAAAAAAAAAGAAAAAGAAAAAAAAGAAAGTCACACCAGGTGCATGTGTGTGCATGTGCATAATCCTAGCAGGGGAGACTGGAGACGGGATTGTAGTGTGACCATTTCCTCTGAGGAAGCGATAAAATGATTCCTCACTTTTCCTCTCACTTTCTCTCTCCTGCTACCACATGTGCCCTATGGCAAATCATAATAATTAATGTTAATTGTCAGACTGACTCTGCAATGTAGTAATCAGATCCTTGGGCCAGCATGTGGTGTGGTGGTTAAGGCAGCTAGATCCCACATGGCTGGCTGTGAGGTTCAAGTCCCAGATCTTGAAAAAATATTCTGAGTTTTGGGAACTAGCAGTTAGCGTAATAGCTATGTCTCTGGACTCCTACATAGTCAACCGCGGTGCGTGTCCCGGACCCGGTGGCTTAAAACCCACGCCGGGCACGTGTGCGTGCGTGCCCAAGATCCCAAGAGAAGAATGGAGGAGAAGGGATTGTGGCGTGACCATCCCCCCGGGGGGTGATTTCTTGCTTTTTATCTCTCTGTCTCTGTCTGTCTGTCTGGCAAGTGCATGCGCCCTATAATGAAAAACCTCTCAAAAAAAAAAATTCTGAGTAATGAAAAACCTCTCAAAAAAAAAAAAATTCGGACTTTTGCATGCATGCCCAATATCATGAAAAGAGAATGGAGGAAAAGGGATTACAGTGTGGCCATCCCCCATGAAAAGATATTTCTCCCTCTTTCTCTCTCACTGTGGAATGAGGCCAGATAGTACATGACCATCGCACTTGGAAACACAGCCCAGGAAGCCTGAAAACATGCTAAGATTACACATAAATGCCTGGGTTCCATGGGCTGGATGATTGAAGGGACATTATGCATGAGCAGGCCACAGGGAGGGTGGTCTTTTCTCTCACACACATGAACACAAGCATGCACTCTGTCAAGAGTGAAGAAAAAATGTACATCTACCCCAGTCTCACTCATCCAGGCATTTCCCAGGTACTTACTGTATGTGTGAGTGTAAGGCTGAGTTAGACTAGGTACCAAGTCTAAACACTAGAACCAGCTATAAGCAATAGCTGCAAAAGTGGTTGAGCCACGGGAATTTTGAGGCAGAGATTGCCAACTGTTTGTTAAGAATAAAGTCTATGTTGGATCTCCCAGGAGGAGAATCACAGCAGGAAGAATTACAGTGGATAAATCTAAAACTCTGTGCATAAGCATCACGGTTCCTAGTGGTTAGGGATCCTCCCTGAGCATGCCAAGATACAATTCCCAGGTTCTCCTGAGGGCTGGCCAAGTGACTTAGTTCTAGCCAGTATGTGTCAATGCACTCCATGAACATCGTTAGGCCCAGCAGGTGTTGTGATGGTTAAAGCACTGGACTTCCACACGGCCAACCACTGTTTGAGTCTCAGACACAGCCGCTTAAAAATCATGCTGGAAAGGACCAGCAGATGGTGTAATGACTATATCGCTGGACTCCCATGTAGTTGACAGCAGTTCGAGTCCTGGGCCTGGTGGCTTAAACTCACGCCAGGTGTGTGTGAGTGTGTGCCCAAGATTTCAAGAGAAGAATAGAGGAGAAGGGATTGCAGCATGGCCATCCACTCTAGGGGGTGATTTCTAGCTTTCTGTCTCTCTGTTTCTCTCTTTCTGGTGAGCACATGTGTCCTATGGCAAAAGTTTCTCCTCCAAAAAAAAAAGGAAAGAAAAGAAAAAAAACACACCAGGAGTGCATGCACACATGCCCAAAATTCCAAGAGGAGATGGAGGAGAAGTGATTGTGGTGTGGTCATAACTACTGGAGGTTATTTCTCACTTTCCCCCCTCTCAGTGAGTGCAAGCACCCTATGGCAAAAGCCTTTTAAAAAATAAATAAAATAAAAAATAAAAAAGGAAGAAGCAAGTAAGTCATCTCAATATTCTTTTTTCTGTCCTACCAGTTGGATGACTCTGGAATGCCAGAGTCACAGCTAGAAGATATCCAGTAATATCTGCTCATAGGATTGACTTATTACATACTTTGCCAATTTGTTTTAGAGGTTTTTGCTATAGGGTACGTGTTTTCACCAGAAAGACAGAGAAAGACAGAGAGACAGAGAGACAGAAAGCAAGGAATCACCCCCCCGGGGAGACGGCCACGCCGAAATCCTTTCTCCTCCATTCTCCTCTCAGGATCTTGGGCACGCACGCACATGCACCCAATGTGAGTTTCAGCCACCGGGTCCAGGACTCAAACCGTGGTCCACTACATAGGAGTTCAGCGACATAGCCATTACACTAACTGCTGATCCCTATACTTTGCCATTTTTGGTTACCGCTGTTTAGCCTATTTTAAATAATACAAGTATTTGGCTTATGCACGCAACAATACCAGCCTTGTCAACATTTTAATTTACCAGGAAAATCTGCGATAAACATGAGATTAAAAAATTGTCCAAATCTAGAGCTTGGTGATTAAAGTGCTGGACTCCCATATGTCCCACCACAGTTCAAATCCCAGACCCAGTGGCTTATTTCCTCACCTTCCCTCTTTCTCTCACTCTCTCTGTCTGTCTCTCTCATAAACTCATGTGCCCTATAAAAAGGTTTAAAAAAATATTAAATATGTAGCTATTAATCATTTTTAATTGTCCAAATCTAATAGTGCTAGACTTATAATTAAAATATAAGTCTTTTTATTCCAAATAGTTTGCTTTGCTCATTGTATTAAACTGAATGTGTGCTCTGTCTAAAATATTTACTTGATTGATGATTTTATTGTACAAATTCTCATAAAGGATTACGGAACTTCTTAGAAGATTCAATTCACTTCAGTTCTAAATGTGGAACCTAAACCTGGAAGGATTTATTAACCCGAAGGAATTAGCACTCTGGCTGATTTACCACAGATCATTTTTCTTTGCAGATTATCTCAGTGTTTCAGCCTTGGGTGGCTCATGCAGAGGACACTGAGTTTATTTTCCTTTCCTAAAACAAAAGCTTCCTGGACACATCCCTAAAAACTGGTTGGTCAGCCTCTACTTTAATCCCTCTAGTGGAGTATTACTTCTAAAGCTTTCTCAAGCTGTTGCTAGAGTAATCCAGGCCCACCTTGGTTTCCCCAGCATTTGTCTGGTTTGAAACTGAATGGTCTTCATTCTTGAAATACTTTTACATCCTGTGAAAACTGTGGTGTCTGTCATTTTTCCATTGTTGAACAATGTACAAGATCAAAACCCTTGTTTTAATCAAAACAGAATCTGCTTTGCTACAATCTCTATCAAATTTACTCTTTTGTCTTCTTCCAAGAGTCTATTATTCAACCAACATTTGTTTCTTATTGGGATTTGAAATTGTCTCTGATTTTCTCCAGCAATAAGAGCCCAAGGTACAACTTCATTTTCAGCTTTGCCCCACTGCAAACCGAAAGATCAATCTAATCTTGCAATCTTCAGGGGCAAAAGACAGGGACTGATGGCATGCTAGCAACAGTCTAGATTGTGTAAATCAATTATTCCCCCTGTAGGGGACCAGAAGTTAGCATACTGGCTATGTCGCTAGACTCCCATGTAGCCGACCGCAGTTCAAGTCCCAGACCTGGTGGCTTAAACTCACGCCGGGCACGTGGGCATGCATGCCCAAGATCCCGAGAGGAGAATGGAGGAGAAGGGATTGCGGAGTGGCTATCCCCCCTCGGGGGGGGTTTCTTGCTTTCTATCTCTGTCTCTCTCTGTCTTTTGGGCGAGCACACGCACCCTATAGCAAATATATATATATATATTCCTTCTGTAAACCTATGATCTTTTGAAATTCTTTGCTTGGTCCCCCAGTCTGAGTTTTATGATATAACTAAATACAATAAAAATAAATGTACTACTATTGTAATCCAGCATGGATAAGAATAATGTATTAACTATGATTGATTCTTAAATAGAAATTTGTTATTTTCCCACTGCACATTCTTGAGACAAACAATACTAGGTCTTCTAAAGTTTCACCACTGAACTTAATATGCCTCAGGGATTTGAACTTTTTTTTCTTCTTTCAGATATGAGAGTAGCACTTACTCTTGGGGGAAAGCAACAGTTTCTACGTTATTGGGTACTTAGGGACTACCAAAACCAGGAAATTCATGTTTTATGGGTTTTCCCCAAATCAAAGCAACAGGGTTATGGTCAACATCATCCTTTCATTCCCACTGGGTTCTTTCTGAGAGGTACTTCCAGGGGCTAAAGAAACTTTGCTGCAATAAAAGGGCACATCTACGTCATTGTTTGGTTCCTTGCTGAAAATCATGACTGGGATCTAGGAGGGAACCCATAAGCTTCTGCACCAAACCAGACAAGGCTCTTTATGCTGTTTTGAATCTCTGGCAACTCACATTACTTGTCACTCAGTAGAACTGAGCACCAACCTAGAACTTGAATAGATATTCTTCTTTACCGAGCAAAATCAAAAACAAAAACAAAATGACTAAAATCTGATTGCTACAATGAATCTGAGCATACTGGGAAGCAAATATTTCTAGAGAAGATTTAGGTTGGCCATATCTTTGTGAGAGTTAATAATATAGTCTTATAAATAGAGTAAGACTTGGGAGGAGGGCTAGACTTTTCTTCTGTAATTTTTTCTATGTGCTCTCTGGAGACAGAGGAGGGCAGTGAAAAAGCACACTCCAGGAGGAATGCCCACAGCACAAGCCCTTCCCCTCCAATCTCATATTGGGATTTGGGGCACACACATGTATGTACTCAGCGTGTTTTTCAAGTCACCAAATGACCACAGTAGGCCCTGTAGGATGCAGCCACCCTAACCACCATACTAACAGCTGGCCCTTAGTGCTAGACTTTTAAATAACAGGATGTTAGAATGGGATGGTACATTAGAGATTATTCAGTTCAACTGCCACTTTTCACCAATAGGAAACCTGAGCTTCAAGAGACACTCTAACCATCATCACAGTAATAGTTAATAACAGAATTAGGAAGGCAACCAGGCTGACCTCTTACTCTAACTCAACAAGGAGAAACGGTGGTTCTTTGTCTTTGAGGGGTGATAAAGCCTTCCACATACTAGATTCATATTATGAAACCTGGTTTAAAAAAAAATACATGTGCTCAAGATTTCTCATGTAAGTTCACCTCATGAAGTTCATCCTTGGATCCTCTTCAGCCATTCCCCTTGGACCATAAATGGCTTTTCAAGGGAACAGCTGGGGCAATTCCTAATGGGGCTCTGTATTTAATGGATAAGTCAAATGAAAATTTAATTATTGGAAATCCAATACTTTTTTAAGCAATCATCTTTTTTATTTATTTTTACATTCACATTAAGGTTTTGTTTTGTTTTGTTTTAGAGAGATTTTCACTATAGGACATGTGCGTTGGCTAGAGAGACAGAGACAGGAAGCAAGAAATCACCCCCAGGGGGATGACCACACCACAATCTTTTTTCCTTCAGTCTATTCCTAGGGTCTTGGACACACACACACACACACACACACACACACGTACCTGGCATGAGTTTTTAGCTGCTGATTCCGAGACTCGAACCACAATCAACTATGTGGGAGTCCAGTGATGTAATCATTATGCCATCGGCTGGTCCCCACATTAAGGCTTTAAGTAAATTTTGTGGCAGTTATTTGGGTATTAAAATTAAAAATCAGAAATTTATCTTGAGATTGGTAGGAGGGAGTGGTCTGATTTACATTAACCTCAAAAAGTACCGAGCTTCAAGTATCCTAAATCTGATTGTGATTCCGACTTTCTATATGAATTTAGGGGAAACAGCTTAAACACCTTATTTCAGTTTTCCCAGTTTTCGCATGGCCTAGACAGTTTAGCTATAGCATGTATCTTTGACAAACATTTAATGACTGATATTAGTAAGTAATATATTTGTGCTCTTAGCCAATGCTAGTAAATGCTAGTGTATTTATTTATGTGCTGTATCTCTTTACAACAGTATAAGTTGAATTGTATCATATACATTTAATTGCTAGAAACAGTCGAATCCCCAGGAGATTTAACCATTTCCAACAGCAAGTGCAGTGACTCTCTAACTAGGGCAACCACACCTTTTTCACCCCATCCCACTCCCGTCCTCAAGTCAGGAGATATCTAACAATGTCGAGAGGCATTTTAATTGTCATAACTGGGAAGATACTACTCATATCTAGTATGTAGAAACCAGGGACACCACTAAGTGTCCCATAATGTGTAGGACAGACCCCCTTCCTCCACAACAATGAATTACATGGCGCAAAATATCGATAGTACAGAGATTGAGAGGAACTAAACTAATGGATGGTCAGCTGAGGATTAAAAAACAAAGACTATAATTCCACAGTGCACAACAATATGTGTCCTTATGGGGGACCAACAGTTAGCGTAATGGCTATGTCGCTGGACTCCCACGTAGTCGACCATGGTTCGCGTCCCGGACCCAGTGGCTTAAACTCACACTGGGCACATGTGCGTGCGTGCCCAAGATCCTGAGAGGAGAATGGAGGAGAAGGGATTGTGGGGTGGCCATCCCCGCTGGAGGGTGATTTCTCGCTTTCTGTCTCTGTCTCTATCTGTCTGTCTGACGAGCGCACGCACCTTATAGGAAAAACCTCTCCAAAAATAAAACAAATTTGTCCTTAAGTTTACTATTATATATTTTATCAAAACACTCCTCATAATAACCGTCTTTCATTTTGCGCAATGTTGCTGTGCTCACTTGATAGTTTATCACTCATAGATTGTGGAATTTAAGATATGGGGCTGAGTAATTTTGGGTAAACTATCCAAAGTCATATAAATGCACACACACACACACACCATGGGGACTGCTGAGCGAATCCCAGGGGTCAGGTTAATCCTAACAGCATTTCGATAGCTATGTAAGAATTTTGAAGATTATAATTTGAGTCACATTTTACTGAAGGAGGTAATTTTCAAAGATTGATAGAACTACAACTGATGTAGACCTGTGTGCTTAATAATTAGTTATTTTCCCCAAGCAACCATTGCACAAGCTGAGATTGGAATGGCCATACACAATCGTAACGTAAGGTCTGTGCCTAGAAAGATGGCACGGGGCGCAGCTGAGTGCGAGTCATCAGCTCCGTGCTGCACCTTGACACCCTGCCACCTCCTATCTCAGCCCACCATCGCCCTGGTAGGCACCAAGTAGGCAGGCAGGTCGTCTGAGGCCAGTGGGGAGATCACGATTTTGATCTCAGAGCAGACTGAGAACAGAGCAGTATGTGACTATCAAGCAGACACATTTAGGACTGAGGCAGACTGTTACACTTACAAAGGTCTTTGGTAGCCTCTGAAAAATAAGAGAAACAATGAGGGTCCTGGCAGTTTCCAGTACTCAGGCAGTCATAAATTCTAGGCCACACTTACTATTTGCGTTGTGTCACTAGTAGAGCATTAGAGTAAGCTTCTAATTGGGCACAAAATATGTCTGTCCCTTGTGTCAGTATATTTATTTCACAAGCATTTCATGAGCATTTGACATGAATTGTACAGTTTGTGAAGTATAGACAAGGGTAAAACCAAGAAAGATACAGATTATCCTTGTGATACTGAAGTTTCACTCCAGTGAACAGTGAGACTGCTAAGAAACTGTACTACTTACTCACCATGCATTAGATAGACACCTACTAAATGCAAAGTTTGATGCTACATAAAGGAAAACAGAGCTGAACCTGTGAACCCTATTGTCAAAAAATTTATAACGCAAGAATCAGCTAGACCATATGGTTGGAAAAGAGGGAAGAGAAGGGAAGAGAAAGGAAGTCATATGTAAATACGGACTCTTGACTCTTCCTCTTTCAATTTCCTAGGACTGTTAATTAAACTCTCTGAAGTTCATCTCCTCGTCCATGAAATAGGACCAACAAGACCTACTTTGTTAGGAAAGCAGAACATTTTAATTGATTTAATAAACGTACAATCGCATGCGTTCACTTTCTTTCAGGTGCAGAGATAGCCAAGAGAATCGCCCTGGCTCTTGTGCCAGTCCTGAAGGAGCTGATGGTTGGGCAAGCTCTCCTCATTCATCCTTCCAACAATGTTCCAACCCAGGAGGTGGGGGAATTCAGACCTTAAAACTGCTGACTAGTAGAAAATGAAAAAGTGATTTAATCCAGCTACCCAGAAATCAAAAGGACAAGTGTAGGGACAATTGTAAATTATGAGGGACTTGCTCTCAGTGTCTGAGAGAGATCTCAAGGTGACAGATTTTGAAATTATCTTGGATTGATAGAATGTTGACAGCGAAATTATCTTTCCTGTCACCCTCAATCCTCGGTGTGCATCTCTATCACCTCTGGAACTTGTTTACTAGTGCAGATGCTGTACCCCACCCCAGAACATTGAATCGCCAAATTGGAACCTCTGGGCCAAAGTCCAGAAAGCACTTCAGGTGATTTGAGCATGGTTAATGTAGACATGCCTGCCTCAGAGCTTTGCAAAAGTCAAGAAAAAGAATAAAATCTGTTCCCTTTGCGTTTAGGCTCCTCAATATGCTTTAGTCCAAACCTTTAGAATCTCTTATCTTCTCATTTTGGAAGTCTGTTTTATTCATTTAAATAAAAAGTAGAGTCAAATATTAAGGAGAGAAAAGAAAAAAGAAAGCTGTGAGCTACCAGGTAAAGCACCTACTGTGTATAACCTTGTGCGAGGGTCTTAATACACCGTCTAATTTTTATTCTCACAATAGCCTCGTATGTTTAATTAGCAAATCAAACCTCTCTTTAGTGGAAAAGGCCAGATGATCAATGGTTTTTCCCAGTGTTACACTGCTATTGAATGGCAGAGCAGATTCTTAAATCCAGTGCCCTTCCTAAGCCCGAAGTATTCCAGCCAAGTTCACAATCATTGCCAGCGTATCCCTCCTAGTGGCTGGTCTACATTCCAGCAGTTTTACAGAAATCTCTTTTCATTGCTTTCTTTGCCTGGATGGACACAGGGGCCAACTGTTTCCTGTCACTCTTCGATTACACTCTTACACACTTGAAGCTGAGAATCTCTTCTAATTTTTCTAATTACTCTTTTATATACTGAATTCAGTTTCCATTGATGGAGCAGCCACAGATTGCTAGCACTGCTCTTGGCACTGCTGCAGTTAGGAGGGAGAGAGATGACAAGTCCCCTGCTATTGGGGCACTTGAGTCCAATAGAAGCATGACAGATGACAACCAGACAAACCAGTTAAGTGCATTCTCTGAAGTCAAGTCTTGAAATAAATAGGAAAGCTGTGTGTGAAATGAGGCAATCGTCCAGCAGCCCTCTTACCCAGTTAGGAAACCTCCTTAGAGAAATAAACAGCATCCTTTTACCATCCAGACAGGCTCACAGTTGAGCCGATTTATCTGTATCATCTACAAACAATATTTAACTTAATCTAAGGCAGAACAGGAGCACAAACATTGTGGTCTGGGTCTGTAACCATTCCTCCAGCACTGAAATGTTTATGGGAACATTCAAGGCCAAAAAAGAAGTAATGTATGAGTCCACAGCAGACATTGCCATCCTCATTGGATGCCAGGTTCTCACTTATTCATATGCCATGTACTTCAGCGGGCGTGCATTTAACCAGTCAGCCTGTAGTGGGTGTCAAGTAAAGAGTTTGTGGTTCTGGGCTCAGCTGTTCTTCTCATTAGTTGTGTGATGTTAAGGAAATCACTTGAGTTCATTCAGTCTCAATTTGGTCAGAAGTCTATAAAGGGAGTTGAACTATATTTCTCTACAGTGTTCTTCCAGCTTAACACCTCCAGAGTATTATATAAATGAGGATTTCTAAGAGGGAAGATAGGATCAGTATTTCTTACCTGAGGAGATCCAGAAATAGTCTGAGTAGAAAGAGCGTCTTTTCTCTCCTCGATCTTTGTGCCACTTGTGTGCGTGGTTGCCATTTTTTTCACCAAAAACAGCTTGGAATGTATTGGTGCTTAACATTTCTCCTAATCTTACAAGTCACCCATGTCTTACCAATACCCTATCTTCTAGGGGTCTCTCATGCTTGGCACACCAACATTCCAAGGTATTATAGTGTGTACATGAACAGGGTTCAGGTGGCACCATGCCAAACAGAAGCCATGGGATCTACTACTGAGATGCCTAGGGAACGTTTCAAGGCAGAGGCCTAGCAAAGAAGAAACTTGAATGACTTCTGTAAATAGGTTTGAGTCTTCATAGGCAGAATGGATGTCTCTTATTTTTTGCTACCCACCACTCAGACTCCTTCCGTCCTGAAACATCAGCCCAACTTTTCCTTTGGGAGCACCTTCACCCCTACATATGGTGCATATAGTTTTGGAGTAAACATAAGAGCCAAGCGTCAGTCAAACAAATGGTCTAGCTCCGGAATCCAGTGACTGGCTCAGCAATGAGTCAATAATGAGTGATAATCCATTAGAAGCTGACAAGAATGAGATCGAGTTTAGGGAAAATTCTCCTGGGACTCTCCTCAGCCGGAATTACATAAGTCTAGCGCTATCTGGAGCTGTCATATGAACCATGACAACAAGCCAACACAAAGTAGAGTTCACAGATAAAGAGAATAAGTCCTGATGATAGGTACTGAGTCCCTTAATTCAGCCATGCCCAAAACTGTTATTTCATGTAAACAAGCAAATGAAGACTCTTTTCTGTTAAAGCCAGTTTCTTTGGGGCTTTTACTACTTAAAGCCAAAAGATCCATGACTTATATGTTGAATGGAAGCTTTGAGCCTTGCATTTTCTTACTTTAAAAAATGTCAGCAGGTAGGTGTCAGACGGTGGCAGTAAAACAGGAGACTCACCCACACGGAAGTCTCAGGTTCCCATTCGGAGAACCCTTGAGCACACCAGAGACTCGCATGCCCAGGATCTGGTGCAGGCTCAGCCTGGGAATGGCTGATGACCTCAAACCCTGATGAAGGTGCCCTCTCTCTCCCTCTCTCTCTGAAAAAATCAATAAATGAACTTTAAAATGTTATTTCAGTAGATGCTATGACATATTTGACAATCTCTAAGAAATCTTTCAGTTCTGTTATTCAGTGATATTTTTTAAACTATTCTGTTCAAAAACAGCAGTATAGTAGGAAGAACAGGAACTTTGAAGTCAAAATGACCCTAGTTTGAATCCCAAACTATACACTCCCTCATTTCAAGTACATAGTGATTTGCCCTCCGTGATCTTGTATGTTTCTGTAAAATGAGTGTAATCACATGTACCTTAATATTCCTTTCCAGGATAATATGAAATGAAAACAGAGTACAAAGCTCACTGCCTGACATAGAGTATTCAGTCAATGGATGACAACTATATTGCTGTTACTCTATTAGTTTATAGAATCAAGATCACATCTAATAATGTCTGAGGTGATTGTTATGATACTTCCTTACAGCTGCAAAACTTGACATCATTTACAAAACATTTTTTATATCCATTAGCTTGTTCTTCCTTTTTTCCCCAATGCTCAAAAATTGTGAAATATGCTATGATAATCCCCTCTTTAAAGAATAGGAAGCCAAGGTCATGTACGAGAGTCCGGAGCAAAGTCACAACCTGTTGACATCAGGTTCAGAGTTTGAACTTCCCCACAGCAGCCCCACCATGCTACTGCCCAGAACATACGTCATCTCTCAGTGTCTCCACAGATAACCCCTGAGTTGCGCATATCACAGTCACAGAGTGCAAGAGTCAGAATGGTCATTGGAAATCTCAACCTTCACTCCCCAAAAGATTCAGTAGTATTCTGGTCTAAAAACATAAGGATGGAAGATCAGACAGACTGGGGTTGGAATCTATTGATTTGGGCTTTTTGACCACACAGGGATTAAAAAATCTTACTGAGCTTCAGTTACTGTACTATAGGAGTTTTACAAATATCTACTTCTTGTCCTGTAAAGAGAATTAATGTTTTAAATCAATTGGATAGTGCCTATGATATGGAAACCTATGATAAAGATTTTTAAATACCTATTATTGTGATTATTATTATTGCAATTCCAGAATTCTGAACTACCAGTGCTTTCTCTACTCCTAGCCACCTTTACAAACTGTAAATCTGAAACACACACATGCCCTCATGCACACATACATGCCTGCATCAGAGACTGTGCCTTTGTTGTTTTTATACCCACAAATCATTCATATTTCTTGGATGCCTTCATTAAGAATTACTGCAACGCTAAAACATTAGAGTTTTATCCTAAGGGAGTAATCATCTTTGAGTTCTTACACAGGCTCTCTCCCCTCCTACCAGGAAGGAGACTAGCAGTTGATAAAGGTGAGGGAAGTTGAGTCACACATTTCTCCTCCCTTAAGGTCTGTTGATTTGTGTGCTTTTTTTGTTTACCCCTTGTCCCCTTCACACACTTGCTTCAGAAAAATCCAAAAAATCAGGGATGGTGGTGCTGGGTATGGGAGTGGGCACCTTTGAAGAGTTGCCGT
This sequence comes from Tupaia belangeri chinensis, assembly GCF_000334495.1. Classification (NCBI taxonomy): domain Eukaryota; kingdom Metazoa; phylum Chordata; class Mammalia; order Scandentia; family Tupaiidae; genus Tupaia; species Tupaia belangeri. Next base: position 4,312,028 of record NW_006159608.1, on the reverse strand, counting down.
TTATCCTTTGTTTGTGTTCTCCACTTGTGATTTGTCTTAAATTCACTTGGGGACACAAACTACAAGGCACAAGAGGCCTTTTTGATTGAACAGTGAAAGGAGCCTATTAGAAATGTGAAATCATAATTTCTGGAGGTTTGGGGACTTTAAAAAAATGTAGACAGCTGCTGGCTAAAGAACTGAGAAATGTTTAAGTCAGGAAAATATCCTAGGTAATGGAGCCAGAGAACCTAAATCAGTGGTAAATACTGCTAAGCCATCATTACACACTAAATAGTTATTAGTCATCTCTGTTTTTAACCAAAAGCTTAAGGGCCTGAAGTCTAAAGCTTAGACTCCATTCTCTCCAACAAATCAAAAAGCCTATCCCCTCCAATAACAGAAATCTGCCAAGAGAACATTAAAGGTCAAGTTAAACCCACAAAAGCAAAAGCAATACAGATTTCAAAGACCCCTAATGGAAAAATACAATTAAAACTCACCAGTCCATTTTGAGCAAAATATTGAGAGCTTGATTTAAGGTCTGAAGCCCAAGGGACAATAGCAAAGGGAAGCAGGAACTCAAAGCCAAACCATAAGCAAAGTGGCCTAGAAACTCTCAACCTTGGCATGAGTCCTCCCCTTACCAGCCCCCTCTTGGGTGAGCGGGTCACTGTGGGCTTGGAACATTGAATTGTCCCATGGGACCCATTTGGGGAGCTGAATGTGAAGACTCAGCCTCCAATGGATGGGCCTGGGTTATTGGCCTGGCTTTCACCCAACTCCACAGCATTTTTCCTATATTATCCTAAACAAGTCAGTCACCCTGCCCTGTCCTTCTTTCCTAATTACAAAATTATTTCTTGTAATGAGGCCAAACTTAGCTATAATCCTGCATTTCATGGTTTGAGGGATATCAATAAGGCATCAGTGGGACTTCAGGTCTAGCTCCATGATACCTCCCCATTGTACTTTTTTACCAAGGCCTGAAATACCATTCATGAATATATTTAATATACAAGCATTTTTTTGAATGTCTGCTTTATGCCAAACATGATGCTAGAAACTAAGTACAATAAATGTGAGCCCTATGTACAGTACAGCTGGAATAAGCAGACTAAATTAAATAGGAAATACATACAAATAGACAAACTGAGAGTTCACTCTAAGGTTAATGAACAAAGTATTTTAGAGAGATTAAAAGTAAGAATCTTAATTAAGGTCATTAGCAAAACCACTGAAAAGGCAATTTTCACTATGAAGATCCAAGAAAATACTATTCTAGGCAGAAAACTAGGATGTGCTAGCCTCTCAGTTGGAAAGGAGCTTGGTGGTTTCTAGAAACTGAAAAGGAAAGGAGTTTATGGATGGAGCACAGAATGTAACACAGAAAGGGGCTGAAACAAGGGTGTTATATAGCTCAGAAGAGGTCTCACTGGGCTTGGTAAATCATGATAATGACTTTGGATATTGGTCCACCAGCAATGAAAATCCACTAAAGGGTCTAAGCAAGAGGATGATGTCATCTGTCAACTATTGAAATTACTCTGGCTTTAATGAGGTGGACAGAATGGTAGAAGTCACAGAAGGAAACAGGAAAACCAGCTAACAAGTTTTGTTCCATTCCTCAAACTGTAAGCTCCATGGTGGTAAGGAGTTGTGTGTGTTTACTCATGAATTTTCTCTGGATTATGAGAAAGGTGGTGTTGTGGAGTTAGCAAGTTCTAATTGGAAACAAAGGCCATTCTCCACCTAAAGCACCCTGCTCAATCTAGGGGTGAGAGGAGTGGCTGATTCAGCCAGTGCACCATGCTGTACACAACTCTCATTTTCTATTATCACCTTACATTCTCACTTCACTGCTCAGCCTCTATCCAAGGACTAGAGAAGTCTAGGTGTATCAAAGCTAAACATCTGAACACTATGAAGCTATGGAGGAACCCTCTTCCTACACTAAACCCCCCAAAAAAAAAAAAAAAAAAAAAAGGAGAACATTCTCTCCATAAATCTGAACCCAAGACTCCAATTGTAGCTACCACATTGCCACCCACGGTAGAAGAGGGAAATTGGCACAGAGTTAATTCACAACAGAGGGAAGCACATGAGAACACAGCAAAGAAAAAACTTACTCTAAACAATTAGCAAGAAGTTAATACATCACCAAATGACCAAAAGTTGCAACAGAGCCTCAAGAACTATGAGAAAAACAGAAATACATCTCCCCAAAAAGGAACACAATAACTCATCTCCAACAATGAAAAGAAAATAGGAAATCACCAAAATGTCAGAAAAATAATTCAAGATATTTATTGTAACTAAACTCAATGAGATGCAAGAGAAAACCACCGACCAACTCCAGGAGATGAGAAAATCATTCCATGACTTGAAGGAGATACTCCATAAAGAGACAGACATCAAAAAAAAAAATTAAATAGAACTTCTAAAGATTAAACTGTAATACAAGAAATAAAATCATTTCTCAAAGTATTAAAAGAAGATTAGACCAGAACAAGCAGATGGCATAGTAGTTACATTGCTGGGCTCCCAAAGGCTGATCATGGTTTGAATCCTGAACCTGGTGGCATCAAACTCATACCAGGCATCTGTGCATGTGTGCCCAAAATCCTGAGAGGGGAATGGAGAGGATTGTAGTGTGGTCATCCCTCTGGGAGGTGATTTCTCACTCTCTCTCTCTCTCTTTTTTCTCTTGCAAGTGTGTATGCCCTATAGCAAAAAACTCTGAAAAAAAAAAAAAGGCAAACTAAACCATGCAGAAGAGAGGATCTCTCATTTAGAACATAGTCACTGCTTAGACAAAGCCACCAAAAAGAATGAAAAAATTACCAACAAAGAGAGAGAAAAATACTACACACAATCAAACACGCTGAATAATTGATATTCTAGAAAGTGAAGAATCCGATAAGGGAATAAAAAAATCAATTCTATGGAATAGTTGCAGAAAACATTCCAAACCTGCAGCATTCAGACATCCAGACACAGGAAAGACAAAAGATACCAAATTGAAACAATATAAGATCTTCACCCTGGCACATTAATGCCAGATTGGCAAAAATCAAAGACAAAGACAAGATTATAAAAGTTGCAAGAGAGAAACATCAAATTATCTACAAAGATTATCCTATTAGGCTAGCATAAGACTGCTCAAC
>NW_006159608.1:4288567-4305160 GCF_000334495.1 Tupaia belangeri chinensis | reverse complement strand
TGCGTGTGCATGCTCAAGATCCCAAGAGAAGAATAGAGGAGAAGGGATTGCAGCATGGCCATCCACTCTAGGGGGTGATTTCTAGCTTTCTGTCTCTCTGTTTCTCTCTTTCTGGTGAGCACATGTGTCCTATGGCAAAAGTTTCTCCTCCAAAAAAAAAAGGAAAGAAAAGAAAAAAAACACACCAGGAGTGCATGCACACATGCCCAAAATTCCAAGAGGAGATGGAGGAGAAGTGATTGTGGTGTGGTCATAACTACTGGAGGTTATTTCTCACTTTCCCCCCTCTCAGTGAGTGCAAGCACCCTATGGCAAAAGCCTTTTAAAAAATAAATAAAATAAAAAATAAAAAAGGAAGAAGCAAGTAAGTCATCTCAATATTCTTTTTTCTGTCCTACCAGTTGGATGACTCTGGAATGCCAGAGTCACAGCTAGAAGATATCCAGTAATATCTGCTCATAGGATTGACTTATTACATACTTTGCCAATTTGTTTTAGAGGTTTTTGCTATAGGGTACGTGTTTTCACCAGAAAGACAGAGAAAGACAGAGAGACAGAGAGACAGAAAGCAAGGAATCACCCCCCCGGGGAGACGGCCACGCCGAAATCCTTTCTCCTCCATTCTCCTCTCAGGATCTTGGGCACGCACGCACATGCACCCAATGTGAGTTTCAGCCACCGGGTCCAGGACTCAAACCGTGGTCCACTACATAGGAGTTCAGCGACATAGCCATTACACTAACTGCTGATCCCTATACTTTGCCATTTTTGGTTACCGCTGTTTAGCCTATTTTAAATAATACAAGTATTTGGCTTATGCACGCAACAATACCAGCCTTGTCAACATTTTAATTTACCAGGAAAATCTGCGATAAACATGAGATTAAAAAATTGTCCAAATCTAGAGCTTGGTGATTAAAGTGCTGGACTCCCATATGTCCCACCACAGTTCAAATCCCAGACCCAGTGGCTTATTTCCTCACCTTCCCTCTTTCTCTCACTCTCTCTGTCTGTCTCTCTCATAAACTCATGTGCCCTATAAAAAGGTTTAAAAAAATATTAAATATGTAGCTATTAATCATTTTTAATTGTCCAAATCTAATAGTGCTAGACTTATAATTAAAATATAAGTCTTTTTATTCCAAATAGTTTGCTTTGCTCATTGTATTAAACTGAATGTGTGCTCTGTCTAAAATATTTACTTGATTGATGATTTTATTGTACAAATTCTCATAAAGGATTACGGAACTTCTTAGAAGATTCAATTCACTTCAGTTCTAAATGTGGAACCTAAACCTGGAAGGATTTATTAACCCGAAGGAATTAGCACTCTGGCTGATTTACCACAGATCATTTTTCTTTGCAGATTATCTCAGTGTTTCAGCCTTGGGTGGCTCATGCAGAGGACACTGAGTTTATTTTCCTTTCCTAAAACAAAAGCTTCCTGGACACATCCCTAAAAACTGGTTGGTCAGCCTCTACTTTAATCCCTCTAGTGGAGTATTACTTCTAAAGCTTTCTCAAGCTGTTGCTAGAGTAATCCAGGCCCACCTTGGTTTCCCCAGCATTTGTCTGGTTTGAAACTGAATGGTCTTCATTCTTGAAATACTTTTACATCCTGTGAAAACTGTGGTGTCTGTCATTTTTCCATTGTTGAACAATGTACAAGATCAAAACCCTTGTTTTAATCAAAACAGAATCTGCTTTGCTACAATCTCTATCAAATTTACTCTTTTGTCTTCTTCCAAGAGTCTATTATTCAACCAACATTTGTTTCTTATTGGGATTTGAAATTGTCTCTGATTTTCTCCAGCAATAAGAGCCCAAGGTACAACTTCATTTTCAGCTTTGCCCCACTGCAAACCGAAAGATCAATCTAATCTTGCAATCTTCAGGGGCAAAAGACAGGGACTGATGGCATGCTAGCAACAGTCTAGATTGTGTAAATCAATTATTCCCCCTGTAGGGGACCAGAAGTTAGCATACTGGCTATGTCGCTAGACTCCCATGTAGCCGACCGCAGTTCAAGTCCCAGACCTGGTGGCTTAAACTCACGCCGGGCACGTGGGCATGCATGCCCAAGATCCCGAGAGGAGAATGGAGGAGAAGGGATTGCGGAGTGGCTATCCCCCCTCGGGGGGGGTTTCTTGCTTTCTATCTCTGTCTCTCTCTGTCTTTTGGGCGAGCACACGCACCCTATAGCAAATATATATATATATATTCCTTCTGTAAACCTATGATCTTTTGAAATTCTTTGCTTGGTCCCCCAGTCTGAGTTTTATGATATAACTAAATACAATAAAAATAAATGTACTACTATTGTAATCCAGCATGGATAAGAATAATGTATTAACTATGATTGATTCTTAAATAGAAATTTGTTATTTTCCCACTGCACATTCTTGAGACAAACAATACTAGGTCTTCTAAAGTTTCACCACTGAACTTAATATGCCTCAGGGATTTGAACTTTTTTTTCTTCTTTCAGATATGAGAGTAGCACTTACTCTTGGGGGAAAGCAACAGTTTCTACGTTATTGGGTACTTAGGGACTACCAAAACCAGGAAATTCATGTTTTATGGGTTTTCCCCAAATCAAAGCAACAGGGTTATGGTCAACATCATCCTTTCATTCCCACTGGGTTCTTTCTGAGAGGTACTTCCAGGGGCTAAAGAAACTTTGCTGCAATAAAAGGGCACATCTACGTCATTGTTTGGTTCCTTGCTGAAAATCATGACTGGGATCTAGGAGGGAACCCATAAGCTTCTGCACCAAACCAGACAAGGCTCTTTATGCTGTTTTGAATCTCTGGCAACTCACATTACTTGTCACTCAGTAGAACTGAGCACCAACCTAGAACTTGAATAGATATTCTTCTTTACCGAGCAAAATCAAAAACAAAAACAAAATGACTAAAATCTGATTGCTACAATGAATCTGAGCATACTGGGAAGCAAATATTTCTAGAGAAGATTTAGGTTGGCCATATCTTTGTGAGAGTTAATAATATAGTCTTATAAATAGAGTAAGACTTGGGAGGAGGGCTAGACTTTTCTTCTGTAATTTTTTCTATGTGCTCTCTGGAGACAGAGGAGGGCAGTGAAAAAGCACACTCCAGGAGGAATGCCCACAGCACAAGCCCTTCCCCTCCAATCTCATATTGGGATTTGGGGCACACACATGTATGTACTCAGCGTGTTTTTCAAGTCACCAAATGACCACAGTAGGCCCTGTAGGATGCAGCCACCCTAACCACCATACTAACAGCTGGCCCTTAGTGCTAGACTTTTAAATAACAGGATGTTAGAATGGGATGGTACATTAGAGATTATTTAGTTCAACTGCCACTTTTCACCAATAGGAAACCTGAGCTTCAAGAGACACTCTAACCATCATCACAGTAATAGTTAATAACAGAATTAGGAAGGCAACCAGGCTGACCTCTTACTCTAACTCAACAAGGAGAAACGGTGGTTCTTTGTCTTTGAGGGGTGATAAAGCCTTCCACATACTAGATTCATATTATGAAACCTGGTTTAAAAAAAAATACATGTGCTCAAGATTTCTCATGTAAGTTCACCTCATGAAGTTCATCCTTGGATCCTCTTCAGCCATTCCCCTTGGACCATAAATGGCTTTTCAAGGGAACAGCTGGGGCAATTCCTAATGGGGCTCTGTATTTAATGGATAAGTCAAATGAAAATTTAATTATTGGAAATCCAATACTTTTTTAAGCAATCATCTTTTTTATTTATTTTTACATTCACATTAAGGTTTTGTTTTGTTTTGTTTTAGAGAGATTTTCACTATAGGACATGTGCGTTGGCTAGAGAGACAGAGACAGGAAGCAAGAAATCACCCCCAGGGGGATGACCACACCACAATCTTTTTTCCTTCAGTCTATTCCTAGGGTCTTGGACACACACACACACACACACACACGTACCTGGCATGAGTTTTTAGCTGCTGATTCCGAGACTCGAACCACAATCAACTATGTGGGAGTCCAGTGATGTAATCATTATGCCATCGGCTGGTCCCCACATTAAGGCTTTAAGTAAATTTTGTGGCAGTTATTTGGGTATTAAAATTAAAAATCAGAAATTTATCTTGAGATTGGTAGGAGGGAGTGGTCTGATTTACATTAACCTCAAAAAGTACCGAGCTTCAAGTATCCTAAATCTGATTGTGATTCCGACTTTCTATATGAATTTAGGGGAAACAGCTTAAACACCTTATTTCAGTTTTCCCAGTTTTCGCATGGCCTAGACAGTTTAGCTATAGCATGTATCTTTGACAAACATTTAATGACTGATATTAGTAAGTAATATATTTGTGCTCTTAGCCAATGCTAGTAAATGCTAGTGTATTTATTTATGTGCTGTATCTCTTTACAACAGTATAAGTTGAATTGTATCATATACATTTAATTGCTAGAAACAGTCGAATCCCCAGGAGATTTAACCATTTCCAACAGCAAGTGCAGTGACTCTCTAACTAGGGCAACCACACCTTTTTCACCCCATCCCACTCCCGTCCTCAAGTCAGGAGATATCTAACAATGTCGAGAGGCATTTTAATTGTCATAACTGGGAAGATACTACTCATATCTAGTATGTAGAAACCAGGGACACCACTAAGTGTCCCATAATGTGTAGGACAGACCCCCTTCCTCCACAACAATGAATTACATGGCGCAAAATATCGATAGTACAGAGATTGAGAGGAACTAAACTAATGGATGGTCAGCTGAGGATTAAAAAACAAAGACTATAATTCCACAGTGCACAACAATATGTGTCCTTATGGGGGACCAACAGTTAGCGTAATGGCTATGTCGCTGGACTCCCACGTAGTCGACCATGGTTCGCGTCCCGGACCCAGTGGCTTAAACTCACACTGGGCACATGTGCGTGCGTGCCCAAGATCCTGAGAGGAGAATGGAGGAGAAGGGATTGTGGGGTGGCCATCCCCGCTGGAGGGTGATTTCTCGCTTTCTGTCTCTGTCTCTATCTGTCTGTCTGACGAGCGCACGCACCTTATAGGAAAAACCTCTCCAAAAATAAAACAAATTTGTCCTTAAGTTTACTATTATATATTTTATCAAAACACTCCTCATAATAACCGTCTTTCATTTTGCGCAATGTTGCTGTGCTCACTTGATAGTTTATCACTCATAGATTGTGGAATTTAAGATATGGGGCTGAGTAATTTTGGGTAAACTATCCAAAGTCATATAAATGCACACACACACACACACCATGGGGACTGCTGAGCGAATCCCAGGGGTCAGGTTAATCCTAACAGCATTTCGATAGCTATGTAAGAATTTTGAAGATTATAATTTGAGTCACATTTTACTGAAGGAGGTAATTTTCAAAGATTGATAGAACTACAACTGATGTAGACCTGTGTGCTTAATAATTAGTTATTTTCCCCAAGCAACCATTGCACAAGCTGAGATTGGAATGGCCATACACAATCGTAACGTAAGGTCTGTGCCTAGAAAGATGGCACGGGGCGCAGCTGAGTGCGAGTCATCAGCTCCGTGCTGCACCTTGACACCCTGCCACCTCCTATCTCAGCCCACCATCGCCCTGGTAGGCACCAAGTAGGCAGGCAGGTCGTCTGAGGCCAGTGGGGAGATCACGATTTTGATCTCAGAGCAGACTGAGAACAGAGCAGTATGTGACTATCAAGCAGACACATTTAGGACTGAGGCAGACTGTTACACTTACAAAGGTCTTTGGTAGCCTCTGAAAAATAAGAGAAACAATGAGGGTCCTGGCAGTTTCCAGTACTCAGGCAGTCATAAATTCTAGGCCACACTTACTATTTGCGTTGTGTCACTAGTAGAGCATTAGAGTAAGCTTCTAATTGGGCACAAAATATGTCTGTCCCTTGTGTCAGTATATTTATTTCACAAGCATTTCATGAGCATTTGACATGAATTGTACAGTTTGTGAAGTATAGACAAGGGTAAAACCAAGAAAGATACAGATTATCCTTGTGATACTGAAGTTTCACTCCAGTGAACAGTGAGACTGCTAAGAAACTGTACTACTTACTCACCATGCATTAGATAGACACCTACTAAATGCAAAGTTTGATGCTACATAAAGGAAAACAGAGCTGAACCTGTGAACCCTATTGTCAAAAAATTTATAACGCAAGAATCAGCTAGACCATATGGTTGGAAAAGAGGGAAGAGAAGGGAAGAGAAAGGAAGTCATATGTAAATACGGACTCTTGACTCTTCCTCTTTCAATTTCCTAGGACTGTTAATTAAACTCTCTGAAGTTCATCTCCTCGTCCATGAAATAGGACCAACAAGACCTACTTTGTTAGGAAAGCAGAACATTTTAATTGATTTAATAAACGTACAATCGCATGCGTTCACTTTCTTTCAGGTGCAGAGATAGCCAAGAGAATCGCCCTGGCTCTTGTGCCAGTCCTGAAGGAGCTGATGGTTGGGCAAGCTCTCCTCATTCATCCTTCCAACAATGTTCCAACCCAGGAGGTGGGGGAATTCAGACCTTAAAACTGCTGACTAGTAGAAAATGAAAAAGTGATTTAATCCAGCTACCCAGAAATCAAAAGGACAAGTGTAGGGACAATTGTAAATTATGAGGGACTTGCTCTCAGTGTCTGAGAGAGATCTCAAGGTGACAGATTTTGAAATTATCTTGGATTGATAGAATGTTGACAGCGAAATTATCTTTCCTGTCACCCTCAATCCTCGGTGTGCATCTCTATCACCTCTGGAACTTGTTTACTAGTGCAGATGCTGTACCCCACCCCAGAACATTGAATCGCCAAATTGGAACCTCTGGGCCAAAGTCCAGAAAGCACTTCAGGTGATTTGAGCATGGTTAATGTAGACATGCCTGCCTCAGAGCTTTGCAAAAGTCAAGAAAAAGAATAAAATCTGTTCCCTTTGCGTTTAGGCTCCTCAATATGCTTTAGTCCAAACCTTTAGAATCTCTTATCTTCTCATTTTGGAAGTCTGTTTTATTCATTTAAATAAAAAGTAGAGTCAAATATTAAGGAGAGAAAAGAAAAAAGAAAGCTGTGAGCTACCAGGTAAAGCACCTACTGTGTATAACCTTGTGCGAGGGTCTTAATACACCGTCTAATTTTTATTCTCACAATAGCCTCGTATGTTTAATTAGCAAATCAAACCTCTCTTTAGTGGAAAAGGCCAGATGATCAATGGTTTTTCCCAGTGTTACACTGCTATTGAATGGCAGAGCAGATTCTTAAATCCAGTGCCCTTCCTAAGCCCGAAGTATTCCAGCCAAGTTCACAATCATTGCCAGCGTATCCCTCCTAGTGGCTGGTCTACATTCCAGCAGTTTTACAGAAATCTCTTTTCATTGCTTTCTTTGCCTGGATGGACACAGGGGCCAACTGTTTCCTGTCACTCTTCGATTACACTCTTACACACTTGAAGCTGAGAATCTCTTCTAATTTTTCTAATTACTCTTTTATATACTGAATTCAGTTTCCATTGATGGAGCAGCCACAGATTGCTAGCACTGCTCTTGGCACTGCTGCAGTTAGGAGGGAGAGAGATGACAAGTCCCCTGCTATTGGGGCACTTGAGTCCAATAGAAGCATGACAGATGACAACCAGACAAACCAGTTAAGTGCATTCTCTGAAGTCAAGTCTTGAAATAAATAGGAAAGCTGTGTGTGAAATGAGGCAATCGTCCAGCAGCCCTCTTACCCAGTTAGGAAACCTCCTTAGAGAAATAAACAGCATCCTTTTACCATCCAGACAGGCTCACAGTTGAGCCGATTTATCTGTATCATCTACAAACAATATTTAACTTAATCTAAGGCAGAACAGGAGCACAAACATTGTGGTCTGGGTCTGTAACCATTCCTCCAGCACTGAAATGTTTATGGGAACATTCAAGGCCAAAAAAGAAGTAATGTATGAGTCCACAGCAGACATTGCCATCCTCATTGGATGCCAGGTTCTCACTTATTCATATGCCATGTACTTCAGCGGGCGTGCATTTAACCAGTCAGCCTGTAGTGGGTGTCAAGTAAAGAGTTTGTGGTTCTGGGCTCAGCTGTTCTTCTCATTAGTTGTGTGATGTTAAGGAAATCACTTGAGTTCATTCAGTCTCAATTTGGTCAGAAGTCTATAAAGGGAGTTGAACTATATTTCTCTACAGTGTTCTTCCAGCTTAACACCTCCAGAGTATTATATAAATGAGGATTTCTAAGAGGGAAGATAGGATCAGTATTTCTTACCTGAGGAGATCCAGAAATAGTCTGAGTAGAAAGAGCGTCTTTTCTCTCCTCGATCTTTGTGCCACTTGTGTGCGTGGTTGCCATTTTTTTCACCAAAAACAGCTTGGAATGTATTGGTGCTTAACATTTCTCCTAATCTTACAAGTCACCCATGTCTTACCAATACCCTATCTTCTAGGGGTCTCTCATGCTTGGCACACCAACATTCCAAGGTATTATAGTGTGTACATGAACAGGGTTCAGGTGGCACCATGCCAAACAGAAGCCATGGGATCTACTACTGAGATGCCTAGGGAACGTTTCAAGGCAGAGGCCTAGCAAAGAAGAAACTTGAATGACTTCTGTAAATAGGTTTGAGTCTTCATAGGCAGAATGGATGTCTCTTATTTTTTGCTACCCACCACTCAGACTCCTTCCGTCCTGAAACATCAGCCCAACTTTTCCTTTGGGAGCACCTTCACCCCTACATATGGTGCATATAGTTTTGGAGTAAACATAAGAGCCAAGCGTCAGTCAAACAAATGGTCTAGCTCCGGAATCCAGTGACTGGCTCAGCAATGAGTCAATAATGAGTGATAATCCATTAGAAGCTGACAAGAATGAGATCGAGTTTAGGGAAAATTCTCCTGGGACTCTCCTCAGCCGGAATTACATAAGTCTAGCGCTATCTGGAGCTGTCATATGAACCATGACAACAAGCCAACACAAAGTAGAGTTCACAGATAAAGAGAATAAGTCCTGATGATAGGTACTGAGTCCCTTAATTCAGCCATGCCCAAAACTGTTATTTCATGTAAACAAGCAAATGAAGACTCTTTTCTGTTAAAGCCAGTTTCTTTGGGGCTTTTACTACTTAAAGCCAAAAGATCCATGACTTATATGTTGAATGGAAGCTTTGAGCCTTGCATTTTCTTACTTTAAAAAATGTCAGCAGGTAGGTGTCAGACGGTGGCAGTAAAACAGGAGACTCACCCACACGGAAGTCTCAGGTTCCCATTCGGAGAACCCTTGAGCACACCAGAGACTCGCATGCCCAGGATCTGGTGCAGGCTCAGCCTGGGAATGGCTGATGACCTCAAACCCTGATGAAGGTGCCCTCTCTCTCCCTCTCTCTCTGAAAAAATCAATAAATGAACTTTAAAATGTTATTTCAGTAGATGCTATGACATATTTGACAATCTCTAAGAAATCTTTCAGTTCTGTTATTCAGTGATATTTTTTAAACTATTCTGTTCAAAAACAGCAGTATAGTAGGAAGAACAGGAACTTTGAAGTCAAAATGACCCTAGTTTGAATCCCAAACTATACACTCCCTCATTTCAAGTACATAGTGATTTGCCCTCCGTGATCTTGTATGTTTCTGTAAAATGAGTGTAATCACATGTACCTTAATATTCCTTTCCAGGATAATATGAAATGAAAACAGAGTACAAAGCTCACTGCCTGACATAGAGTATTCAGTCAATGGATGACAACTATATTGCTGTTACTCTATTAGTTTATAGAATCAAGATCACATCTAATAATGTCTGAGGTGATTGTTATGATACTTCCTTACAGCTGCAAAACTTGACATCATTTACAAAACATTTTTTATATCCATTAGCTTGTTCTTCCTTTTTTCCCCAATGCTCAAAAATTGTGAAATATGCTATGATAATCCCCTCTTTAAAGAATAGGAAGCCAAGGTCATGTACGAGAGTCCGGAGCAAAGTCACAACCTGTTGACATCAGGTTCAGAGTTTGAACTTCCCCACAGCAGCCCCACCATGCTACTGCCCAGAACATACGTCATCTCTCAGTGTCTCCACAGATAACCCCTGAGTTGCGCATATCACAGTCACAGAGTGCAAGAGTCAGAATGGTCATTGGAAATCTCAACCTTCACTCCCCAAAAGATTCAGTAGTATTCTGGTCTAAAAACATAAGGATGGAAGATCAGACAGACTGGGGTTGGAATCTATTGATTTGGGCTTTTTGACCACACAGGGATTAAAAAATCTTACTGAGCTTCAGTTACTGTACTATAGGAGTTTTACAAATATCTACTTCTTGTCCTGTAAAGAGAATTAATGTTTTAAATCAATTGGATAGTGCCTATGATATGGAAACCTATGATAAAGATTTTTAAATACCTATTATTGTGATTATTATTATTGCAATTCCAGAATTCTGAACTACCAGTGCTTTCTCTACTCCTAGCCACCTTTACAAACTGTAAATCTGAAACACACACATGCCCTCATGCACACATACATGCCTGCATCAGAGACTGTGCCTTTGTTGTTTTTATACCCACAAATCATTCATATTTCTTGGATGCCTTCATTAAGAATTACTGCAACGCTAAAACATTAGAGTTTTATCCTAAGGGAGTAATCATCTTTGAGTTCTTACACAGGCTCTCTCCCCTCCTACCAGGAAGGAGACTAGCAGTTGATAAAGGTGAGGGAAGTTGAGTCACACATTTCTCCTCCCTTAAGGTCTGTTGATTTGTGTGCTTTTTTTGTTTACCCCTTGTCCCCTTCACACACTTGCTTCAGAAAAATCCAAAAAATCAGGGATGGTGGTGCTGGGTATGGGAGTGGGCACCTTTGAAGAGTTGCCGTTTATCCTTTGTTTGTGTTCTCCACTTGTGATTTGTCTTAAATTCACTTGGGGACACAAACTACAAGGCACAAGAGGCCTTTTTGATTGAACAGTGAAAGGAGCCTATTAGAAATGTGAAATCATAATTTCTGGAGGTTTGGGGACTTTAAAAAAATGTAGACAGCTGCTGGCTAAAGAACTGAGAAATGTTTAAGTCAGGAAAATATCCTAGGTAATGGAGCCAGAGAACCTAAATCAGTGGTAAATACTGCTAAGCCATCATTACACACTAAATAGTTATTAGTCATCTCTGTTTTTAACCAAAAGCTTAAGGGCCTGAAGTCTAAAGCTTAGACTCCATTCTCTCCAACAAATCAAAAAGCCTATCCCCTCCAATAACAGAAATCTGCCAAGAGAACATTAAAGGTCAAGTTAAACCCACAAAAGCAAAAGCAATACAGATTTCAAAGACCCCTAATGGAAAAATACAATTAAAACTCACCAGTCCATTTTGAGCAAAATATTGAGAGCTTGATTTAAGGTCTGAAGCCCAAGGGACAATAGCAAAGGGAAGCAGGAACTCAAAGCCAAACCATAAGCAAAGTGGCCTAGAAACTCTCAACCTTGGCATGAGTCCTCCCCTTACCAGCCCCCTCTTGGGTGAGCGGGTCACTGTGGGCTTGGAACATTGAATTGTCCCATGGGACCCATTTGGGGAGCTGAATGTGAAGACTCAGCCTCCAATGGATGGGCCTGGGTTATTGGCCTGGCTTTCACCCAACTCCACAGCATTTTTCCTATATTATCCTAAACAAGTCAGTCACCCTGCCCTGTCCTTCTTTCCTAATTACAAAATTATTTCTTGTAATGAGGCCAAACTTAGCTATAACCCTGCATTTCATGGTTTGAGGGATATCAATAAGGCATCAGTGGGACTTCAGGTCTAGCTCCATGATACCTCCCCATTGTACTTTTTTACCAAGGCCTGAAATACCATTCATGAATATATTTAATATACAAGCATTTTTTTGAATGTCTGCTTTATGCCAAACATGATGCTAGAAACTAAGTACAATAAATGTGAGCCCTATGTACAGTACAGCTGGAATAAGCAGACTAAATTAAATAGGAAATACATACAAATAGACAAACTGAGAGTTCACTCTAAGGTTAATGAACAAAGTATTTTAGAGAGATTAAAAGTAAGAATCTTAATTAAGGTCATTAGCAAAACCACTGAAAAGGCAATTTTCACTATGAAGATCCAAGAAAATACTATTCTAGGCAGAAAACTAGGATGTGCTAGCCTCTCAGTTGGAAAGGAGCTTGGTGGTTTCTAGAAACTGAAAAGGAAAGGAGTTTATGGATGGAGCACAGAATGTAACACAGAAAGGGGCTGAAACAAGGGTGTTATATAGCTCAGAAGAGGTCTCACTGGGCTTGGTAAATCATGATAATGACTTTGGATATTGGTCCACCAGCAATGAAAATCCACTAAAGGGTCTAAGCAAGAGGATGATGTCATCTGTCAACTATTGAAATTACTCTGGCTTTAATGAGGTGGACAGAATGGTAGAAGTCACAGAAGGAAACAGGAAAACCAGCTAACAAGTTTTGTTCCATTCCTCAAACTGTAAGCTCCATGGTGGTAAGGAGTTGTGTGTGTTTACTCATGAATTTTCTCTGGATTATGAGAAAGGTGGTGTTGTGGAGTTAGCAAGTTCTAATTGGAAACAAAGGCCATTCTCCACCTAAAGCACCCTGCTCAATCTAGGGGTGAGAGGAGTGGCTGATTCAGCCAGTGCACCATGCTGTACACAACTCTCATTTTCTATTATCACCTTACATTCTCACTTCCTTCCTACCCTGAATCCACCAGAAAAAAAAAAAAAAAAAGGAGAACATTCTCTCCATAAATCTGAACCCAAGACTCCAATTGTAGCTACCACATTGCCACCCACGGTAGAAGAGGGAAATTGGCACAGAGTTAATTCACAACAGAGGGAAGCACATGAGAACACAGCAAAGAAAAAACTTACTCTAAACAATTAGCAAGAAGTTAATACATCACCAAATGACCAAAAGTTGCAACAGAGCCTCAAGAACTATGAGAAAAACAGAAATACATCTCCCCAAAAAGGAACACAATAACTCATCTCCAACAATGAAAAGAAAATAGGAAATCACCAAAATGTCAGAAAAATAATCCAAGATATTTATTGTAACTAAACTCAGAGATGCAAGAGAAAACCACCGACCAACTCCAGGAGATGAGAAAATCATTCCATGACTTGAAGGAGATACTCCATAAAGAGACAGACATCAAAAAAAAAATAATTAAATAGAACTTCTAAAGATTAAACTGTAATACAAGAAATAAAATCATTTCTCAAAGTATTAAAAGAAGATTAGACCAGAACAAGCAGATGGCATAGTAGTTACATTGCTGGGCTCCCAAAGGCTGATCATGGTTTGAATCCTGAACCTGGTGGCATCAAACTCATACCAGGCATCTGTGCATGCGTGCCCAAAATCCTGAGAGGGGAATGGAGAGGATTGTGGTGTGGTCATCCCTCTGGGAGGTGATTTCTCACTCTCTCTCTCTCTCTTTTTTCTCTTGCAAGTGTGTATGCCCTATAGCAAAAAACTCTGAAAAAAAAAAAAAGGCAAACTAAACCATGCAGAAGAGAGGATCTCTCATTTAGAACATAGTCACTGCTTAGACAAAGCCACCAAAAAGAATGAAAAAATTACCAACAAAGAGAGAGAAAAATACTACACACAATCAAACACGCTGAATAATTGATATTCTAGAAAGTGAAGAATCCGATAAGGGAATAAAAAAATCAATTCTATGGAATAGTTGCAGAAAACATTCCAAACCTGCAGCATTCAGACATCCAGACACAGGAAAGACAAAAGATACCAAATTGAAACAATATAAGATCTTCACCCTGGCACATTAATGCCAGATTGGCAAAAATCAAAGACAAAGACAAGATTATAAAAGTTGCAAGAGAGAAACATCAAATTATCTACAAAGATTATCCTATTAGGCTAGCATAAGACTGCTCAACGGAAGCAATGAAAGCAAGGAAGAAATGGTCAGACATAATCAAAATATTAAAAGAAAAAAATTTCAACCAGGAATATTATATTCACCAATATTATCCTTCAAATGAGAAGAAAAATCAAATCTCAGATAAACAAAATATGAAAGAATTTACCAAAACTAGATCAGCTCTCCAAAAAGTACTGAAAGAAGTACTATACCAGGAAAATTAAAAAGAAATAAACAGAAATGAAAGAATGCAAAATAACCACAAAAATGGCTTACAAAATGACAGGGATAAGCCTACAAATATCAATAAAAATGTTGAATGTTAATGGATTAAATTCTCCAATTAAAAGTCACAAACTGGCCAGATGGAAAAAATAAAACAAGAGCCCTCTATAAACTAGTTAATGGATTAAATTCTCCAATTAAAAGTCACAAACTGGCTAAATGGAAAAAATAAAACAAGAGCCCTCTATATACTACCTGTAAGAAATATACCTCACTGCTAAAGACATACATAGACTGAAAGTGAAGGGCTGGAAAAAGAAATTCCATGCAAATAGAAATCAAAACAAGGCTGAAGTCATAATATTGATGTCAGACAAACTACACCTAAATTCTCCAATTAAAAGTCACAAACTGGCTAAATGGAAAAAATAAAACAAGAGCCCTCTATATACTACCTGTAAGAAATATACCTCACTGCTAAAGACATACATAGACTGAAAGTGAAGGGCTGGAAAAAGAAATTCCATGCAAATAGAAATCAAAACAAGGCTGAAGTCATAATATTGATGTCAGACAAACTACACCTTAAGAAAAATCTATTAAAAGAGACAAAGAAAGACACTATGTAATACAAAAGGGATAATCCACCAAGAATATATAACACCATTAAAAATCCATGCACCCATCACTGGTACACCCAAATAGATGAAAGATGGTGTGATCTAAAGGTAGAGATAAATTGTAAGACAACAATCATTGGCAATCTAAACACCCCAGTGTCTCCTCTGGAAAGATTATCTAGACAAAAAACAAGCAATGATAAACAGGATCTAAATGATACCAGAAATCAAATGGACTTCACAGGTATCTATAGAACTTTTCAACCAATAAAAACAAAAACACACTTTTTTCACCACCAGCCCCCCATAGAACAAGATACAAGCAAGCAAATCATATCCAACAACTCATTAAAGAGATTATACACAATGACCAGGTAGGCTTTATCCCAAAGAGACAATGAACTCCTGAATATGCAAGAGAAAAGAGACAACCACCTACAGGAGATGAGGAAGTCCTTTCATGATTTAAAAGAAGAAATAGGCACCATACAAAAGAATCAAACGGAGCTGTTAGAGATGAAGGCTGTAATACAGGAAATCAAAATCTCCCTCAAAGTATTAAAAGCAATTAGATCATGCAGAAAATCTGATCATAGAAGACAAAACCTCTGGCTTAGAAAAAAAAAAAAAACCACCAAAAAGATAGAGAAAATTACTCCCCAAAAGTGAGGCTAAAATATGAGAAGTAATAGATTCCATTTAAATGTTGAAACATCCAAATAATTGGTATCCTAGAAGGCAAAGAAACTGATAAGGGCCTTGAAAATCTACTCCATGAAATCCTGGAAGAAAACTTTCCAAGCCTAGAGAAACATTCAAACATCCAAACCCAAGAAATATAAAGGACCCCAAATAGATCGACCCAAGAAGAGTTTCTCCGCAGCATGTCATAGCCAGATTGGCTGAAACTGGAGACAAAGACAAGACACCAAAATTGACAAGAGAAAAAGGTCAAGTTTCTTAGAAAGGTTATCCCATCAGGCTAACACCAAACCTCTCACTGGAAACAATGCAAGCAAGGAAAGAATGGGGAAATATATCCAAAGTTTTAAATTAAAAACTATTTCAGCCAAGATTACTATACTCGACAAGACTGTCCTTCATATGGGAAAAAAACATAAAAACATTCTCAGATAAAGAAACCTGAAAGAATGTGCCAATTCCAGGCCAGCTCTTCAAGAGGTTCTGATGAGAATGCTGTAAAAAGAAAACTAAAGACTGACAGAAATAAGAAAACAAAAAACAACCAAGAAAATGGACAAGTTAAAGGTAGGGACAAGTCCAGATATATCAATAATAATGCTGAATGTTAATGGTTTAAATTCTCCAATAAAGAGGGACCAGCAGTTGGCATAATGGCTATGTCACAGGATTCCCATGTAGCCAACAACAGTTTGAGTCCCAGACCCGGTAGCTGAAACTCATGCCAGGTGCGTGTGCATGTGTGCCCAAGATCCCAAGAGGAGAATGGAGAAGAAGGAATTGCAGCATGGCCATCCCCCTTGGGGGGGGGGGGCTGATTTCTCTCTTTCTGTCTCTCTCTTTCTGGTCCGCGGGGGCGCGGGGACCCAAAAAAAAAAACCCCAAAAAAAAAAAAAAAAAAAGAAAAGAAGAAAAAGAAAGTGAGTGAATATGGAAGTTTTATTGCTGAGTGAAGAAAGCTAGCATACGAAAGAGAAACATTGTATGTCTCCACTTAACATATACAGAACGTGTGCACTTTATGTATGTATGGTAGAGATTGAAAGATTGGAAGACATAAAAGCATGGAAAATAGTATGGACACTGGATATAGTGTGGAAGGAGGGTGGGAGAGGGGAAGAGTGTGGGAA
>NW_006159608.1:4277811-4288392 GCF_000334495.1 Tupaia belangeri chinensis | reverse complement strand
GAAGGCAGGAGGATCAAGACGATAAGACCTTGTCTACTAAATAAATAAATAAATAAATAAATAAGATATCTAAAAATAAACTTAACCAAAGCAGTGAAAAACCTCTACAAGGAAAACTATAGAAAAATTAAAAATAAAATTTAAATTAAAAAAAAAACCTGAAAATAGTACACAAAAATAGTGGCAAAGCATACTATGTTCCTGGATTAGAATAATTAATATAATCAAAATGTCAGTCCTATTCAAATTAATTTACAAATTTAATTCATTTCTGACCCAATTACCAGAGACATTCTTTACAAAAATAAAAAAAAAAATTGTCTGGATATTACCAAAGCAATACTATGTAAAATGAATGAAGTAGAAGTCATCTCACATCCAGACTTCAAAAGGTATTACAAATCAGATAATCAAAACAGCAATAGTACTGGAACAAAAACAGGCATATAGATTAATGGAACAGAAATGAGAACCCAGAAATTAACCCCAAAATGTACAACCAACTGATTTTTGACAAAGGACACAAAATAATCTAGTGAAGAAAAGAAAATATCTTCAGAAAATTGTGCTAAAAATAGTGAATAGAAAATTTAAAATATAGAAATATGAAAATAGACTCATATTTCTCACAACTAACAAAAATCGACTCAATGGATCAAAAAATGAACAAACAAAAATCAACCCAAGATTAGTACTACTGGTGAAAAACAGGGGAATTCATATTTGGAGACACTGGAGTAGGCAAATTTTTTTTTCAAAGAATCATTTAATTTAATTTTATTCATTATCATTATTTTTAATTTGACCACAGAGAGACAGAGAAAGTGAGAAAGCAAGCTGCCAGGTCTTGAACTTGAACCACAGTTGGCCTGCTGGAGTCCAGAACCTTAACCACCATGCCACCTGCTGACCCCACAAAAACTTCTTAAATAAGACATTCAAAACATAGGCAATAATCCTAAAAAGAGACAAGTGGGTCTAACTACATCATGCTTATAAGCTTCTGCACAGCAAAGAAACAATCATTAAAGTAAATAGACAACTCTTAAAACAGGAGATTAATATCCAAACTATTCTTCAGATAAGGAACCAACAGCCAGAATCTACAGGGAACTAAATCAGCTTACCTACAAAAAACTAAACAACCCAATTTAAAAAATGGGCAGAGGTACTGAACAGATAAGTCTCTAAGGAAGATGTACAAATAATAAAAAAAACATGAAAAAATGCTCACATCTCCTTTCATAGGGAAAATGCAAATTAAAAACACTATGAGATACTATTTAACCCCAGTAAAGTGGCTGATTGAAAAAATAAAGAATGATAAGTTCTGGTAAAGCTATGATGGAAAGGGAAGCCTCCTACACTATTCATAGAGATGGAAATTAGTATGGCCACTGTGAAAACAATATAGAGGCTCCTCAAACCCCTACAAATACAATTACCAAACAATCTAGCAATTCCACTCCTGGGTATCTATCCAAAGGACAGAAAAAGCCTTAGTCAGAAAAACACTTACACATTGGGAACCAGCAGTTAGCGTAATGGCTATGTCGCTGGACTCCCATGTAGTCCACCATGGTTCGCGTCCCGGACCCGGTGGCTTAAAACTCCCGCCGGGAGTGTGTGCGTGCGTGCCCAAGATCCCGAGAGGAGAATGGAGGAGAAGGGATTGCGGCATGACCATCCACCCTGGGAGATGATTTCTCACTTTCT
Organism: Tupaia belangeri chinensis; assembly: GCF_000334495.1. Taxonomy (NCBI): domain Eukaryota; kingdom Metazoa; phylum Chordata; class Mammalia; order Scandentia; family Tupaiidae; genus Tupaia; species Tupaia belangeri. The sequence goes on along the minus strand of NW_006159608.1, from coordinate 4,286,676 downwards.
GTCTCTATGTCTCTCTCTGTCTGTCTGGAGAGCATACATGCGCCCTATAGTGAAAACCTCTCCCCCCCCCAAAAAAAAAGAAAAGAAAAACACTTACACATCAATATTTATTGCAGCATTATTCACAATTACTAAGATGAAACCAATTCAAATGTCTAAAAGCAGAAGAATGGATTGAAAAATTTGGCACATATACTCTATGGAATACTGTTCAGCCATTAACAACAGCAACAACAACAACAAAATGGGATCCTGGCATTTGATACTAAGTGGACAAATATGGAATAATTAATGCTAAGGGAAGCAAGACAGTCTATGAAAGAGAGGCATTGTATGTCCCTGCTTAATATTGCATTGTCAGAAAAGTCATGCTGTATTTTTTCTATGTTTTTCTATGCAAAAATGCATCATGATTCTTCCAACATCCCAATATATACCAAATGTCTGCACTCTATGGTAGGAACTGTGAGAGATTGAACGGTTTAAAAGCAGAGAAGGCAACTGTAGATACTAGAGGCACTATAGGAGAGGGTGGGTAAGAGGAGGGAGGGAGATAAATGTAAAAAAATATGTAAAACGTACAAAAATGAAAAGTTCTCTGGTGATAATAACATACATGGTAATATCATTGACTGGACTAGTATTCATTCTGTCCATGCTCAGAAAATCCATTTTGTATGCTATACAGAAGTACACTGATTAAATGTAAATAAAAAATTCTAAGATAAATAAATGAATAAGTCAAAATTATATATTTGCGTGTATACATACATTTAAAGGTATTTGAAGAATCTATGACTAATAAAAAATTTCAAATAAAGTGAGCAAATCTTATAGTCAAAGAAAAGAGGAGAAAAGAAAATAAAGGCAGGGCTTTTCTTAGAATAAAGAATAAAGTCCTTCTCTGTGTGACACCTAAGAGGCGTTTAGTCAATAAATATTTACTAAACCAATAAAAGAATTAATTAATTTGGCTTTACTCCAGGAAAAGTTATTACGATAGCTTCGATATAGTGATAGAAGTGAAGAAAGATTGAGAAGTAGGCAGATTTGAGATATACTTGGAGGCAAAACATAAGGGACCTGTAAGTAGAATGGGTGTGAGAGTGGAGAAAGAGGGACAAATGCAGTCAACACCATCAGTTCTGGTTTGAGCAGCAAGGTACATGGCAAAGGCATTTCCTGGCATGGGAAAATCTCTGGGAGGACAGTCAGGATGGACTACCGAAATCATAATGAGTCAGCACTCCAGACCTGTGCATGTCAAAGTAAAGGCACATTGCTACTAAGTTTGGAGTGGCAAACTAGTTGTGTAACTTTCCTGTGTCCATTGCTGACTGAGGCAGGAATCACAAGTGTCAAGGGAGAATCATGAGTTCGATTTTGAAACAGCTGTGAAATACCCAAGTAGAGATATTAAGTAGGTAACTGGATATACAGTGTCATAAATGCACAGATGATGTCTCAGCTTGAGTGAAATCTTGTGGAGTCACCAGCTAAAGATTACAATGAAGAACAAAGGTATAGATGAGATTATGTAGGGAAGAGTATGCAGAAAGAAAGGAGAGAAAGAATATCCAAACATGAACTCCTTTCTTATTTAGAGGTCATGAGAAGATTTCAAAGAAGACTGAGAAATGGGGATCAGAAAAGAGGGAACAAGACAGGTGTGCACAAGGGCATAGCATCCAAAAGAAGACATCTTCAGAGACCAGCAGATGGCATAATGGCTACATCGCTGGACTCCTATGTAGTCAACCACGGTTCGAGTCCTGGACCTGGTGGCTTAAACTCACACTGGGCACATGTATGCCCAAGATCCCAAGAGGAGAATGGAGGAGAAGGGATTGTGGCATGGCCATCCCTCCTGGGGGGTAATTTCTCACTTTCTGACTCTGTCTCCCTCTGTCTTTCTGGTGGGCACACATGCCCTATAGCAAAAACCTCTCAAAAAAAAAAAAAAAAAAAGTAAAGAAAAGAAAAGGAGCATTTTCTTACAAGAAGGCATGACTAGTTACCAGAGTCAAATGTCAATAGAAGACTGCATTGGTTTTTTATTGCTGCTATAACAAACTACCAAAACTTAGCTTAAAATTATAAAAATATATTCTTTCATAGTTCTAGGAATCAGAAGTCTGAAACAGATCTCACTGAGCTGCAGTGTCAAACTGAATATGTTTCTTCTGGAGTCTCCAGAGGAGAATCAGTTTTTCCTAATATTTTCCAGCTTACAGAGGTCATCCACACTTTTTTTTTTCTTTTTTGGAGAGGTTTTTGCTATAGGGCACATGTGCTCACCAGAAAGACAGCAATCCCTTCTGCTCCAAGATCTCTTCTCAGGAACTTGGGCACGCACACACACACACGTCCGGCGTGAATTTAAGCCCATGAGTCTGGGACTCTAACTGCAGTCGACTACATGGAAGTCCAGTGACATACCCATTACACCAACAGCTGGTCCCCATTCGCACTTTTTGACTCATGACTCTTTCTATCTTCAAAGTCAACAGGGTAAAGACTTCAAACTTGTCTCAAATGCTGACATTTACTTTTCATCCTTACTCTTTTACATATAAGGATTTCTTTTGTTTATTTGGGGCCCATCTGGATACTCTAGCATAATCTTCTAATGTCAAAGTCAGCACATGAGCAACCTCCATTCCACTTCTGATCTCAAGGTCAGCACATGAGCAACCTCTATTCCACTTGCACCCTTGATCTCCACCTTGCTCCTTACTACCTAACATAATCACGAAGTCCAAAGATCAGGAAGAAACCATCTTTGGGACACCATTATTCTGTCTACCAAGGATACTAAATACAATTAAATTAGGATAAGATTTGCTTTTTGAGAAAATAGATGTTTCTGGGAAATGTTAAGGTTTTCAGTATGTTAGTTTCCCAGACTATTAAGAGACATGGGCTGCCTACCTTTCTTCTCTATACCCCTGTGTTTTTTGTTTGTATTTTTCAAACACTAACCAATCCAATTCTTTCAGAGTGACTGTTCATAGTGTAATTTTATTCAGTTTGGACACTATTTAAAATTAGGAGCTCAGTCCCACAAATCTGCCTCCACTTTAGATGTTAGCCACAAGTGAGATCCCCTTCTGCCCAATCAACCACAAAGTTGGAAGATTTCAGAACCCCCTACAGGTTTGATAATTCTCTAGAACAGATCACAGAACTAGAGAAGGTGCTATACTTATCATTAGTTTGTTATAAAAGATACAAAGGGAGAGCTCAGATGAAGGGGTTATACACATGGTTCATAAAGATCCTGAGTGAAGAAAAATCTGACCCTGTGGAGTAAGAGTAGACTATCTTCTCCACACATCAATATGTCCAATCACAAGAAAGCTCTCATAACTATTACTTAGCAGTTTTTTTAAATCAATGTTTTATCAAATTGGTGATTTTAAAGTAGGAGAGATTGATTAAAGTATTGATGATTGTTGCTTGAACTTATCTCAACTTTGTTTTCAGAAAGTGGGGATGGTTGATTTGACCCTCTAATCATGTGGTTGGCTTTATTTATTTATTTATTTATTTTTAATTATCATCATAATCTTGTTTATATTACATTGGATTGCATATAACTTTACAGTGTATTACATTGCTTTTTCAAAAGGGAATGCCACACATGTCAGTCAATACAGAGACATTAATCTCCCCACTTCATCATTCAATATCTTTTCATTGTTTTTCCCAATCATTATTATTATTCCAATTATTTTTTAAACAATCACTATTTCTCATTTTGCTTGTAAAAAGACTTTACCCATCATGAAATACTTCTCAGACCAATCCGGTTGAGAATACTATACATGTCATCATCAACAGGTAATAAGCCATGTCTGTTTCCCACTAACGTCCTTCCTCTCTATTTGTTCTCTTGCTCTCTTTCTCTATCCTCTTCATGTGGTTGGTTTTTCTGAGAGCCAGTCTCTATCTTGAAGCTACCTAAAGAGCTCTGCCATGAGTCACCTCATTAGCATACACTAATCACAGCTCAGTGCCAAGGACCCAGGTGAAGTCCAAATTCATATTTCTGTATGCATTTATATGGCTTACATTCTAAAAAAAGTCTTCTTATCCAAAACCATCTTCCTTGTACATACACTTAAGGAGAGAGATTCAACAAATGAGAGAAATACAGTAAATCAGAAAACTCATTTCAGCTACTTCTTTTAAACAGCTTAGGGTTTAAAACATTTAGGGGCCTGGGGGAGCACAGAATAAACAAAGATAGACGAAAAGAATACCTAATGCTGGAATATTTTAATACAGACTATCCATAGAATAAAATTACCTTCAAAACTATTCCAATGAAGATGCTCAATGACTTTGGGAAGAGATCCCATCAATAAAATAATAATAAGTTGATATAAAAGAATCAGAACACAAACTATACATGGAAATTAAAAATATGGTCACTACTTTTTAAAATCAGTGATATGAAGAAAATACCACAAAACATGCACGCACATGTACACAAATTATAAAACAAATGTATTATTAAAAGATCTTCCCAAAATGATTTTTCTCTATCCAAAGGAATTTGGAAAATGAGGACAGAAAATATCAGAGAAATTTTAAAATTCAAAGAAGATAACAGAGCAATTGTTGTAACGGTTTAAGAAAAATGTTATTTTCATGCCAGATTCGAACCCAGTTGCAATAGCAAGTATGATAGTAAAATTTTAAATTTTCCAGAAAGAAGAAGTCTCAAGATATATTTTACTTAACCTTCTAGAGGAAAAAAGAAAAAAACATTTTTTTTTGATTATACATTACAATCAAATGAAAGATTGAAAAAGAGGAACGTGTAAGATTAATTCAGCAATATTGGCAGAAGCAGTATTCACCTCTTCCAAATGATGGGTCCATCTTCATTTTATTTAGACCAGGTGTGTGACTGTTCTAGACAATAAAATATGATCAGAAGTCACATGTGCCACTGCCAGCCCAAGGAATTAAGAAGCATTTGTCTTCTTCATTTCTATTCTTGTTTAGCCACCAGTTGATCCTAGAAGAGAGTTAGGACTCAGGAGGTACCTGGTGTCTGCTTTCAGAAAGTCTACAACAAGAGGAGTTCCCTCTGGTTCTAGGTAGTTTGGAATATGATTAAAATATAGACTTCTCTAAAATTAAGCCTGCAGATTGGGGGGTTATACAACATTTTGCCTACCTGATTAATACAGGAATAGAATGGGAAGAAATTCTGGAAAATAACTGTTGCTGGCTCATAAAGTATAAATCTCAATTTGAACAGGATTCTGACACTCTAACAGTTTTATCCTTAAGAACAGAGCAAAGGCTATGACTGAAAAAGCAAGTAATTATATGGAATAGTAAAAAAAAAAAGAAGTGTATGTTTCTTTGCCAGCAAGCAAAAGATAGCAAGAAATGCCAAGAGAAATTAAAATATATCTAAGAAAACCATGGTTCAAGTATAAAGCAAATTGCCACTCAAGTGTGATACTAAGCAATTAGAAGAGAAGAAAAAAAGAGTCTACGTGAACTTAACATTGGCAGCACTCTCTGAGACTAAAATAACATAGAATTATATTTCTTCTATTCTTAGTCCAAATCTACAACCGTCTTCTACAGCATATTCACTCGTATTATAGCAACATCATCATAATATTGTAAAGACTATTTGTTTGCTTTTACATTTTAGCATCAATTTTAAAAACGGAAGAAAGACATATATTCATAAAACATGATTTAAATGTTAAGACTCTGATACAGGATAAGAAACCAGAGTTTCAACACGACTTGGGAAATAAGAGAGGGAAAGTTGTAGCAGTGTTGAAGCCCTAGTTGTCTCATTGTAAAGGGTGGGAAGTCTAGAAATACTATCTAAATTCATTGGAACAAGACCAACAATTTTAAATGTAACATTTAACAAAACTGGAGGGTAGTGTATGTGAGCCAGTCCTATTTTTATCACTAATAGAAATAAATAGGTAATGCTATATTGCTTAATATTATTTTAATAATAGCTCGAATAAAATCATAAATGATACAAACAAGTGAACTTGAGAAGGAGGGTAGAAATAGAGAATGACGGAATGTTCTTGTTTTGCTTACTATTGATATTTAATTTCTCAAAGAATGTGCAAGTGTAACTTTTCTGATACTGTCAACCAATACTGTAAGAAGAGGAGGAAAAACAGGTGTCTGTGAAAACTAGGGATAAAGATTTTTGTTTAGAAATGTTGAGTCATTTATTTGAAATCTTTAGATCAAGTAAGAGCATTTACTATAAGCTCCCTGATAGAGAGATTATAGAAATACACTTAATACTCAATGGAAGACTTTGGTGTACTCCCTTTGAAATTTGCATTTTTATTTTGAAAGCAATTTTATGTTCAAGGTTTTTATTGTTTATTCTCAAATGTATACAGTTCTTTGACTTAGGGCAATTATATTTAATACAAACCAAAACACCTGCAATTTTCCACTGCTCATCATAAAAATTTTATTTTAATTCATGTTGCCCAGTGTCTTTTCAAGTGTTCACAATGCTGAAATATTTTATGATGACAGTATAGTTCTTGGATTGGTAAATTTCCTGTGATTCCTTAAAGTCATGTATCCTGAACTTGGTTTGTCATTTAATTAACAGCCCAGCATGTGGTAATTCATTAGTCTATCTGAAGGAAAATGTACAGCAGAGGGACAGAGCTATAGGTCCAGACCTTGGCAGGGACAGAAAAGATAGGCTTAAGGGAGAATATTCAGTGGAGATTAAAAGACTGATGTTTCAAACTATAGAAATAAAATTAAATTGTCTAGGCAGAAAGTAGAAAGGAGATAAGAATTAATGATAAACATTCAGGCAATATTCACACATGAAGATGCAGATGTAAGAATAAAGCACAAAGATTAAAGTGTAGTCTAGACACAAACTCATCAAACTATGAAATATTTGAAGACAGAGACTATCATTATTGACTTTAAATTTTCCAGTCTTCCTCTCCCCAACTCCATTATAGACACTTGATTATTAAATGAGCTAGAAGGGGGAAAATGCAGAATAAACGGAGAAAAGAAAACTAATAGAGCTGAGAGAAAGAAAAGTACTGAATAAAATTATCTCTATAAAGTAGGACGGAGGCCTAGTGGGTGATGATTATATTGCGTTGACTGCATCATGGAAACAATACTTTCATGAGTAGATTAGTGATGTCTCATAAATCTGATGAGTTGTGGTTCTCATGAGAAGGTGTTCCATGACAGAAGGTTGCTACAGAAAGAGGGAGAGCTGCCCACAGCATGCACCTGCTGTCCTCCATGTTTCCACTGGCCCTGCTGTAGGACAGGTTGAAGCCAGATCTCTCCTTTTGAACCTTTCAACCACGAGAATTATGACTCAATAACCCTGATTTCTTTATTTCTTTTTTTTTTTAAGGTTTTTGCCATAGGGCACATTCACTCTCCAGAAAGATAATGAGAAAGACAGTGAGAAGGAAAGTGAGAAATCACTCCCCAGCAATGATGGCCACACTGCAATCCTTTCTCCTCCATTCTGCTCCTGGGGCTTTGGGCATTCATGCACCCAGGTTGAGTGATTTTCAAGCCACTGGGTCAGAACTCTAACTACAGTCAGCCACGAAGGAGTCCAGAACCTTAACCACCACACTACCTGTTGCTCCCCTCCCCATTTATTTATAAATTACCCAGTCTCAGGTATATCTGTTACAAATGTAATACTGGAATAAAACAGCTAATTTTCTAACACAGGTAGGGTCCAGAACCACTAATGGTCGAAACTAGTTTCTGCCTTGCTAAGATTATGGTATTTCTTCCCTTCACGTATGTGCCTTTTTCAGACAGAAAGAATTTTTATATTCTTTGTCCTTCTGTTGGTTTCCAAGTTACTTAAATAGCCCATTTTTCTTTATAAGAAAATACAAGAAGGTTTGAATTGTTTCTCTCTTAACACTTTCAGTACATCTTCCATTCTTTCCTTGCTTGCATTGTTTCCATTGAGAGGTCCGGTGTTAGCCTGATCAGATGACCTTTGTAAGTCACTTCTTGTTTCTCTCTTGCCCATTTTAGTATAATGTCTTTATCTGTGGTCTTGGATAGTCTGGCTAAGATGTACCTTATGGCAGATCTTCTGTGATTGATTCTATTTGGTGTCCTTTGTATTTCTTGGGTATGGATGATTGAGTGCCTCTATAGACTTGGGAAATTTTCTTCCAGGATATTATGGAATAGATTTTCCATGTGGTTATTCTTCACCTTCTGGGATGCCAATTATTCTGGTGTTTGAACATCACATGGAATCTAGTATTTCTCGTATATTAGCCTCATGGTTTTTTTGTTGTTGTTGTTATTTTCTCTATCTTTTTGGTATTTTCTTTCTTTTGGTATTTTCTCTCCCTAGATCAGAGATCTTTATCTCCTACATTGGAGATTCGATCTTCAGCATGGTCTAATCGACTTTTATTCACAGGTGGTTTAATTCAGGGGAGGATTCCAGGGAATCTTACAATACCAGAGAATTTCAGAACTGTGATTCTAGATCTGTCTAATCCCTCTAGAAGGGTGGAGAATGAGGAAGAGAGGATAATTATTATATCCTGCAAGATTATCCTTTATATAGGAAAAAATATTAAAATCCTCTCAAACAAACAAGACCTGAAAGAATTTGCCAACACCAGACCAGCTCTTCAAGAAACCCTGAAGAAAGTACCATTCCAGGAAAACAAAAGAATTAACAGACAAAAACAAAGGGGTAAAAGACTACTAAGACAATTGCCAACTTAAACGTCAAGATACATCTGGTAACATAGATTTGTAACATTGAATGTGAATGGATTAAATTCTCCAATAAGGAGACACCGACTG
>NW_006159608.1:4276355-4277786 GCF_000334495.1 Tupaia belangeri chinensis | reverse complement strand
AGAAACCCTTTATCTGTTGCCTACAGGAAACCCACCTCATGGATAAAGACATACATAGACTAAAAGTGAAGGGTTGGAAAAAGGTTTTCCATACAAATGATGGGAACCAAAAAGGAGCTGGAGTTGTGATACTAACTTCTGACAAAATAGGCTTTAAAACAAAAACTGTTTGAAGAGACAAAGGGCACTATATTGTAGTAAAAGAATCAATAGATCAAGAAGATATAACGCTTCTAAATATCTATGCACCTAACACAGGAGCACCCAAATATGGGCAGGAAAGACTGTTAGATCTAAAAGGGGAGTTAGACTATGATACACTAATTGTTGGAGACCTCAACACTTCACTATACCCTCTGGACATATCATCTAGACAAAAAACAGATAAAGGATCTAAAAGATACCATAAATTAAATGGACTTAACAGACATCTATAGAACTTTCCATCCAAAAACCATGAGATACGCTTTTTTCTCACCCCCACATGGAACCTTTTCGAAGATTGACCATACCATAAGGCACAAAGCAAGCCTCTACAGATTCAAAGGCATAGAAACTATGTCCAGCATCTTCTCCGACCACAATGGAATTAAACTTGAGTTTAATTTCAAGAGAAATCCTCAAAAATACTCTAATACATGGAAATTAAATAACCTACTCCGGAATGACTCCACAACTACTGAAGAAATAAAGACTGAAATCAAAAGATTCATGGAGGCCAATGACAATGAGAACATGAGTTTCCATAATCTTTTGGACACTGCTAAAGCAATCATAAGAGGGAAGTTCATAGCAATTAGTGCACATAAGAGGAAGACGAAAAGAAAGCAAATGGGTCACCTAACGTCATGCCTTAGACGATTAGAAAAGCAACAGCAAAAAAATCAAAAAACTCCAGGAGAAAGGAAGTAATAACGATACGAGCAGAAATACATGAAATAGAGAATAAACGAACTGTACAGAAAATAAATAAAAGTAAATGCTGGTTCTTTGAGAAGATAAACAAAATCGATACACCACTAGCAAGACTTATTAAGAAAAGAGAAAGGAACCAGGTGAATCAAATCTGCAGTGAAGCAGGCAATATAGCAACAGACAAAGTAGAAATACAAAACATCATTAGAGTATACTATGAACAACTATATGCCAAGAAACAAGACAATCTGGATAAAATGGACAAATTTCCGGACACATATAATTATCAAAATTGAGCCAGGAGGATATAGAAAGTCTGAATAGGGCCATAACAAGCCAGGAGATAGAATCAGTAATAAATAACCTCCCAACAAAAAAAGCCCTGGCCCTGATGACTTCACCTCTGAATTCTATAATAATTCACCTCTGAATTCTATAAAACTTTCAAAGAAGAGTTAACCCCCATTCTGCTCAAGTTATTTCTAAAGATCCAAAAGGGTGAATCTCTCCCTAATT
>NW_006159608.1:4275073-4275849 GCF_000334495.1 Tupaia belangeri chinensis | reverse complement strand
TATACAGAAATCTATAGCATTTCTATATACAAACAACAGGAAGACTGAGATAGAACTGGAAAAAGTTATTCCATTTATCATAGCTACAAAAAGTATAAGATACTTAGGAATAAATATAACCAAAGAAGTGAAAGACCTCCACAAAGAAAACTATGAGAAGCTAAAAAAAGAAACTGAACATGACACAAAAATGTGGAAGGACATCCCACATTCCTTCATTGGAAGAATTAATATAATCAAAATGGCAATTCTATCCAAATTAATCTACATATTCAATGCACTGCCAATCAAAGTACCAGACACACTGTTCACAGATCTAGAAAAGACAATCATAAAATTTGTCTAGAACCATAAAAGACCCCATATTGCCAAAGAAATTCTACACAAGAAGAGTGGAGTGGGCGGCCTCTCACTCCCTTGTCCAAAAATATACTACAAAGCTATGGTAATCAAAACAGCATGGTACTGGCACAGAAACAGACATGTGGACCAATGGAACAGAACAGAGTCCCCAGAAATAAATTCCCAAATATACAGTCAACCGATTTTTGACAAGGGGTACCAGTCAATCCAGTGGGAAAAGGAAAACCTTTTCAGCAAAGGGTCCTGGAAAAAAATGGATTTCCACCTGAAGAAAGATGAATCTGAACCTCTACATTTCACCTTTGATAAAAATCAAGTCAAGGTGGATCACATATCTAAATCTAAGACCTCAAACTATAAAACTGCTCCTAGAAAACACTGGGGAAACTCTGGGAGACTTTGGGGTAGGGAAA
>NW_006159608.1:4269091-4274795 GCF_000334495.1 Tupaia belangeri chinensis | reverse complement strand
AAAACCACTCTCTAAGGATGACATATGAATAGCCAAAATGCATATGAAAAATGCTCAGCATCCCTCACTGTAAAGGAAATGCAGATCGAAACAACAATGAGATACAACCTAACCCCAGTCAGATTGTCTAAGATTAAAACAAACAAAAAAAAAATTATAAGTGTTGGCAGGAGTGTGGTGAATGGGGTACTCTTCACTGCTGGTGGAATGTCAAATAGTCCAGCCACTGTGGAGAATAATTTGGAGATTCCTCAAAAATCTACAAATAGAACTGCTATATGATCCAGCAATCCCACACTATGGTATCTACCCGAAGGACAGAAGAATTCTTAATCAGAAAAGTGCTGGCATATAGGTGCTTATTGCAGCAGTATTCAAAATTGCTAAGACATGGAACCAACCCAAATGCCCCTGCACAGATGAATGGATTGAAAAACTGTGACACATATAGTCTACGAAATACTATTCAGCCATAAAAAAAAAAACAACAAAACTCTGGCTTTTGAAAGAAAGTGGAAGAATATGAAAGATTTACTGCTGATTGAAGCAAGCCAGGTTATGAAGGAGAGACATTGTATGTCCCTACTTAATATAAACTGAGCATCCACACTCGATGATTGAAACTGATTGACTGAAGGATATAAAAATGCAGTAGATGGGTATAAATACCAGATATGGTGTGAGTGGAAGAGTAGGGCCTGAGGAAAGACATTTAGAAGAAAATTACAAAGGCAAAGCATTAATGAGATGAAGAAATGTGGTATTATCTGTTGACGATAGTTTATAGTTTTATCAACTGGACTAGGGAGAAATGTTCACAAATTGAAATATTCACTTTGTAAGCTAAATAGTGTGACTGAACGTATAAAAGAAAATGAAATAAATAAAAATAATAAAATAAATTAAAAAAAGAAAATACAAGAAGGTTTGAAGTTAAAGTTAATACATTTCTGATATTAACATAGTCTGATTCACACTTATGTATTGTGTATGTGTGTGTGTCCATGTGTGTGAAGCCTTACATGTCCCTCATTCTTCTAAACCCCAATCACTTCTTTCTTTTTTGAGGGGGGAGGGGTACAGAATGAATATCAAATTTGATTTTCATTATTTGTGGTTCTTATATTCTACAAAATCATCACAAAAATTGCATTAGCAAAAACAAAACCATTGTTTCTACAGGGAATAGAGGGTTATGTTCCTACAAGCTTCTGGCCATAACATGTTCATCAACCAATCAATATATAGCCTTGTTCTATGTCTGTCTTTCTTCAATTTATGGTGTTAATTTATTGACATTAAACATATGATTGACAACACTGTAACTTACATTAGGACAAAGCTTAGCTAAAACATACACTGTCCATCCATTCATCTGTGGACATTTCAGCTGCTTCCATGTTTTAGTAATTGTGAATAATGCCACAATAAACATGGTTGTGCAAGTGCAAAGGTATGGCACATATACACTATGGAATACTACCAAGCCTTAAAAAATGAAACCCTTGCATTTGATAGAAAGTGGGGAAATATGGTCTATTTACTGCTAAGTGAAGCAAGTCAGACTATGAAAGAGAGGTATTATATGTTCCCACTAAATATATACTCAATGTCAACATTCTTTTGCAGAAACTAGAAGATTGGAAGGGTATAAAAGCAGGGAGAGCAACAGTGGATACTAGAGACAGTGTGGGAGGAGGGGGGACAAGAGAGGAGGGGGATAGGGAGGGAATCAAGGGGGAAAAGAAAGAAGCAAAACATGTAAGGGACATGAAAATGGAAAATTATCTGTTAAGAATGATGGGTATGGTAATATCTTTGACTGGACTAATAAACAGTGTATTCATGCTGGGAGAATTCATTATGTATGCTGTAATGACATACAGTGATTAAATGTATACATTTTTAATTAAAAAAACAACATACATTGTCTCTGTGACACATTACAGTCTTCATGCATTAGGGACACTAGGCAGTGGTTCAACATTGTGCATGGGCTCATTTAAATAACTAAGGTACCAACAAAAAATGCAAAAATATGCTACTAAATTGATCTGAAAAGGACACTTGCTTATAGTATGGAACAGGGCATTGCTTAGTTCTATGTTGGCAGGAAATCTGTAAGTCAGTTACTCAAATTCTTTACCACTCTGGATCTGTTCATGAATGACTGTAAAATACTACAAGTACTAATTTAGGAATTATAATAAGTTTTACCACGTAAGTGGCCAGTCAAGTGGTATGGCAGCTGGACCTACATGGCCTATATCATGGTTCAAGTCCTGCACTCAACAACCCAAAAAACATTGACAGTGTGCACGCATGCCTGGAATCCTTAAAAGAGAATGGAGACTGGACTAGGGTGTGACCACTACCTTCTAGCCATCCACCTCACTGTTCTTCTCTCTCCCTGACAAGCCTATGTACCCTATACCAATTTTTTTCTTTATTTCTTTTTATTTATTTATATTATTATTGTTATTATTTATACATTCAATCGCTATCCATCATTTAGATTGTAAAGAGATTTTATCCAACAAAATACACATCTCAGTCCAGCTGAGAATACTATACACATCCTCATCAACAAATAACAAACTATATCTGTGTCCCACAAATATCTTCTCTCTCCATATTTTTCCCCTAGTTTCTTTTCCTGCAATCTTTCTCCCACACTCTCCTTCTACTTTGTCTCTAGTGTCCATAACAATTTTTAATGCTTTTATGTCCACCAGTTTTTCAGTCTCTACCATAGAGTGAGGACACTCTGTATATGTCAAGTGGAGACATACAATGTCTCTCTTTCATATCCTGACTTGCTTCACTCAGTAACAAATCTTCCACATTTGTCCCATTTCTATAAAATTCCAGGGCTTGTTGTTTTTTATAGCTGAATAATACTACATAGGGCATATGTGCCACACTTTTTAAATTCATTCATCCATTTGTGGACACTTGGGTTGATTCCATGTCTTAGCAATCGTGAATAGTGCTGCAATAAATACAGTTGTGCAATTGCTTTTCCGACTGAGTATTCTACTGTTCTTTAGGTAGATACCCAGGAGTGCAATTGCTGGATCATACAGTAGTTCTATTTGAAGATCTTTGAAGAATCTCCATATTATTCTCCACAGTGGCTGGACCAATTTACATTCCCACCAACAATGTGGGAGTGTTGTTCCCCTTTCACCACACTCCTGTCAGCATTTATTATTTTCTCTTTATTTTAATCTTCACCATTCCGACTGGGGATAGGTGGTATATTATTGTGGTTTTTATCTGCATCTCCCTTACAATGAGAGTTGTTGAGCATTTTTTCATATACTTTTGGGTTGTTCATATGTCTTCCTTAGAGAGGAAAACCCATCTTTTAATTGGGTTTATCATTTTCTTCCGGGTAAGCTGCTTGAGTTCTCTGTATATTCTGGTTATCAGTCCCTAATCTGAGGTACAGGTAACAAAAATTTTCTCTCATTCCAAGGGTGGTCAATTCATACTAATCACAGTGTCCTTTGATAGGCAGAAACTTCTTAATCTGATGCAATCCCATCTGTCTATTTGGGGGATTATTGCCTGTACTTTGGGGGTCTTGCTTAAGAAGTCTTTGCCTACCCCAATGTCTCCCAGATTTTCCCCAGAGTTTTTTCCAGTAGTTTTATTGTTTGAAGTCTTATGTTTAGATCTTTGATCCACTTTGAGTTGATTTTTGTTAATGGTGACAGACAGGAATTCAGAGTCATCTTTCTGCAGGTGGATACCCACTTTTTTCCAGTACCATTTGCTAAAGAGGTTTCCCTTTTCCCAGTGGATTGACTGGTATCTTTTGTCAAAGATCAGTTTTCTATGTTTTGGGATTTATTTCTGGGGTCTCTACTCTGTTCCATTAGTCCTCCTGTCTGTTTTTGTGTCAATATCATGCTGTTTTGATTATCATGGCATTGTTATATATTTTGGAGTCAGGAAGTGAGATGCTCCCACTCCACTCTTCTTACACAGAATGGCTTTGGCAATATGGGATCTTTTATGATTCCAGACAAATTCTTTTTTTTAATTTCATTTGTTTTAAACACTCAATCACCTTATTTAGCTTACAAAGTGAATATATCAATATGTGAACACTTCTCCCTAGTCCAGTTGATTAAACTGTAAAATAACTCTAACAGATAGTATCACATTTCTTTATACCATTGTCTTTCTAAATATGTGAAGAATGTCTCCTGTAATTTTATCAGGATTGCATTAAACATGTAGATTATTTTGGGTAGACTTGCCATTTTGATTATATTAATTCTGCCAATCCAGGAACATAGAATGTCCTTCCACTTTTTTCCGTCCTTTTTGACTTCCTTTTAAAGGTTTTCATAGTTTTCCTTTTAGAGGTCTTTGACATTCATGGTTAGTTTTACTCCTGGGTATCTTATATTTCTTGTGGCTATGGTAAATGAGATTACTTCCTTCAGTTCTACCTCTGTCTGCTTATTGTTTGTATACGGAAATGCAGTAGGTTTTCATAAGTTAATTTTGTATCCTGCCACTTTATTGTATGCCTTTATTACTTCGAGAAGTTTTCTGATGGATACTATTGGGTCTTCTATGTACACAATCATGTCGTCTGCAAACAGAGATAATTTCAGTTCTTCTTTATTAGAATGCCTTTTATTTCCCTCTCTTGTCTAATAACATTGGCTAGGACTTCCAGTACTATATTGAATAGGAGCAGAGAAAGTGGGCAGCCTTGTTTTGTACCTATTTTTTTTTTAATGGTAAAGGTATTTATTAAATTTAAATTTAGTAACTTAAATATGTATAGTACATATTTAAGGTTATACATTGAGTTAATAGAATCAAGGTATATAAATTTGAGATTTTAGCTTTTCTCCATTTAGCATAATGTTAACAATAAGTTTTTCATAGATGGCTTTTATTATGCTGAGAAACTATTCCTCAATGCCAATTTTCCTGAGAGTCTTAATCATAAAGGAATTTGGTATTTTGTCAAATGCTTTTTCTGCATCAATTGAGTAAATAGTTATTTTTATTTTTTCTATTAATATGGTGTATTACATTTTTGATTTTGTGTATGTTGAACTACCTTTGCATCCCTGTAATAAAGCCTACCTGGTTGTAATGAATAACCTTTTATTTTGTATTTTACTTATTTATTCATTTTAGCCAGCCTCAGGTGTATTATTTTATAGGGTAGAAAATGGGGGAAGAGAAAATGGACTACAAAGCCAGTTGTTTTTGGATGTTAATTGGCTGATAATGCAAAAACAACTGCTGCCATGTGGTTCCTTCTGATCTTTTTGGGGCAAAATCTGAATAACATATATGACTTTCTTAGACAGATACTGCTTTCCAGTATCAGTAGCTAATGTATTCACATTCAAATGCTTTTATTGATATGCATATGAAGCTCACAAAATCCCATTTCTGCTTATGTCCGAAGGTCACCATGTTTGTTCCCATATTTGTTCAGAATGGCTGCTCTCCACACTGGATCACAGATAAGTATCTGCTTTACATATTCAAGACAGTCTCCAAAATAAAATCTAAAACTATTCCATGTGGGTCAACCTTGCAAGGCATCACATTTTACCACTGTGTCACTGTCTGATTCCTATACCCTTGTTTTTTAAAACTTCTTATTATTCATACATTAAATCACTATATATCACTTAGATTGTGAAGAGACTTTACCCAG
>NW_006159608.1:4258077-4269003 GCF_000334495.1 Tupaia belangeri chinensis | reverse complement strand
TTATCTGTGTCCCCCAAGTGTCTTTCCTCTTCATTCCCCCCCCCCCAAATTTCTTACATTCTTCCCCTCTCACACTCTTTTCACTTTGTCTCTAGTGTCCATTACAATTTTTAATATTTTTATGTTCTGCAGTCTTTCAGTCTCTACCATGGAGTGCAGACATTGGTATATGTTAAGTGGAGACATTCAATGTCTCTCTTTCATAGCCTGACTTGCTTCACTCAGCAGCAAATCTTCCATATCCATTCACTTTCTATCAAATACTAGGGCCTGGTTGTTTTTTATGGGCAAATAGAATTCCATGGAGTATATGTGCCACAATTTTTCAGTCACAAATGTCTGTGGACATTTGGGTTGGTTCCATGTCCTAGCAATCATAAATAATGCTGCAATGAAAATAGTTGTGCAAGCACTTTTCTGAATGAGCATACTCCTGTCCTTTGTGTAGATACCCAGGAGTGGAATTGCTGGGTCATACGGTAGGTCTATTTAAGTTCTTTTGAAGAACTTCTAGATCATTCTCCACAGTGGCTGGACCAACATTCCCACCAACAGTGTAGGAGTGTCCCCCTTTCACTACATTCCCTCCAGCACTTATCATTATTGTTTTTTCAATCTTGGCCATTCTGACTGGGGTTAAGTGATTATCTCATTGAGGTTTTGATCTGCATCTCCCTTGTAATGATGGATGCTGAACAATTTTTCATATGCTTTTTGACTGTTTGTATGGCTTCCTTAGAGAGTTGTTTATTCATCTCATTTTCCTATCTTTTAATTGGGTTAATCATTTTCTTCCAGGTAAGTTGTTTGAGTTTTCTGTGTATTCTGGTTATCCATCCCTTATCTAAGGCACAGTTAATGAAAATTCTCTCCCATTCTGAGGGTTGTCGATTCACACGAATTACAGTGTCCTTTGTTGTGCAGAAACTCCTTAATCTGATGTAATCCCACCTGTCTATTTAGGAGATTATTGCCCATATTTTGGGGGTCTTGTTTAAGAAGTCTTTGCCTACCCCAATGTCTCCCAGAGTTTCCCCAGTGTTTTCCACCAGTTTGCGGACTTATGTTTAGATCTTTGATCCACTTTGAGTTGATTTTTGTTAATGGTTACAGATGGGAGTTCATATTCATCTTTCTGCAAGTGGGGATATCCATTTTTCCAGCACCATTTGCTAAAGAAGTTTTTCTTTTCCCAGTGGATTGACTGGTACCCCTTGTCAAAGATCAGTTGACTGTATGTTTTAGGATTTATTTCTGGAGTTTCTACTCTGTTCTATTGGTTCTCATGTCCATTTTTGTGCCAATACTATGCTTTTTTGATTATCACAGCTTTGTAGTATATTTTGGGGTCAGGAAGTTAGATGCCACCTACTCCAGTCTTTTTGTGCAGGATGGCTTTAGCAAAATGGGATCTTTTATAGTTCCAGACATATTCTATGATTGCTTTTTTCTAGATCTGTGAAGAATGTCTCTTGTAGTTTTATCAGGATTGCATTAAACATGTAGAATAATTTGAGTAGTATTGCTATTTTGATTATATTAATTCTGCCAATCCAGGAACATGGGATGTCCTTCCACTTTTTTGTGTTCCTTTCAATTTCTTTTTTATAGTTTTCATAGTTTTCCTTATAGAGATCTTTGACTTCCTTGGTTAGTTTTATTCCTAAGTATTTTATGCTTCTTGTGAGTATGGTAAATGGAATTACATTCTTCAGTTCTGTCTCTGCCTGCTTGTTGTTTGTATATAAAAATGCTATAGATTTTTGTAAGTTAATTTTGTATCCTACCACTTTACTGTATGCATTTCTTACTTGAAGAAGTTTTTCAAGGATGCTGTTGGGTCTTCTATGTATACAATCATGTCATCTGCAAACAGAGATAATTTCAGCTCTTCTTTTCTTATTGGAATGCTTTTTATTTCCCTCTTTTCTGATCGCATTTGCTAGGACTTCCAGTACTATATTGAATAGTTTTTAGTGGAAAAGTTTTCAACTTTTCCCCATTCAGTATATTGTTAGCTACAGGTTTTTCATAAATGACTTTTATTTTGCTGGGAAACTGTGCTTCTATGCCAATTTTACTGAGAGTCTTGGTCATAGTGTTGTATTTTGTCGAATGCTTTTTCCACCTAAGTTGAAATGATCATATGGTTTTTATCTTTCTTTCTGTTAATATGGTGTATTAAATGTATGGTTTGGCATATATTGAACCACCCTCACGTCCCTGGAATAAAGCCCACCTGATCATGATGAATAACCTTTTTCATATACTGTTGAATACGATGGCAAGTACCTTGTTGAGAATTTTTGCATCCATATTCATCAGGAATATAGGTCTGTAGTTTTCCTTTTTTGTAGTATCCTTATTGATTTTGAGAATAAGGGTAATAGAGGCTTCATAGAATTAATTTGGAAGGGTTCCTTCCTTTTGGTCTCTAGAAACAGTGTGAGTAGAATGGTGGTTACCTCTTCTTTAAAAGTTTTGTAAAATTCAGCAGTGAAGTCATCAGGGTCTGGACTTTTCTTCGTTGGGAGGTTATTTGTGATTTAATCTCATTGTTTGTTTAGTTCTATTCAGACTTTCTATGTCCTCCTGAATCAATCTTTGTAGATTATATGTGTCCAGGAATTTGTCCATCTTATCCAGGTTTTCTTCTTTGTTGGCATGGAGTCACTCATAGAATCCTCTAATGATGTTTTGTATTTCTGTTACATCTGTTGTAATGTTGCCTGATTCGTTGCGAATTTGACTTACCTGATTCATTTCTCTCTTCTTCTTAGTCTGGCTAATGGTGTGTCAATCTTGTTTATCTTTGCAAAGAACCAGCTTTTGCTTTCATTTGTTTTCTCTATAGTTTGTTTATTTTCTATTTCATTTATTTCTGCTTGAATCTTTATTATTTATTTCCTCCTGGCATTTTTTGGATTTTTTTTTTTTTGTTCTTTTTCCAATTCCCAAAGACACGGTGTTAGGTTATCCTTTTGCCACCTTTTAATCTTTTTCTTGGGTGCACTAGTTGCTATGGATTTCTCTCTTATGACTGCTTTTGCAGTATCCCATAAATTATGGAAACTTGTGTACTCATTATCATTAGTTTCCATGAATCTTTTGATTTCCATCTTAATCTCTGCAGTAGTCATGGAGTCATTCAGAAGTAGGTTATTTAGTTTCCATATATTATATACTTTTGAGGGCTTTGACTGAGATTAATATCAAGTTTAATTTCATCACATTTGGAGAAAATGTTGGATATGGTTTCTATGTTTTTCAATCTGTTTTTTTGGGAGAGGTTTTTGTTACAGGGCACGTGTGCTCGCCAGACAGACAGAGAGAGACAAAGAGACAGATAAGCGAGAAATCACCCCCCCGGGGGAAATAGCCACACTGTAATCCCTTCTCCTCCATTATCTCAGGATCTTGGGCACACCTGCACATGCACCTGGTGTGAGTTTTAAGCCACCAGGTCCAGGACGCAAACCACGGTCGACTACATGGGAGTCCAGTAACACAGTCATTACGCTAACTGTTGGTCCCTGTTTTTCAATCTGTAAAGGCTGGTTTGTGTCCTATCATGTGGTTAATCTTTGAGAAAGTACCACGTGGGGTTGAGAAAAATATATATTTTGTGGTTTGGGGGTGGAAAGTTCTATAGTTGTCTAACAAGTCCATTTGAAATGGTATCATTTAGGTCCAGAATCTCTTTGCTTAGTTTTTGTCTAGTTGACTGTCCAAAGGAGGTGATGGGGTGTTGAGATCTTCAACAATTATTGCTTTACAGTCTATCTCTCCTTTTAGATCTAGCAGTCTTTCCTTTACATATTTGGGTGCTCCTAAGTTGGGTACATAGATATTTATAAATGTTATATCTTCTTGGTGAATTAGTCTTTTTACTACTATATAATACCCTTCTTTGTCTCTTCTTACTGTTTTTGTCTTAAAGCCTATTTTGTCCAAAATCCATATAATGACTCCCGCTCTTTTTTGGTTTCCATTTGCATGAAATACCTTTTTCCAGTCCTTCACTTTTAGTCTATGTCTTTATCCATGAGATGGATTTCTTGTAGGCAGCAGATGGGAGGTTTATGATTTTTAATCTATTCCACAAGTCTGTGTCTCTTGATCAGAGAATTTAATCAATTTACATTCAATGTTATTGTCAATATATACAGACGTGTCCCTACTATTATGTTGGCCATAGACTCAGTTGTTTTTGTTCTCTAATTGTTGTCTGTCTATCTTTAGTTTTCTTGGTATAGTACTTCTTTCAGAATTTCTTGGAGAACTCATCTAGAGTTGGTAAATTCTTTCAGGCTTTGTTTATCCAAGAAAAATTTTATCTTCTTTTCCCATATGAAGGATAATCTTGCTGGGTATAGTATTCTTGGTTGAAATAGTTTTTCATTTAACACTTTGAATATGTTTCACCATTCCTTCCTTGCTTGCATTGTATCTGATTAGAGGTTCAGTGTTGGCCTAATGAGATAGCCTTTGTAAGTGATTTGTCATTTCTCTCTTACCAATCTTAGTATATTGTCTTTGCCTGTGGTTTTGGACAATCTAGCTATTATGTGTTGTGGGAATAATCTTCTTGAATTGATTCTACTTAAGTTCTTTGTATTTCTTGGGTCTGGATGTTTTAATGTGTCTCTTGACTTGGAAAGTTTTCTTCCAGAATTTCTTGGAATATATTATCAATGCCTTTATTAGTTTCTTCACCTTCTGATATACCAATTATTTGGATGATTGGGCATTTCATGGAATCTAGTATTTCTTACATACTATCTTCAGTTTTCTTGACTGTTTTCTCAGCATTTTAAATAATTTTTCTAGGTCATTGGTTTTGTCTTCTACTTCCAAGATCCACTCTTCTGGATAGTCTAACCTGCTTTTAATACTTTTGAGGGACCCTTTGATTTTCTGTATTACAGCCTTCATATCTAAAGTTCCATTTTTTTTTTTTTTATGTAGTGAAAGGACTTTTATATCATGGAAGGACTTTCTTATCTCTTAGAGCTCTATGTCTCTTTTCTCTTGCATCTCATAGAATTTCGTTACCATGAATGCTCTAAATTCTTTTTCTGACATTTTGGTAATATCCTCTAATGTTTCCCTACTTCGATATGAATTAGAGTGTTTCCTTGATTATCTCATCCTTGACGCTCCTTTCTGACTTTTAGTTATTTGGTACTATATTCACTTTTGGCTAATTTGTTGGAGATGGATTCTGTAAGTGTAAGCTTGTGTGTTTCCCTGCCTAACCATGAAATAATTCGGAGCTATTTCCTCCCTTGTACTGTGTCCTCCAATGTAGGGATCACAGCAGGAGTGCTGAAATCTGGTTTAAGAAGGAGAGTTTCCCACTTTTTACAACTAGTACAGTGAGAGGCAAAGTTTTGTTTTTTTGAGAGGTTTTCTCTATAGGGTGCCTGCACTCTCCCGACAGAGAGAGACAGAGACAGAAAGCGAGAAATCACCCCCTGGGGGGATGGCCACGCCGCAATCCCTTCTCCTCCGTTCTCCTCTCGGGATCTTGGATACACACGCACATGCACCCAGCATGAGTTTTAAGTCACTGGGTCCGGGACGCAAACTGCGGTTGACTACATGGGAGTCCAGTGACATAGCCATTACACTAACTGCTGGTCTCAGTCAAGCAAATAATTTTTTAAAACTCCCAATATTCCGATGTTTAGTTACTATGTACCTCGTCCTCTCTAGGCAGTGGATAAGGGTTCAGTAATAAAATAGGAAAGTAAAGAAAAAGAGTAGGAAACAGCAATAGGAGAAAAAATGAAGAAATAGGAACAAAAAGAAAGCAGAGCTGAGAAAAAAAGTGAAGAAATAGGAAGAAAAAGAAGGAAAGAACTAGAACAAAGGAGGAGAAAAATTATGTCACAGAAAATTTTAAAAAAGGGTTAAAAACTGAAAACTGTGTGGCACACAAGTGCCACATGAAGGCACAGGAAAGCAATAATGAACCTGCCTGAATGGATCTTGACCTGGGCAAGAGGAAGAGAAAGAAATAAATAAGTTAAAAGCATAAGGAAGGGGACAGAAAAGAAAAGCTACTTTTTTTTTCCTTAAAAAAAAATTTTAAAAGTTGGAGGGACAGAAAAGAGCAAGAGGGAAATGCAGTTCTTTTTCTACCTGGCTAGCACTGGGTTCTGGGGAGGGGGGATACTGTCCTAGCTGGGGGAGCCTCACTGCTGTTAAGCTGGACACAGAAGGCACAGAACAGAAGAGACGGAGCTTCTTGAAGGATCTTGACCTGTCTAGCACTGAATTGTGTGTGTGTGTGTGTGTGTGTAAGGGTAGAGAGGGTCCTGGCCTAGCTGGAGGAGCTTCACCACTTTGAAGCTGGACCCAGAAGGTACAAGACAGCAGACCCTATAGCAAATTAAAAAAAAAAAAAATAGCAAGTAGCTGAGTTCACAAATATAGGCTCCAGCAACAAAGAATATTGACTGAATTATAAAAGTACAATAGCTAACACTGAGTTTTCAATCATTGCATACCAGCCAATATTCTACAACCTTCAAGTATTTGTTCTGGCTAATTCTCCCAAGAGCCCACACAGATGGGTACCATTCCCAACACTTACTACAGACAAGGAAACTACAGACGGATAGACTAAGAACCTGCTGCTTGGGTGGCACCAGCATTCTACCCCTGGAATCTACATGCTCAGCCATAGCTCTGGCTGCAGGGCAAGTCTACAGGTCTATTTCTCAGCCCCACTCAACCATCAATATGCTTTCCTAAATAAAATAATCACATACCCAAGCTTGAATTGATACAAACACTCTCTGAAGGACCAGAGTAAGGCTAGAATTCTGCAGTTGTTTTGAATGGCAATTATTTCTTTCCTCTGGCCAAATACAGATGATAGTTACTATGACCAAGGCATTGTCTCCTGGAGACTAGTTCCCTGGCACATGAGTAGCCAGTGCCTTCGAAAAGGAGGAAAGCTGCTGACTCTGAGACTGCCCTTGCTCCCTACATATCTAAATAAAGAGAATGACATTTTGTTAAATGCATATGCCAGTTCTGTTCCCCTGGGCACATGAGCTCTCTATACCTCAGTGGTCATATCAAACCAATAGCAGAAACACCCTTCCCAGCCCAGCTTTTCTCTAGGACAATGCAAGTAGTACCCTGGACCAATGACCATGGAGACACTGTCCACATAGCCCAGGGTTTCTTGGGGGATATCTAAGGACCTGAGCCTATATTTGTGTACGGATCTCTGTAATAATCTTTCAGAACAATGCAAGGTGTGAAGCAAGGTCAAGAGGGTGTGACTACCTCTGCTCTTGCTGACCACACTCTCTCCACCATCTTCATCTGCCCTATGTCCCTTCCTACAGCTCTGAATGTGGGACAGATGCAATTGTTCCACATCCCAAAGGAAGAATCAAACATTCAGAGAAATTAAGCAGCACTGACTAAAAAAGAGTAAAAGTTAAACTAAGGCTTGAGTGACTTTGGATATGTGAACATACAATGGTTATAAAAGGGTTTTGCCTTTAGTCCTTTAAACATACCTACAGGAAATGCATTAGTATATGTTTTACAGACTATGAGAATTAAACTCACAAAAGGTCAATGGTTCCTCTCCAATTGTATGGCTAATAAACAAGAGAGCTGTACTAGAATATCTATTCAGCCCCCTAGTCTAGCTCCCTCCCTGCCACCTCTGGACAAGTCAAGAAAAACAGCAGAGGGTCCCGTGCAGATGACCCAGCACAAGTGCAGATTCCTGGTGCACTACCACCGTACTCAGCTGCTCCACTCCCCTGGAGATATGCACTGGCTGTGCAGCGTGCCAGGGATCCAGTACAGCAGTGGACAAGATGGAGGCAGTTTCTGGTGCCACACTGAGCAAGCTCCTAAAGATGCGACAACAAAGGCAAGGAGAGATGCAGATGTTAGGGGAATTGGAGCCCCAAATGCTGCCACAGAACCCAGGAAATACTCAACAAGGAAGCTGACGTTGAGGTTGGCATTAAAAAGGGAGGGCAGAGGGCAGCTGTCACATAAAAGAGACACAAATATGTCAGTCCAGAGGCAGGAAAAACTGAGGATAATCGAGAGGTGAAGAAAGCACAGAGAGGAAAGGGCAGAGGACATGAGATGGGACTGGAATGATAGTCAGATATTAGAGGATCTACTTAAAGAACTCAAAGACCTCAGCACAGTGGACCAGCCAATGGAGCCTGTCAGCTGCCAGTGGTCCCTTTTGGTAGAGGGGTGGGGATAAGAAAGCTCATTAAGCTCTTAAATCTCTCTCCCATAGGTCATTTCCTCCAGCTATGAATGAATCACGCGATTTCCTTCTGCCTGTCCACATGGCCTGGGTACCGAGGCGTGGAACAGGGGCCTGTTTCCCAGGTGCAGTCTCACCAGTGCCATATAAAGGAGGATTATTCCCCTTCCTGTGCCTGACTCCTCGCACAGGCCGACTCCAGCTGGTCGGCTTTCCTCCTTGCCAGATCACATTACGAGCTAATATCTAATTTGTAAGTCTTATATCACACCTCAGTTTCACAGCATTGTGACTTCCAAATGAACATTCACTTCCTCTTTCCAAAGTGGTTAGGTGCCCTCTCTTAGAGAGGGATGGAGTATAGAAGGGAACGAACAAGGAGAGGCCTTGTGTTACCCTTGACCACAGGGGCTGACTTCAACCCTCAGTTAGCAATCTGTAAAATGGGGATTTAATTCTCATTGCCATTACAGAACTTCTTAGAGTCCAAAGTAAAGTCAAAAGCTTAGTGGACTAGAATTCAATGTCTAATACCAACTTTTTCAGTATGTTTCTCCTGTCCTCAGTGTCCCCACCTGTAACAAATAGATGGAAATAATCCCTAAGACACATTTTAAATTTAATTTTATTTATTCATTCATTTTATTTTAATTTGACCAGAGGAAAAGAGAAAGCAAGCCACCAGGTCCAGAACTCAAACCGTGGTTGGCCATGTGGGAGTGTCCAGTGCTTTAACCTCCATGCCACCTGCTGGTTCCCTCTAAGACACCTTTAAAGATAAAACTATTTTTTTTTCCTATATGATTGGTGGCTGAAGATTATTTTGAGAATATTACTTAGTTCTTCTTCCAAAGAAGTAATGCCACAGTAGTTGCAGTCCTATATTTTTAGGAGTGAAAATTACTAAGACTTTCTGAAGATGAGGGCAGAAGGTAGATAAAAGTAGACAATCTGTTGACAGAGTTGCATAAAGATATCCTTTCTCCCTCTGCCCCTCCCACAGATCATGCTTATAACTTTGTAATATGTCCTACTATGAATCTATCCTTGCTTTGGGACAATGTGGTATTAGTAAACATAATAGCAGACAAAAAAAAAAACAAACAAACAAACAAAAAAAACCTCTAGTGTCATTGGAATTGCATCTCTTGTTCTCTACTACACCATGCAAAAGACCTGCCCAGGCTAGACCACTAGTTTCAGAAGAGGAGGGATACCTGGAGTAAAGACAACCTGTGGACACATGAGGAATCCCAGTTGAACTGCAGATGCATGACGAAGCCCAACCAAGACCCACAAAGCTCATCCTGATTATCTTATCCCTGCCAGTGAGCTATTAGGTCATCAGGAAAGTCAGGATATATTTTTCTATTTTTCTATGCAAAGATGCGTCATAACTTTCCGGACCACCCAATAGACATATGTATTGTTGTATGACACTGACTCTTGAGGTAATTTGTTACACAGCATTATTTCAGCAGTTGATACAAGTCTGAACCTAAGTACTTCATGATCTGTTAAGTCCTCACAAAAAAGAAATCTTCAGTTTGACTCTCTGCCTCTTATTTCTAGATCTTCATTTGACCTCCATCTTCTTTTTGGTCTCAGATTAAGATATATCTCTCCCTTGCACCAACACTAAACCCTGACTTTCTTCCCTTTCAACTCCTCTGTGATAATCTTCCACCCATTATCCCCTCCCTGAGAACAGTAACTGTACCCTGACATTTTTAGAGGTGGCTTCTCTTAGGTAAATTTAAGAGAAGAAGAGCTTACTGTATAGAAAAAAGGGCCATAACAAGACCCTTTTTGTTTTAGTGATTTAAAATATATTACCTATCCTTAGGTAGTCATCAGGGGAAAAGAGGGCTAATCTTTCTAGAACTGGTCTTGACCAGGTCTATTGGAAGTAGTTAACACCCCTGGAAGTAGCCCGGGAGGAGGACTGAGAACACAGCTACATCTTACAGGAAGGGAGTGGGGAGTTGGGTGGGGAGCAGTGTGGGAGAAGGGGAAAGGAAGTGGGTGGAGAAGTTGGGGTAGGGTGAGAGTACAAATGTAGAACCTCCTTATCAGGGCTTAGCATAGAGAAAACATCAAAGTCCTTCCTTAGGAATCATTATAGCCTGTGTGGAATATATCTAGGCTCATCAGCCTAGATTATTACAGAAAACAAAAATTCTCGACACTTCAGACTCCTGCAAGTACGATTACTACTTAAAAATTCAACTCAGTAGTAGGTGTTTAGCACTTTGGAAGATGTTTTATGATAATCATTATTGACCCTTAGCTTGAAACAATCTAAACAATAAAATTAACTGTATCTACTTATACTTTTGATACTGAAATTTAAAATACTTTTCTGAAATGTTAAATATACTTACTTCTATAATCTTCTTTACATAACGTTTAACTTAAATTCTTATTTGGGGCTCAGAACTAGATACTAGATGTTGAGTACCCTATTCCCCTTTAACAGAAAAATCAAAATCAGGGGAAGCAGGTGGCATAGTGCTTATGGCACTAGACTCCCACAAGGCAAACCACAGTTAAGGTCCTAGAAAATTGAAAATTGTGCCAGGTGTATATACCCAAAATCCTAAGAGAAGAATGATTTCTCACTTTCTCTCTCACTGTCTTTCCCTCACTTTCTCCTGTGA
>NW_006159608.1:4228805-4257942 GCF_000334495.1 Tupaia belangeri chinensis | reverse complement strand
TCCCTAACTTTCTCCTGTGAGTACACATTCCCTATAGAAAAAAAATTAAAAATCAAAGGAAATAAATTAAAAATAATGATTTATGAGAGAGGCATACGTATGTATCCTATGAGAGTGACAGCTTCATCCATGTTAGATAATATTTATGACTGCTACTCTTCCTTTCTTTCGCCAATACCTAACCAATCACGTATTTCCCCAGTTCTACTGTTCTACTGTCAAATCACTCTGAACAGAGTCATCCTCCCTATCCTTTTCATAACTAATTGCATATCCCTGCATAGTATGAGTATGCTTTTCTGTCTTCAATAGTAAAATTCCCTTCTTTGGTTTTCAGAGATGCATGCATTAAGTGTAGGTCTAAATGTTCAAGACCCTCTTTAATTATTGTGGCATACACTGAAACAAACAGCATTTATCTTCCTACAAAGTTAGACGCTGCCAGGGTAGCAGCAAAAAAAATTTTTAAATAAATAAATAAAAGCATGAACCATTCAGCATTTCCAAAGTCTCTAATCTGAAAGCGCAGCAGATTGACATTGATTAAAATATCACACATTGTAGAATGTATGAAAAAAGGGAAATTGAAGCCAGGGAAAATATTCCCTCCACCCAGGTGAATAAAATCTTGGGATACATGATTTCATGAATTCTAGAGCTAGTTGGAGGTAATCCTAATTTAAACAAGGCATCATTTTTTCACACCGAAATTATATTTAATTGTATAATTCATGTAAAAGCTATGAAAGATGGTAATTCTATAGGATAGGTGGTCATTCATTCATTCTTTCTTTCTTTTAATTTCCAGCGGTTGCGTCTTCTTGCCAGAGAACATCAGAGAAAGAGAGAGAGGGAGGGAAGGAGAAAGCACTCACAGTAAGTATGGTCACATTGCAATCTTTTCTCAACTTCTCCATCCTCAGGATTTTAATCACACATACATGTACACTCAGTGCATTTTTCAAGCTTCCAGACAAGGATTTAATCTGCAATCAGTTCTACAAATCACCTCCCAATACTGTTGGTGTATTAAACCAGCCCAAATGGTCTTTTCTTACCCACCTGAACTCTCTCAGGTTGTGTACGTCAATAAATCACTTACTTAAATAGCCCTGCTCTGTACAAAGGAAAAAAGCAATGTTGGTTAAGTAATTATCTATAGGCCAAACTCAATCCATAGTTTATTATAATCATAACTACAAGATATATTGCTTCATTCTATTCTCTGGACAAATTACATTTCTATTTTTCTATAATCATCAGTTTTTCAATGAATGTTTATATTACACAATCTATGACAGATGTACAAGTCGGGCTCTTTCCTTTATTCCTAGTGCTGGGCACAGCACCTTGTATATAATGTATGTGTATTCACAAACTTTGAGTGAATGAGTGAACTGAAGGTATTAAGGTTTCCAATACAGTATACGAGAAGGCATATGAGAGATCGTTTCATTATTATAATAAATAACAAAAGATAAATGTATAATAACACAAGGTAGAAAGCAATAAAACCTGGGAGTTCAGTTGAAGTAGGGCTAAGACGTGGGTGGCCTGAAAGGCTGTCATCACTGACATGAGGAGGAGGAGCAGGACCTTCTCACCTGGGAGCTGCCTACTTTGTGAGGTCCATAAGTGAAGCACTTGGTATTTTCATACTGCGTCTGGTCCTTTATTTTAAGCAAAAGTTTACTCTCCTAGGTGAAAGATACAGGGATGTAAGATTAGAACAGTGATAACAACATGAATTACTACCTCTGTGAGGTTTATGATGCCCTCATTTAAATGCTTTATAGGAATCAAAATTCAGCTCCCACAAACACCCTACGTGCTAGGTAATGTTATCCTTCTCTTATAGCTTAGGTCATAGGTCACAGGACTTAGGACTGAGATCTGTGTAAAACTTTCAAGTACACAGAGCCCAAAAGAGAGCCATGCTCAGCCAGGTCTACTCACTGTTCCATCAATGCATCATGGTTTCCCAGAAGAAAATGACTCTTTTAACATCTGTTGTTTCTATAATTGTTCCTTAAGAGCAATCCAGTGATGGAAAAGAAAAATGAGAGCTCACTCTATCAGAGTGGGTTTCAGAAGCTTCAGACCCTGAGATCTTATTCTGCCTTTGTCACTCGTGCTGTATTCTCATGGGAACCTCTCAGGTCCTTAGTCCCACATCACATCTCTGGTAGAGAAAACACTGCCATCCTCAGACATTTGTTCTAAGGATTAAATGAGATAGCACAAGTAAACTACCTAGCACAGATGTGATTCATAAAATGATTTTCTTTCCCAAGATCTTGCTCACTATCTCCAAACATGGCGATTTCTTTATTATAAGGACAAAGGAAGTGAATGTAAGTCAAAGAAAATCAAGTAAAGTAAATTTTATGCATCAGCTTAACTGATTATAGGATATACAGGCAAAACCAGATTAAACGTTATTTCTCAGTGTGTCTGTGAGAATATTCCTAGAAGAAATTTACATTTAAACATGAAGACTGAATGAAAAATAGTCACCCTCCCCAGTGAGAGTAGACAGTCTTCTGAGGGCATGAACAGAAAAACAAAAAAGCGAAGATTGAGCTTCTCTTTGCTGGGCAGCTTCAGTTGGGACATTGATCCTGCCTTCCTGCTCCTGCTTTCCAACCTTGAAACCAAAGTTAGAAACTACAACATCAACTCTGTGCTCCCTGACCTTCTGACTACACCACTGGCCTTCCTGAGTCTCCAGCAGATAGATGGCAGATCATGGAATTTCTTAGTCTCCAAGACCACATATGAGCCAATTCCTCATGTCGGACTTCTTTATATATAATTGGCACTGAGAACAGTACCTAAACCATAAAGCGTGGTCCACAAGCATTGAACAGATGAACAAATAGGTGAATTGAGGGCATAACAATTTTCAATACAGCATATGAGAAGACATGTGACATAGCACCTCCTTAAGACGATAACTTAAGGCCAGTCAGGTGGTGTGGTGACTAAGGCAACTGGACCCCACGTGGCCAGCTACACAAAGTGAGTACTGGACCCAGTGCCTGGACAGGCTCGCTTGCATGTTTCCCAAATCTCAAGAGGAGAATGGAGGAGAGGTGATTGAAGTATGACTGCCCTCCTCTGGGGGTGTTTTCTTACTTTCTCTCTCTCTCCAGTGAAGGCATGCACTCTATAGTAAGAAATAGAATAAAATAAAGAAATAAAAATGTGCATAAACATTTCACACACACACACAAACACACACTTACCTCCTATCGGTTCTGTTTCTCTGGAGAACCCTAAGATACCCATCAAACAAAAAGGTGAATACCCACTGCTTATGGTATAATACCTGACTCCCTCACCTTTTTCTTACAGTTTTTATTGATACCTAATTCACACACTATAAAAATCACCCTTTCATTATGTACAATTCAATGATTTTCACTATATGCAGAGTTGTGCAGTCATCACCACAACTAAATTTAGAATGTTTTCATCACTCCAAAAGGAAAAATAAAGGAAATGCATACGTGTGCGCAGTTATTCCACTTCTCACACTCCCTACTTTATTCCATTTTATTGCTAAATTATGCTTTGTATGTTTATAACATAATTTGTTCATTCATCAATTGATATATATTTAGGTATATATTTTAGTTTTTATGAATAAAGCTGTTATAAATATTTGTGTGAAAGACTTTTTGTGGACATGCGTTTTCATTTTTTTCCCATCTACTCCCCATCTATTTAGGATTGGGATTGCTGGCTCAATCTACTCCCCATCTATTTAGGATTGGGATTCCTGTGTCATCTCCTTTTATCTTTTATCTTTTTTTTTTTTTAAGGTTTTTGCCATAAGGCGTGTGCACTGGCTGGAGAGACAGAGAGAGAGATAGTGAGAAGAAAAGTAAGAAATTGACCCCCCCAGTGGGGATGGCCTCACTACAATCCCTTTTCCTCTGTTCTCCTCCTGGGATCTTGGGAATGCACGCACACACGTCCAGTATAAATTTCAAACTGCCAAGTCTGGAACTTGAACCATAGTTAGTCATGTGGGAATCCAGCACCTTAACCACTACACCATCTACTGGCCCCTCTCCCTTCATCTTTAAAAAAAAATTATGAGTTGATAGATGCACATAATTGTACATATTTTTGGTGAATAATGTCAATACACAAATATAATGTGTAATGATAAAATTAAGGTAATTAGCATGTCCATCACCTCAAAGATTTATTGTTACTTTGTGTTGGGGACCTTCAAAATTCTCTTCTAGCTATCTTGAAGTTTATCATTGTTAATTATAGTCACCCTATTGCTCTATGTAAACCTAGAATTGACTCCTATTTATTTTTATATCTATTGGCCCATGTCTCCTTAAGTGTCCCTTCCCGCCAACTTTCTAGGCTCTGTTCATCAAATTTTAATCTCTTCTATGAGGTTAATTTTTTTTAGTTTCCATGAATGAGTGAGATCATTTGTCCTTCTGTGTCTGCCTTATTTAATATAATATTCTCCAGGTTCATCCATGTTGCCAGAAACAACAAGATTTTTTTTCCCCTTGTTTTGTTTTTGTTTTTGCTTTACCTATAGGGCACATGTGCTCCCCAGAGAGAGAGAGAGAGAAAGTGAGAAATCACCCCCTTGGGAAGATAGCCAAACCACAATCCCTTCTCCTCCACTTTCCTCTAGGGATTTTGGGCATGAACATGCATCCAGTGTGATTTTCAAACAACCAAGTCTGGGACTTGAACCTCAAAGTCAAACATGTAGAATTCAGTGTTTTAACCTCCACTGCTGGCCCATGATTTCATTCTTTTATATGAGTGAGTAGTATTCCATTGTGTATATACACCACATTTTTTTTTTTTTATCCAGTTACTCATTGATAGATACTTAGAATGAGTCCGTATCCTGGTTATTGTAAATACGGCTGCAGACATCTCTTTGATTTACTGGGGACCATGGCCCAAGTTCCAAATCCGGTGGCTTAAAACTCACGCCAGGTGTGTATGTGTGTGCATGCCTAAAATCCCAATAGGAGAATGGAAGAGAGGGGATTGCAGCATGACCATTCCCTCTGGGGGGTGGTTTCTAGCTCTCTGTCTCATTGTCTCTCTCTGTCTCTCTTATAACAAAAATCTCTCTTAAAAGAGAGAGAGAGAGGAGAGAGAAATTTGTTGCTATCTTTATTTAGACAAATATAAATCTTAGCACTACAGAAGCAATTACTCACAGTGGTTATATGCATGGGTTCTTGGGTACAAATTTCAAGCCCTATGCTATGAAAGAGAGACATTGTATGTCTCCACTTAACATATACCAACTAGGGGAACCAGCAGTTAGCGTAATGGCTATGTCACTGGACTCCCACGTAGTCGACCGCGGTTCGTGTCCTGGACCCGGTGGCTTAAAACTCACGCCGGGCGCGTGTGCACGCGTGCCCAAGATCCCAAGAGGAGAATGGAGGAGAAGGTATTGCGGTATGACCATCCCCCCTGGGGGTGATTTCTCGCTTTCTGTCTCTATGTAAGCGCCCTACGGTGAAAATTGCTCCAAAAAAAAATATATATATATACCAACTAGCTGCACTCTATGGTAGAGACTGAAAGACTGGGGGACATAAAAGCATTAAAAATTGTTATAGACACTAGAGACAAAGTGGAAAGAGAATATGGGAGAGGAAGAGCATAGGAAAGGAAATTTGGGGGATAAAATAGAGAGGCAAGACACTTGTGGGACACAGATAAGGTTTATTATCTATTGATGAGAACGTGTATAGTGTTCTCAACTGGGCTAGACTAGGTAAAGACTCTTTACAATCTAAATGATGTATAGTAAGTGAATGTATGAATAATAATAATAAATAAATAAATAAATTCAAACCCTATGAAGTAGATAGTACATAGTTTCCACTTTGTAGGAGTGAACCAAGGCTTAGGGAGCATGTCACTCAATGTTGCAAAACTGGCCAGAAGTCCAAGACCAGAGTCTACGTCTTATCTCCTGATCTTAGGCACATGATCTTTCCACTAAGAAGGCTGTGAAAATGACAGGTCAAAGCAGTTACTGGAGTTAGACATCCTCTGTTCTTCATATAAAAAGTGTCTAAGACCTTAGGCAAATCACTGAACTCTGTGATTTACTGTAGATTAGTAGTGGAGAATGTGAAAACTTGATGAGTTTGTCTACTTTATGGGATTATTGGACCTCACCCCCGAAAGATGCTCACAAAAAGCTTCGAAACTGGAAGTGGCTTCTTTTGTAATGGGTTCTGTGTTTTTAATCTTTAACAAAAACAGAAAACTAATTGCAGTAATTATATCCAACTGCATTCCCTAATATTTGCTTATAAACTCACATTGACGTTTAACGGGCACAAAAATGGAAAATTATGTGTTGATAATATGTATGATATTATCGTTATGTATACTAATAAGCAGTTTGTTCAGTCTGGAAAACTTAATTTTACAAGCTGTAATTATATACAGTGATGGAATGTATAAAATAAAATAAAAAATAAGAATAAACTCACGTTGAGTCCTCCTCAGCCTTTCCATGCATTTTCCTATTCATTCATTTGTTCACTGTCTTATTTCTTCAACAAAATGTGTTGGGCCTCCAGTATGAGATAAATTCTATATTCAAACTCTCATATATGATC
Organism: Tupaia belangeri chinensis; assembly: GCF_000334495.1. NCBI lineage: Eukaryota > Metazoa > Chordata > Mammalia > Scandentia > Tupaiidae > Tupaia > Tupaia belangeri. The sequence goes on along the minus strand of NW_006159608.1, from coordinate 4,251,295 downwards.
ATAAACAGCCTCAAGCAAATAGTGTTATTGCCTCCATTTTTCTAACGGGCACAAAAATGGAAAATTATGTGTTGATAATATGTATGATATTATCGTTATGTATACTAATAAGCAGTTTGTTCAGTCTGGAAAACTTAATTTTACAAGCTGTAATTATATACAGTGATGGAATGTATAAAATAAAATAAAAAATAAGAATAAACTCACGTTGAGTCCTCCTCAGCCTTTCCATGCATTTTCCTATTCATTCATTTGTTCACTGTCTTATTTCTTCAACAAAATGTGTTGGGCCTCCAGTATGAGATAAATTCTATATTCAAACTCTCATATATGATCATAAACAGCCTCAAGCAAATAGTGTTATTGCCTCCATTTTTCTGATGAGGAAATTAAAACTCAGAGATGCAAGATGACAATGGTAGCAGGATCAGTTCCAAGAAACAAGAATTCTTCCACCCAGTGTATACTTACAAACTCCTTTGCTCTAGTGGATTGTAGAATGAGTACAGACTTAGCAAACACAGTTGCCCAGGAGTTATGCTTCAGCTACGCACCAGCCATTGACCTTCAGTGGTGAATGTAACATAAGTTTCAGTGTTCTACTGGTAGGTAGGAAAAACACCTACCTTCCATGGTTGTTGTGTGAGTAACATGATGGCATTAGAAGTCCAATAAATGGTCATATCTATGGTTATCATATGTTTCTATTCATTCATTTCTTTTAAAATATTAACCTGTTCTTTCTAATAAAGTGCTTATATGCTCTTTGTATAGAGTGCATTAGGAAAAACTTTTCATGTAGATGTTTTAAAAACGTTTAATATAAATGATGAAAAGGTAGCCTGGAACACTTTACACATCTGTTACAAAACCCCTGGGAGTTTTCTGGACGAGAAGACTGGAATCCAAAGCAGGTGTCTGGGCAGGACATATTGGTCTGTTTGAAGGGCTGGATCTCCCTCAAAAGCTCACAAACTGAGGAAAAAGTCCAAGGGAAATATAAGAAAACAGGAATTAATGAATACAAACTCTGTGCTTCCAGCCCTCATGACAGTTTCTGTGCAGAGCAATAAAGAGTTGAATTCCACATTTTAGATTTTCTCCCTAACTCCAAACCAGCAGGGTAAGGCTCCAATAATACAAGGCACCAACCATGAGTCAAGGGTACTAAGTATTTTATGTGCAGTATTTAATTTTGTATCCACAAACAACTGTCACGGGTTGAATTCTTTCCCCTCGAAATTTATATGTGGAAGTCTGATATCTCAGAATATGACTCGGGCACAGAGTACTTGCAGATGGAATTAGTTTAAGATAAAGCCATTAGGGTGGGCTCTAATCCAGTATGACTTATGACAGGAGTGAATTTAGATACAGACACTTACATGGGGAGAATACCATGTACAGACAAAGGCAGAGATTAAGGGCATGCTTCTCCAACCAAAGAGCACCACATATTTCCAGCAACCACAGAAAGCTAGAAGAAAAGCATAGAGCAGACTCTCCTCCATGGCCCTCAGAAGGAAGCAACCCTGCCTAGCTTTTGATTTTGGACTTCTAGTTTCCACAACTGTGAGATAATAAAGTTCCATGGTTTAAGTCACCCAGTTTATAGCACTTTGTGATGGTAGTGCTACCATACTAATATAATAACACAGAGTGAGGCATTATTTCTCCAAGGTTTTGAACGTAATGTTTAAAAACTTTTATTTTCTTGCACAGTGAACCATAGTTACTGATTGGGGAAGTTGGTGGGACAGCCTTATTCCGAAGTCCATGCTGCTGGGTAACATAGGCTCTATTTTCCTCCTGCTTTCTTATTTTCTTGACAAGAAGGGATGCACTTCCTAATAATATTGCATGGGTTGCTAAACTTTGTCAGAAATCTTATCTATTTTATAGAATGTTCACTTATATTCAAAAATACTACTGTCCTACCCAAGTAAGAAACATCACAACACTGCAATAATTGTAAGAAACATACAAAGAGTAGCTAATAGGACTTACTATGTTGATTCAGGTTTGCATAGGACCTTCTGTGACATGTTGGCATCCTAGAGAAGGAACAAGCAGAAAGAGGCTGTGGAATTTGCCAAGGTCGTACAATGATCATGTGACCAAGGCAAAAATAATACCAAGCCTCCCAGTCTGCCATGTTGTTTCTTTGCCATGAACACATCTCCACCCACTTCCTCTGCATCTGACATACCTGCTTCTTATCTGGAAAGTAAAAGCAAAGCATGGTCTTTGGAGATGGACAGATATGAGTTCAGCTCTCAGCTACAGAATCCCTTTGTGGGTTTTTTCGTATGTTTGTCTGTCTGTGTTGTTTGTTTATTTGTTTGTTTGTTTTGGTCCAGGCACCTTTTTGTTTTATTATAGTAAAATGTGCAGAACAAATTTTACCACTTGAACCATTTCTTTAGTGTACAGGTCAGTGCATTAAGTATGGACAGTCATAATATCATAAAACAGGTAATACCTCCATCTTCAGAGCTTTCTCACCCTGTACCCATTTAACATCCCCCTTACTCTCCTCCTTCCCTCTCCTCTAGCTCGGGGTAACATCTTTACTTTGAAATCATGCCATATTTGAACAAGCTAGAAGTATGTTGTCATTCCCAGCTTCCTGTTCTTCTTCTAAGCCCTTTCATCTCTTCCAGCTTCGAGGAGAGAATGGACAAAATTTAAAAGGAAAGTTCTCATGAATAAAGTGTTCAAAGTGAAGAAAACTTTATTCCCCAGGCCACTGCCCAGAGAGGGGAATGGACTCCCACAGATTATTGATCAAGCTTGTGCCTACTTGGGAGGAATGAAAGGGCAGTAAAGATGAGAGACAGTCCCACCAAGGAAGGAAAAGAGCAAGATGATCTTACTCTTTACAGGGAGCTACAGATATGCTTCTTCAAGTAAGGTACTTCTTATTTAATATCTGACTTATTTCATTTATTTATTTACTTATTATTTTAATTTATTTTATACATTCAATCACAACACCTTACTACAGCTTGTGTAGTGCATTTACCCAATATGGATACACTTCACACCAGTCCAACTGAAGACAGTGTGAGGAAGAGAAAAATAGATGCAAGACATTTATGGGACACAGAAATGAATGATTATCTGCTGTTGATAACATGTATAGTATCTTCATATAGAATCCTTTTGACACTGAGTCTCTTTAACTATAGAATGAAATACTATGAAGATTAATGAGCTGTAAAAAAGCTATAAAAAAAGTCTCAGAGAAAATTTACAAGATGAGTAAAGTTGTGTTATTCAGAATAAGACCTAGATAAATCCCAGATCCACCACTTACTAGGGGTGCCATTCTGAGCTCACTGAACCTCCCTTTGCTAATCTGTTAACCAATACATACCAAAGTTGGTATGTGGCAATTAATGTAATAATGTTCTCAAAATTCCTGGTTCTAGGGAACCAGCAGTTAGCGTAATGGCTATGTTGCTGGATTCCCACTTAGTCGACCGCGGTTCGCATCCCGGACCCGGTGGCTTAGAACTCACGCCGGGCGCATGTGCGTGCGTGCCCAAGATCCCGAGAGGAGAATGAAGGAGAAGGGATTGCGGCGTGACCATCCCCTCTGGGGGGTGGGGGGGTAATTTCTCGCTTTCTGTCTCTATGTCTCTCTCTGTCTGTCTGGCGAGCACACACGCCCTATAGCGAAAACCTCTCAAAAAAAAAAATTCCTAGTTCTATGAAATGCAAGGAATTAATTGTGAGAAATCTGGAGAGGTAGAAAGTTTCTAGAATACAGAAGGCATTAAATAACTATTTGCTTAATAAATACAGACACCCTACATAGCTCCCAAGATTCAAAATAACCATTCATGATGGGCATAGTAATAAACGTGGCCTAAATAGTATCTACAAAGAAGACAAAAAGAAAAGAGAGCATCCATTTGTTGTGGAAAATAGGAACCACAATCGCTAGCTAATAATAATAATAATAATAAAAAGCATTTCATGCCTTAGTTTTAATTTTACCTAAAATCATAAGTTTCATTGAAAAAAAGCCCTCTGGGCAATCCTTTTAAGTTAACTGTGAATTTCATTTTAAATCCTCTCATTCCCTAGTTCAATATTATTACAAATAAAACATGTTTTAACCCATGTTCCTATAAAATATTTTTTAGAAACACATATATGGATTTGTCTCAGAGGAATTCCAATAAATGTGTCAAAATTCATGTTTAATCTCAGTTTGATATCTGATAACTGGAGATCCTAAGAAGACATATCTGAGAGTTTTCCATTGGAAATTACCTCAAATAACCACTCAGTGTTCAAAGTCAATACCTATTAATGCGTGTACATATGGTATTAATTCCACATTAATTCTGTCAAAAGTGATATCATAGCTAGAAGTTCCAAATGATGACATCACTAGAACAACTTGGTTTTCATGAGCATGGGACTGAACAGTGCCAAAATCCAGTTCAATCTATTCATCCGTCTATCCCGACAAGTTCAGTTTAATTAGTTCATGGCCTCATAATGAGCAAGGGACTGGCTTTCTGTCTGATTGCCAGAGCCATTTCTATTCTCTTCAGCTTAAGTGCCAAATGCTTACACTGCTTTGCCCAATTTATACCTTTGCCTATAATTACTGGTCCCCAAGGTGTGATTGTCCTTTTTCATAAGAGTTTGTGCAGCTGCCAACATGAAGTTGTAAATAAATTGTAATACCGTTGCTATGAGGTGTAAAAATCCCACAGCTCATATCCAGAGCCTTGTATAATAAACTCAAGTAAACATTCCATTTCCTGCCAGTGATTGTGGTCTGTGACTAGATTTAGAAAACAGGGCAGTAAGTCATCTTTCTTTAATGAGTCGTTGAAAACAAAGTCGTATCCCATGAAACCCAAACCTGTCCTTGACAAAAACAAATAGCTTATTTGTAAAAGACCCTCCAAAGGGGGACAGATTTTCCTATAGCATGTGGTCTGAGATCCACTTTTGCAGTCACACAGTGCTTAAATAATAGTAACAGCACCTACCACTGACAAAGCACAAGACTGATTTTCTAACGGGGAGGCATCAAGCTATCGAAGGAAAAAATAAGGAAATCAAATGTAGAGAGGTGCTGTCTGATGACTTGGTCTCCTGTTTACTATTTGTGTGACCTTGGCTGTTTACAACCTCTGTGCCTCAGTCTCTTTTTTAAAGTTTATTTATTAATTTCTTCCATCACACACACACACACACACACACACACACACACACACACAAAAAAAAAAAAAATTCCTAGTTCTATGAAATGCAAGGAATTAATTGTGAGAAATCTGGAGAGGTAGAAAGTTTCTAGAATACAGAAGGCATTAAATAACTATTTGCTTAATAAATACAGACACCCTACATAGCTCCCAAGATTCAAAATAACCATTCATGATGGGCATAGTAATAAACGTGGCCTAAATAGTATCTACAAAGAAGACAAAAAGAAAAGAGAGCATCCATTTGTTGTGGAAAATAGGAACCACAATCGCTAGCTAATAATAATAATAATAATAAAAAGCATTTCATGCCTTAGTTTTAATTTTACCTAAAATCATAAGTTTCATTGAAAAAAAGCCCTCTGGGCAATCCTTTTAAGTTAACTGTGAATTTCATTTTAAATCCTCTCATTCCCTAGTTCAATATTATTACAAATAAAACATGTTTTAACCCATGTTCCTATAAAATATTTTTTAGAAACACATATATGGATTTGTCTCAGAGGAATTCCAATAAATGTGTCAAAATTCATGTTTAATCTCAGTTTGATATCTGATAACTGGAGATCCTAAGAAGACATATCTGAGAGTTTTCCATTGGAAATTACCTCAAATAACCACTCAGTGTTCAAAGTCAATACCTATTAATGCGTGTACATATGGTATTAATTCCACATTAATTCTGTCAAAAGTGATATCATAGCTAGAAGTTCCAAATGATGACATCACTAGAACAACTTGGTTTTCATGAGCATGGGACTGAACAGTGCCAAAATCCAGTTCAATCTATTCATCCGTCTATCCCGACAAGTTCAGTTTAATTAGTTCATGGCCTCATAATGAGCAAGGGACTGGCTTTCTGTCTGATTGCCAGAGCCATTTCTATTCTCTTCAGCTTAAGTGCCAAATGCTTACACTGCTTTGCCCAATTTATACCTTTGCCTATAATTACTGGTCCCCAAGGTGTGATTGTCCTTTTTCATAAGAGTTTGTGCAGCTGCCAACATGAAGTTGTAAATAAATTGTAATACCGTTGCTATGAGGTGTAAAAATCCCACAGCTCATATCCAGAGCCTTGTATAATAAACTCAAGTAAACATTCCATTTCCTGCCAGTGATTGTGGTCTGTGACTAGATTTAGAAAACAGGGCAGTAAGTCATCTTTCTTTAATGAGTCGTTGAAAACAAAGTCGTATCCCATGAAACCCAAACCTGTCCTTGACAAAAACAAATAGCTTATTTGTAAAAGACCCTCCAAAGGGGGACAGATTTTCCTATAGCATGTGGTCTGAGATCCACTTTTGCAGTCACACAGTGCTTAAATAATAGTAACAGCACCTACCACTGACAAAGCACAAGACTGATTTTCTAACGGGGAGGCATCAAGCTATCGAAGGAAAAAATAAGGAAATCAAATGTAGAGAGGTGCTGTCTGATGACTTGGTCTCCTGTTTACTATTTGTGTGACCTTGGCTGTTTACAACCTCTGTGCCTCAGTCTCTTTTTTAAAGTTTATTTATTAATTTCTTCCATCACACACACAAAACACCCACACACACACCCACACACACACACACACACACAGTGAAAGAGAAGAGAGAGATGGAGAAACAGACCCTCCAGGTCTTCACACCTCTCCCCGCCTCCAACCTCAGCCAGCCTGTATCATAGGCATGTATTTATTCAGCCCGGGTATAATCAAAGCCCTGAGATAGAAACCCAGAGCTGTGAGCCCTCCTATAGAGATCCAGCTGCATTACCACTGAGCTCCACTGAGGTCCTGACCTCAATTTCTTCAGCAGTATCTTAGAGAGAGTAACGATTATCAAATAGAATTGGGATGATCATAAAACAAAAAAATTAAAGGCAGTACTTTTCTAGTCAATTCCCAAAATGGTAATTTCTCCCTCCTTTTTCTTTGTAATAGTAGACCTACATGTATTGGTTTTTGCTGCAATGGGCCAATCGTGAGTCTACTGTGTGGAGTGTGCTTTATTGAAAAGTAAACTGTATTTTTTTTTTAGCATGGTTATTCTAACAGCCCCTGATAATGCTTTAAGAAAAAATCTCCTCATCAAGACTAGCAGGTGGCATGGTGGTTAAAGCACTGGATGCTTGCACGGCAGACTATGGTTCATGTCCTGGACCTGGCAGTTTGAAAATCACACCAGGCATGTGCCCGTGTATGCCCAAAATCCCAGGAAAAGAATGGAGGAGAAGAGATTGTGGTGTAACCATACTCTATGGGGACTGATTTCTCATTTTCCCTCTCTCTGTCTCTATCTGGCAAATGTGAGTGCCCTGTGGCAAAAACAAAACAAAAACAAAAACAAAATCACCACCAAAATAAACCTCATCTATTAAAGGTTTTTAGGAAGGCCGAAAAGATATCTTTAACTACAGACTCCAGTAACTTCTAAAATTCATGAGGACTAATGGAATTTTTCATCTTATCTTTTTCATCAGAAAAGGCTCATTGAATATTTTCCTTGCTTTACTATGATAGAATTTAAGAAAAGCAAAAGCTTTGTATTGGTATAGAACTCAGAGAAAATGTGAGTTTATCTTTCACTTGAAACAAATTTTACATGTGGACCATTTAGATCAAGAAGTAATCACTGGGGACCAGCAGATGGCATAGCAGTTAAGTCATTGGATTCCCATATGGCCAACCAGGGTTCAAGGCCTCGACCCAGTGGCTTAAAAATCATGCCAGGCACATGTGCCCAAGACTCCAGGAAGAATGAAGGAGAAGGGATTGTGGCATGGCCATCCCCCCAGGTGGGGGTTGTCACTTCTCTCTCTCTCTCTCTCTCTCTCTCTCTTTCTCTCTCTCTCTCTCTCATGCATTTGCCCTAAGACAAAATCTCTTTTTTTAAAAGAATTATTTTAACTTTATTTATTTATTTATTTATTTTTAATTTGGCCAGACAGGGACAGAGTGAGAGTTAGAGGGAGAAAATGAAAAAGCAAGTCGCCAGGTCCGGGGCTCGAACTGCAGTAGGCCATATAGGAGTCAATGCCTTTAATCACCATGCCACCGCCGGCCCCCGCAAAAATCTCTTAAAAAAAAAAAAAAGTCATCACTGATTAAGGTTATTCATTGTATGCCCAACAATACCTCAGTTTTTATTGTGAAAACTTCGATTAATCCAGATCAACAATCCATGCCTATATGTGGCAAAGATCATTAATGCGACAAATATGCATGGTTCATCCAACACTTCCTAGCCTTCTTTTTAATTAGTTTGGTACCAGTCGACTCGTACAGTCCAAGTACCTCCTCCATCTCCCCCTTCTCCAGCGGCAGAGAACCTGGACACACGTACTGCATATGACATGACGTGGAGTAGAAATAGCTTGCTTTCACAGAGTTACGTGTGTTCGTTTGTTCAGAGAGATTTTTGCTATAGGTACGTATGCTCACCAGAAAGACAGACAGAGATGGAGAGAGAAATAGGGAGAAATCACCCTGCAGTGGGGACGGCCATGCCGATTCCCTTCTCCTCCATTTTTCTCTTGGGATTTTGGGCACACACATACACACACACACACCTGGTATGAATTTCATGCCACCGCCAGGTCAGTGTCTTGGAACTGTGGTTGACCATGTTAACCTTAACTACTACGCCACCTGCTGGCCCCTAAATGTTGTAATATTAATTTTAAAGGTATGGGGGCTGTTTGCTACAGCATTTCCATTAATGGCCTAGACTACAGCTCAGAGATTATCAGTCTTTCTATTCTACAGACGTTTACCAGGGTCTCCTAGCTTTCACCACTGGGTGCAATTGGGATCACATTCACAGTTCTCACTTGAAAAGCATTCCTTCCCACCTCCCCACTAAGTGGTGTTTAAGCTTCCAAAGAGCATTTCCTATTTACAGTTACCATAGGAAATCCACCAGACAAGTCATTGTGGTGACCACAGCCTTCTCAGGAGTGCACCACTTTCACTTCTGCTGGATACTACCATGTCTGCTAGCACCATGTCCTTCTAAGGCTGTGATGTCTATATTACTTCCTAGTGGCTGCCACAACCAACTATTTCAAATTGGGTGCTTTAAAACAACCAGAATGTATTTTCTCACAAATATGAGGGGCAGAAGTCTGAAATTAAGATGTCCACCACAGGGCTGTCTCACCTGGGAGCTACAGAGGAGAGCCCTTCCTTACCTCTCCAGCTTCTGGTGGCCACTAGCCTTCCTTGGCTTCCTGGCCTTATACCCTGCCTTGGTTTTCACATTGCCTTCTCCTCTCTGAATATTTTTTAAGGACACTTGCCATTAGATTTGGGGCCCCTCCAGATAATTACAGATTATCTTTTCATCTCAAGATTCTTAACTTAGTTATATATGCAAAAACTTTTTTCAAATAAGGTAAGATTCAAAGGTTCTAGGAATCAAGACTTGGACATATCTCTTTGGAGACCATGTTTAGGCCTAATTATGTCTTCTGTGCTAATGTGAGCAATGAGAACTCTCCTCCCACTCATCCTCCTACTCATGTTATCTTCTGACAGCAGATTCTTTTTTAAAATTATTTTATTTAACTTTATTTATTTATTCATATATTTTTTAATCTGACCAGAGGGGGACAGAGAGAGGAAAAGTGAGAAAGCAAGCCCCAGTTCCAGGACTCGAAGTGCCATCGGCCATGTGGGAGTCCAGTGCCCTTAACCACCTTGCCAACTGTCAGCCCCAATAGCAGATTCTAAAACATGACCTGGAGTTTCAGTTATAGAAGGCATACAATGTTCTTTTAGTTTCTTATTAGTTGCTCTCATTTCTCTAAGACTCAGACTCAGGGCATGGACAAAACAGCAGACTTTCATTTGACTTGATTGTTGAGGGTTTGGGAGTTTGTCCTCAAACCAGAACATTTTATCTTCTTTGAGGACACCTTGGTCCCTAGGTCCTTCCTTGAGGACCTGGCTATCCCTCCAGGTCATGTATATGATCTCTAGAAATACTTGAATATGGGCTCAAGCTTGGATCCCAGGTGTAGCCAGTTATTTTGCATCTCTCAGTCCCCTAAGAGTCTTAGATCCTTGTAACCAGAGAGCTGCTCAGCTTTAAAGAGAGACTTTAAAGTAAACTGAATTATAAGTTAATAATGTAATATTTCAAAACCACATACTGAATCATCATCAATATCCAAAATCTCAAATAATTAGTAGGTTTATGACTGTAATTATATTACATCAAAACAGAAAAGACCTCCAATCATGTCATTAAGCCTCTCACCACATAGATGGAAAAGTGGGATTCTCATAATGGTAAGTTACTTATTCAGAATCATCCAGTATTTAATTATGAGTCACAACTACCAGGTTCTTTGTTGAAGGTGTCCAAGAACATTGATTCTTTGTTAGAAAGCCTGAGTTTGAATACTAACCCTGACACTCACTGGCTGCAGGAAGCACTTCTGAGTCACATGGCCTTTTTCAGCCTCGGCTTCTTCCTCTGTAAAAGGAAATGGATATCCTCTGGTCATCTGTGCAGCTCAAGTAATAAAACACAGGTGAAAAATGTCGTATCAGCTTTTTTGTGTTTTTTGTTGTTGTTTTTACATCTCAACTAAAATGAGCTCCTTAACACTAGACAATAGGCCCTATCTCAGTTTAAGAATGTAGCTCGGTGACATGGACAGTGTCCAGGGAAAGCTAAGCCGATAATTAATTATTAATTAATGAATCAATGAAAGCAAAACATACTAAATGAATAAAATGAGACTTTGTAGAAATAAGGATTAAGAGCACGGGCTCTGGGAGTTGGAGGTTGGGGTTCAAGTCCCAGCTCTTACACGCGCTGTCTGTGTCACCTTGGACAATTACCTAACGTCTCTGTGCCTCAATTTCTCATCCCTGAAAGGGAAGATTAGAGGTCAACTGCACAGAGTTAAGGCGAGAATCAAGTAACGCAAAGCCTGGCGTGGAGTGACTGCTGGCATATAGACACAGCATAACTTTAATGTTTGTACCCTCCCCTGGAATGTGTTCTAGTCTAGTTTCCTTGTGTTTGTGATTCCAATCCAGTTTTGGCAATCTACCATTTTCACGAGTCTCCATATGTTTTATCTCATTTTAAATTATTAAAAGACAGTGAAGATCATAGAAACCTTTATATTAAATGCTCACATTAGCCACAGGCGTCCAGACAGCCAAGGAAAATACATCAAGATGACATCATGTTGCATCAAAGCAGTCTTCTGATATTGTAGAGAAGTGCAGCTTTGAAGGGAGATTCCAAAGCATTAGGCACATCACAAATGAGATTTTCGTAATCTCTCCCAGGAGCGATACAATTTAACCTGTGGTTCTCCCTTGGCCTCCTAGTACTCCTTGAGGAATGTCATTGTCTATTTAATCTACCCTGAAAGCCAGAAATACCATAATTTTATTGGCAACAAATGACTGCTTTTAACCCAAAGCCACCACCATGACTAAAGAGGGTGACTCACACTTCCCCTTTTCCTGGCATGCCCTGTTCTCATTTCTTCACCCATCTTAGACTTACTTTCAAACCTCAATACATGTTCCCTGCCACCTCCGAAAGTGCTTCTCTATCCACTCCTCCTCCATAAAATATCTTCAAAAGAAGGACCAAAGTCTATTGCATACTTACGTCTCCAGTAGCATGACCTGGTACTACTATACACTGGGCACCTTAAATTGTACACTGAATGAAACACAAACCCATAACAAAAGAATTTCTGTTAACCTTGACTAGCAGTTTTAACAAGTGGAAGTCCCAATACTTCTTAAGAAAAAGTATATAAAATAAAAACCTGAAATATTTATTAATTTATTTTACACTCATTCACTCTGTATCAGTGCAGTATACAAAACGAATCTTCCCATCCAGAATACACTGTATGTTGGCCCAGTCAAAGATGCTACCATACCTGTTATCTTCAATAAATAATCCTCCGTTTTTTGTTCTGTATATAATTTCCTCCTTGATTCTCTCCTTCTCACCCTCTGCCATTTCCCACCCTCTCACACTGTCTCTGGTGTCACTAGTTGCTTTCCATGCATTTTTTTCATATTTTATTGATTCACAAAAGATCTTAATTAAACTAAATACTTTCAATAGTAAGTGCAGCTGATATAAACATATCTAAGAGCACATGTCTGACTTTAGGCATAAAAAGTTTAGGATTCTGTTCAAAAAGTAGGTAGATGCCAAAAACTCAAAAGGTAGATATGGAAAAAGCTAAAAATCTAGCAACAAGTTCATTGTAATTTTCTCCTAAATGATTCTTTTCTCTCTCCATTTCCCCCTTTTACAAAGAGGGACATAAACTAACTTATTTGCAAAAAAATAAGTTTAGTCTCAATTTGGTCTGTTATTTGCACAAAATCCCATAAAAATAAATAAATAATTTAGTTGGCTTTGCCGGAACCTTTAATAAGGAACTTCAGACTAGACTCTAAAAAGCTTCCCAAAGGCCTGAGCCTAGTCAGGAACTCACCATCTGACTGTGACTTTCAGTACCTGTACTTCAAAGTGTTTGGGGCCTGTCAGGAAGTGATGTTCTTTACTTATCTGCCAGGCAGAACTGTTTATGGTACCAGGCAATCTTTCCAAGTCTTCTGTTGGCTTTCTTTTTTTTCTTTTCTTTCTTTTTTTTTTTTTTTAGAGAGGTTTTCGCTATAGGGCGCGTGCGCTAGCCAGACAGACAGAGAGAGAGACATAGAGACAGAAAGCAAGAAATCACTCCCCAGGGGGGATGGTCATGCCACAATCCCTTCTCCTCTATTCTCCTCTCGGGATCTTGGGCATGCATGCACACGCTCCTGGCATGAGTTTTAAGCCACCAGGTCCAGGACGCAAACCACGATCGACTACGTGGGAGTCCAGCGACATAGCCATTATGCTAACTGCTGGTTCCCTTCTGTTGGCTTTCTTGAGATCTACCTTAGTTCCTTAGCTTTCTATCCCTATCATCAGATATGACATGCCAGTCAAAGCCCTGGTAAGAACCAGATCTCCAATTTCTGACAAGCAGAACAGCTTTCATCTCCCCATTTAAAAATAGCAACTAGACAGCTATCCAGGAACAAAAATCATTCTAGGAGAGCTCAGGATCCATTTAAGAACCTGTTACCGCACAGTAGAGCAAAACGCCTAAGAATAACCTTACAAAAATGGTGAGCAGTTTCATTTTGCCCACATCATCCCTCCCCTCAGGTCAGCACTGCTCAGCAATGAGAAGGAACTCTCCTGTTCTCAGTCACCTGGTAAAGAAAATGAGACCAATGTGAACTGCCAGCTTCCCAAGCCTTTTGAGCACTGTCTAAAGGTTCCATGTTAGTTTTAGCCCCCTTCCGTGAGACCACCAGGAGACACAGAGCTGAAATGTCTGGAGACAGCTTAGAACAAAGAAGGGAGGAGCTCTCCATGCCAGTCAGTGGTGGGAGAAATCATGGCCTCAAGTGTCCTGCTCTGCTGAAGACCTTCGTACCCTTGGAGTCACAGCAGACTACCCTCTCAAATTCAGCTCTCACTGCTGAGGACTCCACAGTGTCCACAGTCACAAACCCCAGTGACCCTCTCTGCAGAAGACTCCAACTGTTTTTGTCACCCATGAAATCAACAGCCAACACAGCTGCTGTGGACTCCACGCAGGATTTTGCTGAGAGCCCCACAGATGTTCACATTCGCAGACTTCATTGCCTGAGCTACCACACCACTCCCTCCATCTGTCAAAGCTGCCCAACCTGTTAGCACCACTCGGCCCCCATTGTCTGCCTATGGCATGCCTACTAATGTTCCAAACCCAAGCCCAGCACCCACTGCCACACGCATAACCCCAGCTGATCTGTGGGCATAGACATAGCCAACCATAACCCCTGCTACAGCCCACAGTGCTTCAAGCAGTGACACCAAAAACATAAAATGTTGAGCCATTGGCATTAAAGTATTTCACTTCAACAAGCCCAACTACATAGTTCTAATCCTGGACCAGGCAGCTTGAGGAATCTGGTTATTCCATGCCTAAGTCCATGCATGCCCAAAATCCCAAAAAGAAGGAAGAATGGAGAAGGGACTGCAGAGTGATCATTCCCCATGGGGGACTGCATTTAATTTCTCTCTCTTTCTCTCTCTCTCATCTCCAGTGAGTACACACACCCTCTGGCAAATTAAAAATAATAATAATACATACTATGTTGAATGGAGGTAAAAGTTTCTTGTACAAGATAAAAGTTAAATTGTTATCAGCCTAAAATACATTTTTATAACTATAAGATACTTCATGTAACCTTCATGGTAACTACACAGCAAAAGACTATAATAGATATGCAAAAGATAAAGGGAAAGGAACCAGCGTATACCACTACAGAAAATCATCAATTCTCAAAAGAAGAGCCCAAGAGAGAAATAAAATAACAAAAGTTCTATAAAGTAATGAACAACATGGCAACAGTAAATCTTTAGCTACTAATAATTACTCTAAATGGAGATATGCTAAATTCTCTATCATAAGACATGGAGTGACTGAATAGATATATAGAAAAACAAGATCCAACTCTTTGCTACCTACATGAGACTCACTACAACTTAAAGATACACATAAACTGAAAATGAAAGAATTTTTAGAAGATGTTTTATTAATAGAAGCCAAAATAGAGCAGCAATAGCTGTATTTGTACTAAACAAAATAGAATTTAAGTTCAAAGCTATAACAACAGAAAAAAAGGTTTACTATATAATGATAAAGCACCCAATACATTGAAAGTATATAGCAATTATAAATATATATGTACCCAACATTGGAGTTCCTAATATAAAGAGAATATTAAGAGATTTGAAGGAAACTAGATGTTAGACTTCAATAATCTGTTTTCAGCAATAGAAAGATCATTCAGGCAGAAAATCAACAAGGAAATAGAACTTAACTACACTATAAACCAAATGAACAGAAGAGACATATACAGAGCATTCCATCCAATGGCAGCAGAATACACATTCTTCTTTGGCCAGCCAATGGTACGGTGGGTAAGGCAGCTGATTCCACATGGCTGACTGCACAGTTCATGTCCTGAACGCAGTGTCTGGAAAAATATGATAGGCGCATGTGAATGCATGCCCAAAATCCTATGAGGAAAATAGAGGAGAAAAAAAATGACAGCATGGCCATCTCGCCTGGGATGGTGCTTTCTCTCTTACCCTCTCAGCCTCTCTGTGTCTCTCTCTGGGGAATGCACATGCTCTATAAGAAATTTCAAAAAATAAAAATATCTCTCTGTAAGCAAGATGTCAACATAAAAGAATACACATTTTTCTAAGAACACAAAGAAAAGTTCTCCAAGATAGATTTTATGTTAGGGCACAGGACACTACCTGAACAAATTTAAGAGGATTGAAATCATATCAAGCATCTTCCCAACCACAAAGTATGAAACTAGACATAAATAACAGGAGCAAAACTGAAAATTTTTTTTAATTATTTTATTTAACTTTTATTTATTTATTTTAATTTGACCAGAGAGGGGCAGAGTGAGAGAGAGAGAGAAAGAGAGAGGGAAAGCGAGAAAGCAAGCCGCCAGGTTTGGGACCTGAACCATGGTCAGCCATGTGGGAGTCCAGCACTTTTATGCACCATACCACCTGCCAGCCCCGCAAAACTGAAAATTTAACAAACATGCAGCATTTAAACACTTTTCTGAACAACCAACGGGTCAAAGAACAAATGTTTTCTAAAATTTAAAAATCTTGAGACAAATAAAAATAAAAATACAGCATATTAAAACTTATGAGATGCAACAAAAACAGTTCTAAGAGGAAAGTTTATAAGGATAGAAAACCACATTTTAAAAAGGAAAAAGAATGATCTCAAATAAGCAAACTAACTTGAACACTTCAAGAAACTAGAAAACAAAGAATAAAATAAGTCCACAATTAGTAGAAGAGAGGAAATAATGAAAGAAGAACTATTACAATGGATGCTGCAGAAATGCAAATCATTATAAAAGACTATACTGAGGGGCCAGCAGGTGGCATAGTGGTTAAGGTGCTCCATGGCCGACCCTGGTTTGAGTCCTGGACCCAGTGGCTTGAAACTCATTCTGGGTGCATGTATGTGCATGCCCAAAATCTCAAGGGGAGAATGGAGGAGAAAGGAGTGTGCCATGACCATCCTCCCAGAAAAGTGATTTTTCACTTTCTATTTCTCTGTCTCCAGCGAGTACACACACCGTATAGCAAAAATCTATAGGAAAAAAAATACTACAATGAATAACTCATGAATTGGATAACCTAGAAGAAATTAATAAATTCCTAGAAACATAAAAACTACCAAAACCAAATAATGAAAAAATAGACCATGTGAACAGATCAATACTCAGTAAGAACACTGAATCACTGATCAAAATCTCCCAATAAGAAAAAGTCCAGGACCAGATGCTTCCCTGATGAATTCCACCAAACTTTTTTTAAGAGGTGTTTGCCTTAGGGCACTTGCACATGCCAGAGAGAGAAACAGACAGTGAGAGAGAAAATGAGAAATCATTCCCCAGGGGAGGATGGCCATGCAGCAATCTCTTCCCCTCCATTCTCCTCCTGGGATCTTGGACATGTACGCACATACACCCTGTATATGCCACCAGGTTCAGGATTCAAACCACATAGGGGAGTCGAGATACGTAACTGCTACACCATCTACTGGCCCCTCCACCAAACATTTAGAGAAGAATAAACACCAATCCTTCTCAAACTCTTCCAAAAAAACTGAAGAGTAATTTCAAATTCATTTTTTAAGGCCAGAATAACCATAATGCCAAAAACAGACAAGGACACTACAAAAAAATTAAATTATAAGATAATATTCCTGATGAATATTGATGCAAATATCCTCAAGAAAATATTGGCAAATAAAATTCAACAGCACATTACAAGAATCATAATTCATGATCAAGTTTAATTTTCTTCTGGCATGCAAAGATGTTTTGACATATACAAATCAATAAATGTGATGTTATACATTAACAAAATGAAGGAATAAAATAATATCATTAATGCACAAAAGCCATTTGACAAAATTTGACACCCCTGTGTGATAAAAACTCTGTACAAAACAGATATAGAAGGAAAGTACCTAAACAAAATAAAAGCCACATATACAGAGCACACAGCTAACAATATGCTCAATAGTAAAAAGCTAAAAGCTTCTTTAAGCTTAGAGACAAGAATAGGATGGTCATTTTCACCACTTTTATTCAGTATAGTCCCAGCCAGAGCAATTAGGCAAGAAAATTAAATAAAAAGCAACCAAATCAGAATGGAAAAAAGTGAACTTGTCTCCATTTTCAGATAACATGATCTTTTATGTAATAAAACTTCAAAGACTATATCGGGAAAAAAAAGGAAGAAGAATGGGAGGGAGAAAGAAAAAAAGGAACTGCATAAACAAATAAATAAATCCAGGAAAGTTGAAGATTATGGTATCAACATACAAAAACTGCATTTTTCTCTGTCTCTCTGGTGAGCATACACACCCCATAGCAAAAAATCTATCTTAAAAAATAATTTTTTGGAGGGGAACCAGCAGTTAGCGTAATGGCTATGTCGCTGGACTCCCACGTAGTCGACCGCGGTTCGTGTCCGGACCCAGTGGCTTAAAACACGCCGGGCGCATGTGCGCACGTGCCCAAGATCCTGAGAGGAGAATGGAGGAGAAGGGATTGCGGCGTGCCCATCCCCCCGGGGGGTGATTTCTCGCTTTCTGTCTCTATGTCTCTGTCGGTCTGGCGAGCGCACGCGCCCTACAGTGAAAATCTCTCAACAAAAAATAAATAAATAAATAATTTTTTGGAGGTTTTTGCCTTAGGACCTGTGTGCTTGCCAGAGAGAAGGACAGAAACAGTGAAAGAGGAAGGGAGAAATCCTCCCCTTGGAGGATGGCCATGCTGCAATCCCTTCTTCTCCATTCTCCTTCTGGGATCTTAGGCACTTATGCATATGCACCAGGCATGAATTTCAAGCCATTGGGTCTGGGACCCAAACCACAGTCGACCATGTGGGAGTCCAGCAAGGTAACTGCTATACCATCTGCTGGCCTCTCTAAAATTTGTATTACCTCATTTACAATAGCATCAAGAAGTATTAGTAATGAATTTAACAAAAGTGTGAAAGATTTGTACATGAAAAGCTTTATTGTATTAATATAGGAAATTGAAGAAGACCCAGATAAATGGAACAATATCTCACGTTCATTGACTAGAAAAACTAATATTGCTAAAATGCCTATTCTATGGAAGCAATATACAGGTTAAATTCTTATCAAAATTTAAATGATAATTATTCAAATAAATGAAAAAAAACACTTAAAATTTGTATGGAACCACAGAAACTGAAATAGCTAAAGCAATTTTGAACGAGAATGATCAGAATATGATTGATTTTCCTAATACCAAATTTTATTACAGAGTGATATTCATCAAAATTGTATGGTCTTTTTTTTTTTTCCTGAGGCAGAGAATTTTGCTATAGGGCACATGTGCCTGCCATAGAAACAGAAAGAGACAGAGACAGAAAGGTTGACCCAACCCTATACATAAGACCCAACCCTATAAAACTCCTAGAAGGAAACACCAGAAGAAGCACAGGAAACAAACATAAAAATAAACAAACAAAATTATCTCAAACTAAAAAGCTTCTGCATAGCAAAGGACATAACCATCAAAATAAAAACAACCAATAAACTGGGAAAAATTATTTATAAATCATATATCCAATAATGGATTAATATCCAAAATATTTAGTAAACTCCTACAATTCAATAACTAATCAATTGCTAAATAAAAATAATAACCCAACTTAAAAATTTGGGCCAAGGCCTGAACAGACATTTTCTTTGGAAGAAGACATGCAAATGGACAACAGGGATATGAAAAGATGTTCCACATCACTAACCATCAGGGAGAGGTAAAACAAAATCACAGTCAGATATCACCTTACACTTGTTAGAATTGATAATATCAAAAAGACAAGAGATAACATGTGATAGTGAGCATGCACACTAAAGGAAGCTCTTGTACACGTTGGTGGAATGGTAAGTTGGTGTAGTCAGTATGGAAATCAGTATGTAGACTCCTCCAAAATTAAAAATAGAGAGGGACCAGCAGTTAGCGTAATGGCTATGTTGCTGGACTCCCACGTAGTCGACCACTGTTCGAGTCCCGAACCCCGTGGCTTAAACTCACACCGGGCGTGTGGGCATGCGTGCCCAAGATCCCGAGAGGAGAATGGAGGGGAAGGGATTGCTGTATGACCATACCCCCTGGGAGGGGTGATTTCTCACTTTCTGTCTCTCTGTCTCTCACTGTCTTTCTGGCGAGTGCATGCACCCTATAGCAAAAAAAAAGAAAAAAAAAAAGAATAGAATATGATCTACCAGGCCCACCTTTGGGTATATATTCAAAGGAAATATATTTGAGTCAAAAAGATATTTGACTCTCATGAAAACTGAATCACTATTCACAATAGCCAAGATACAGAGACAACTCGATATCTGACAAGTGAATATTCACTTATTTGTGATATGAAATGATGATATAATATGAAAGAGTGATACACACACACACACACACACACACACACATGCTGAATAATAATCAGCCTTTTAAAAAACAGGTAATCCTGGGAACCAGCAGTTAGTGTAATGGCTATGTCGCTGTACTCCCACGTAGTCGACCGCGGTTCGTGTCCCGGACCCGATGGCTTAAAACTCACGCTGGGCGCGTGTGCGTGCGTGCCCAAGATCCCGAGAGGAGAATGGAGGAGAAGGGATTGCGGCGTGACCATCCCCCCTGGGGGGTGATTTCTCGCTTTCTGTCTCTATGTCTCTCTCTGTCTGTCTGGCGAGCGCACGCGCCCTACAGTGAAAATCTCTCAAAAAAAAAAAAAAAAACAGGTAATCCTGTTTTTTGCAACATGATGAACTTGGAAAGTATTATGTTAAGTGAAATAAATCAGACACAGAAAAACAAATACTGCATGATCACATTTATATGTAGAATCAATATAAAAGTTGAATTTATAGTAAAATGTTGGTTATCATTCTACCATTCATTCCCACTGAGGGATGGAGGAAAAAAGAGATATAGATCAAAGAATACAAACTTCCAATTATAAGGTAAATCAGTCTGGACACCCAATATACAACATGACAACTACATTTAAAATAATGTATCAAACATTTAAAATTTGTCAAAAGAGTAGGGCTCAAGCATTCTCATAATGGGAAAAAAGTAACTGTATGATGTTCTACATATGTTAATTGGTTTGTTTGTGGTTATCACTTCACAATGTATGCATACATAAAAACATTATGTTGTAAATAGCCAACATTTATATTGTCAACCATACCTCAATAAAATCAGAAAGGGGAAATCTTAATATTTTCCTGACATTTGGGTAAAGATCAGTATGATTTGACAGTATCAGTCTAGTTTGTGGAACACTGATATTCTATGGAAACATTGATTAAGAACAGTTGATTGGGGCCAGTTGGTATCAGGATGGCTCAGGCAGTTGGATCCCACATGACTGGCTGCATAGTTTGAGTTCCAACCCTGTAGCTAGAAAATCTCACTGAGTATGTGTGCCCAAATCCCTAAAGGAGAAATGGAGGGGACTTATTCTCCATGGAGGGGGGATTTCTCCCCTCACTTGCTCCCTCTCTTTCTCTCTTTCACTCCCTCTCTCCCTAAAATGAGCACACATGCCCTCTGGTAAATAAAGGAAAAAGAAAAGAAAGAAGAGTTGATTGGACTACACAGAATTACACAGAGCAGGTAAGAGTGAAGTGTAATTAATTTAACAAAAGTTAATCAAGAAGTACATTTGTATTCTCACAGTCCAAACGCAATGTAACACTAACACCAAAGCATAAAGGTGAGAAAAACAATTACTACAATGTATTGGGGGGCATTCTATGCTTCAGTATTTATGTATCCATCCTCTCTAACCACCACTAAAGACCTGCAATTTATACATTATCAGTCTTATTTTATAAATAAAAAAAATAATATTATAAAGTTAAATAAATTACCCAAAGGCACAAAGCAAAATCTATAAATTGAATTTACTACATACATCTGATGCAAAGCATGGGGACTTACTCTACAACCTCACTTTGCAGGATAAAGAGAATAGAAAACTAAAACAGAATTATAAACAATCAACTGCTACGACAATACTTGTGCAGATAAAGTAAAATATTCAGTAAAAATATATTTTAATCTAACAAATAAAATTTTAGAATAATATAATAGGTATCAAGTAGTCTATTATGTGGACATAGAACTGATGTCCATGAAGGTTAAGGAGTTAATTCAGTCATACTACCTTCAGTTTTTGTATCCATTTATTAATTCACTTAATCAATAACTAATTCATCAAGAATTTTTGAGCGTCAATTAGCATGGCAGTTTGTTTCTAATCAGTTGAAACTAAGGAATGACTCTAGCCTTTAGGAATTTTGGAGCCTGTTAAAGTAAATAGGCACATAAATACATAAAGATAATACCATGTAATACAATACCCAAGACAGAACATTCCTTTGTTTATTTCCCTAGGCTGCCTTTACTGCTTTTCCATTCCTTGTTCTCCAGTTCCCTACATCTCAGAGCTCCTGGGAATAACTAAAATACTAGATCTACCGCAATGCTAATTTTATACGTTTAATTAGCATAGTAGTATTTTAGTAAAATTTTAAATCATTTATCGTCCTCCTTCCCTCCGCTTGATAATTGTCCCTTTCCAAAAGCTGCACACTCTTATTTATGGAAGCTGCCAGTTATCCAAACATACTGTCTATACCTGTGTCTTTGAGAATTGTTTTGACCAAGTACAAGCACCTGATGTGAACTAGGTCAACAAGAAGCTTATCCAGTGTTTTGTCTTAGAAACAGGAGCATCAGAATTAGTCTATCTGTTAAGAAATAATACAGAATATAGAGATCAGCAGTTGGCATAATGGCTATGTCACTGGTCTCCCATACAGTTAACCGCAGTTTGAGTCCCAGACCCAGTGGCTTAAACTCACAATGGGCGCATGTGCTTGCGTGCCCAAGATCCCCCCAAGAGGGGAATGGAGGAGAAGGGATTGTGGCATGGCCATTCCCCCCCCCGGGGGGAGGGGGTGATTTCTTGCTTTCTGTCTCTCTGTCTCTCTCTATCTTTCTGGTGAGAGCACATGCCCTACAGCAAAAACCTCTCCAAAAAAAAAAAAAAAAAAAGAAAGAAA
>NW_006159608.1:4217568-4228570 GCF_000334495.1 Tupaia belangeri chinensis | reverse complement strand
GCCCTCCAGCAAAAACCTCCCCAAAAAAAAAAAAAAAAAAAAGAAAGAAAGAAAGAAAGAAATAATACAGAATATAAATATTAGAGTCCATGAGTACCATGCTGCCAAATGCAGAAAAAGATCCAATCTCTATCTAGTCCCCTATATCTTACTGCATAATAGTCATCACCTCTTAGGTTTCTCAAAGACACTATAACTCAGTATGTCCAAAGCAAACTCATACTCTTTGCTCCAAACTAGTCATTTCCCAGTGTTCACTGCTGTAATAAGTAGTACTACAGTAAGTAGCCCCTCCCTATCCATGGGATTTTGCTTTGTTTTCTATGGTTTCAGTTACTTGTGGTCAACTATGGTTCTAAAATATTAAATAGAAAATTTTAGAAATAAACAATTCAAAAAAATCTTGGCTCATATATACTATATGGAATATTACTCAGCCATGAGAAACAAGACTCTGTTGATTGATTCAAACTGGGTGAGTATGGAAAGCATAATGGAAAGCACAGTGAGCCACACTTTGTAAGAGACATACTGTATATCCCCACTCAATATGTACTGAATGTCTACACTCTAAGGCAAAAGTTGTAAGGTCCAAAGATATGAGAGTAGAGAGGATAAATGTAAATACTTGAGACTGTAAGAGAGGGGGGCAGGAGGTAGAGAATGGGTGGTAGAGGGTGAGTAGCTGTGGCAAAGGGAAGAGACATTTTTATTATTATTACTTTTTTTAGACATTCTATCACTATACATCATTTTACTTGAAAACAGAATTTACCCAGCATGAAATACACCTCAGATCAGTCCAGCTGAAATACTATACATGTTATCATCAACAGGTAATAAACCATTTGTGTCTCACAAATGTCTTCCTTACTATTTTTTTCTCCCTGATTTCCTTCCCTATATTGGGAAGAAACATTCAACAGACAAAGGAATATAAAGTTCTCTGATAAAATTTAAAAGAAAATCTAGGGCCAGCAGGTGGCAAGATGGTTAAGGCACTAGACTTCCACATGGCCAACCATGGTTCGAATCCCAGGACTGTTAGCTTGAAGATCATTCAGAGCACATGTGCATGTGTGCCCAAAATCCCAGGAGGAGCATGACAGAAAAATGACTATGACATGGCCATTCTCCCAGGAGGTGATTTCTCATTTTCCACCTCATATTGTCTCTCTCTGTCTCTCTCCAGCAAGTGCATGTGCCCTACGGCAAAACCTAGAAAGAAAGAAAGAAAGAAAGAAAGAAAGAAAGAAAGAAAGAAAGAAAGAAAGAAAGAAAGAAAGAAGAAAGAAAGAAGAAAGGAAGAAAGGAAGAAAGGAAGAAAGGAAGAAAGGAAGAAAGGAAGAAAGAAAGAAAGAAAGAAAGAAAGAAAGAAAGAAAGAAAGAAAGCAAAGAAAGAAAGAAAGAAAGAAAGAAAGAAAGAAAGAAAGAAAGGAAGGAAGAAAGGAAAGGAAGGAAGGAAGGAAGGAAGGAAGGAAGGAAGGAAGGAAGGAAGGAAGGAAGGAAAGAAAGAGAAAGAAAGAAAGAAAGAAAGAGAGAGAGAAAGAAAGAAAAATGAAAGGAAGAAAGAGAGAAGAAAATAAAAGAATTCTGTAATTTTTGCTTTAAAAATAAAAATAATAAAAAATAAGCAATTCATAAGTTTAAATTCAGTCCCATTTTGAGTAGCATGATAAATCTTACACTGTTCTTTTCTGTCTTTCCAGGACATAAATTACCCCTTTGTTCAGTCATCTATGCAGTACAGTCCACCATTCACTGAGATGACTACTAAGTGACTAATGGTCACATCTCAGCTATAAGGTAAGACTGTTGCTGGCCCAGCAAATGGCATGGACGTTAAGGCAGCTGGATCCCACCTGACAGACTGTGTAGTTCAGGTCCCAGACCAGGTATCTTGAAGCTCACACCAGACACATGTACGGGTATCCTCAAAATCCCAGGAGGAAAATGAAGAAGGAACTGATGCATGGCCATCCCCCCCGGGGGAAGAGAGGGGTGATTTCTCACTTTCTCTTTCTCTCTGTCTCTCTCCAGTGAGCCCACATGCCCTAAAGCAAAAGTAGAAAATAATAACAATAGTAATAATAAAAACAAACAAACAAACAAACAAAAAATAAGACGGTCACAGTATTTTAGTTTATCCTCAAATGACCTTATATTACTTAATGATGGTCCCAAAAAGCATGAGTAATGATACAACCATATTATTATGATCATTCTGCTTATTATTATTGTTTGTTATCTCTTACTTTGCCTCAGTCATAAATTATATTTTATCATAGGTGTATACATACAAAAAAACAGCATGTGCAGGGTTCAGCACCGTTCATGCTTTCAGACATCCAATGGGGGTCTTGGAACATATTCCCTGGATGCATATCCCATGGGTAAAAGGCACACTGTATAACCCACTAAGTTATACAAGCCAGACACTTATGATTTATCTTAGACCCCTCCATCCTTATCACCTAACAGTCAAATTCCACTATTACTTGCCCCTATTGGAATCATTCCTAAATAATTCTTCAGTGTCCCCTTTTCTTCATCTCTATCACTTTTTAAGACTGAGTCTCCATGTTCTCTTTCCTAAACTACTACAAAAAGCTACTAAGTGATCTATCCTCTCCATTGTTACTCTTCTACAATCTAGTTTTTTAAGAAGCAGCCAATTTTAATTATTCTACTCTTGTGACTAAATTCTTACAGTCTTCTTTTTCCCCAATGCTTTGAATAAAGCAGAAGTCCTGCAGTGCTCAAGGCTTCCTCTCACTGTACCCCCTTTTTAGGTTCAACAATACCTGCCTTAGAACAGGACCTTTGCAGTGATGTTAACTCCTACTGCTCAGCTCAATCCTCAGGAGAAACAGCCCTAACATTCCTCACCAGATCAACTTCCTTATCATCTGCTTTTCTGGTATTTTGTACCTCTCAGAGGACCAGACCAACCTGGACTCTTCTCAGAGAACACACACAGTTGCAGTGTTCAAGTTATGTGGAGAAGGTTAACCTCCTTCACCAAGCTCTACATGGTAAGGATGAGAGAGGTAGGGATGAGGTTTGCTTTTTCATTCTATTGTGCCCCTAGACTGTAGCAAAGTGGTCTATAAAACACATTTAAAAATATCTGTTGTATGAACAAACACAAATACTTTATGTTGTGACCCTTCCCTGGTTGATGAACAAACACAAATACTTTATGTTGTGACCATTTCCTATAATTTGTTCTGGTACCAGTAGAAAATTCTAAGTACTTCAGAAATAATGAAAAGAAAAATATAATTTCTTCAAACAAGTTGTCCTATAAAGAGACAGATTACTATGCTTTAAAAAAAATTATGCTGGGCCAGCCAGTGGTGTGGTGGTTAAGACAGCTGGATTCCACATGGTCAACTGAGGTTAAAGTCCTGGATCTGGAAGTTTGAAAAACATGCGAGGTACATGTGTGTGCACATCTAAAATTCCAATAGGAAAATGGAGGAGAAGGAATTGAGAAATAGCCATTCCTCTGAGAGGTGCTTTCACTCGCTCTCTCTCTCTCTCTCTCTTTCATCTCTCTACAGCAAGATTGAGCGCACATGCCCTTAGTCAAAAAAATAAAAATAAAAAAGCTATGCATGTCCCATGCCCCAGATATTTGCTCCATGCTAATTATAGTTTTACTAACTCTGAAATCAAAGATAATCCCACTGAGCAACAATGCCAGGTAATCTCCTTCAGAAATATTTGCCTCTCTGGACTGTGGATTCCGGATTCTACTCAACAAACTTCCGTAGATCCTTAGCACTCTAGAAAGTGTAAGTGACTCAAGCATTAATAAGTCCTGATCCTGGTCATCTATATGCTCATAATCAGCAAGGTTTCAAGTGATTTCACATGCAGGGCTCTCCCTCAGGCACGTTCTCTCACTCCAGCCATGTTACTCTATTAGAAAAGCCACAATAGAAAGTGCTGTTGACAAGGGTGCTATAGATGAGAACTTACCCAACACTGGGAGAATATTTGTTAAATAAAAAAAATTGTATGACCCAGGTAATTTCTCTAAAGTTTTCTTAAAAAGCATTAGACATGTTTAAATAATAAATGAGCTATATGCTAAATCTAAAGAACCATCCTTGATATTCATAGAATGACTACTATGACAAGCTCATTGTCAAGGGACAAGTACCTACTTTATCAGTTAAAGTGTCTATGAATTGCTCTCAACATTATATCACTGGTAGCCATCACTTAAGGTATCTTTATTGAACAAATATATAGATGAATGAATGAATGAATGGGTACAGATTTTTATTAGAAGGCATTGCCATGTCTACTGGAAGAAGAGGAGTGGGCCAGCTCTGAGATACAGTTCTAATGCTCTGTTCAAGAGTAGCTGGATTTTTTTTTTTTTTCTGGAGAGGTTTTTGCTATAGGGCACGTGCGCTCGCCAGACAGACAGAGAGAGACATAGAGACAGAAAGCGAGAAATCACCCCCCCAGAGGGGATGGTCACGCCGCAATCCCTTCTCCTCCATTCTCCTCTCGGGATCTTGGGCACGCACACACACGTGCCCGGCGTGAGTTTTAAGCCACCGGGTCCGGGACACAAACCGCAGTTGACTACACGGGAGTCCAGCGACATAGCCATTACGCTAACTGCTGGTTCCCAAGAGTAGCTGGATTCTTATGGAATATCATGGATTTAGTTCTTTGGTCAACCTTACAGACTAGGAATACATGCCCATAATCCTGTTTGTTGGGTGGGCTTGGAGAGATTATGGTATGAGACACTGTTAAAGATACTTGTCTTTCTACCTTTCTTTCTCTCTTCCCTGAGGTAAATAAACTTAGAATATTTTTTCAAAAAGGGAAAAGATGTGGAATGCTTGATGTAGTATAAATACACGTATTTCCATATATACATACATGTATACACTCACAAGCATATATATTATATTTTAACTTCAAATACTCCACCATTTTTCTCAACTAATATATATTTTTTAATTTATATATTTCAAGAGAGAGAGAGAGAAAACCAGGGACCATTGACAGTACCTATCACACTGTGAGCTTCCCCAAGCCTTCTAGTCAGTCAAGATCATGAGGATGCCCAATGTGTTCAGGGTAACCCAGGATTCAAACCCTGGCCTTCCTATATGGCTCCTGTACCACACCATGGGATGCCCTACCACCTGTACTACTGCATCTGGGCCTGAACTATTTTTGAAACAGTTGGTCTTATGATACTACAAGAAATTACATAGAAAATAGAACAAAACAAAACTCTATATTAGGCAGAAAATGCTCCTAATGACTATAGTCTTTCACCTCAACACTGAAATGAATGTGGCTAGAGCAATGTGTTCTAGAGAGTCAAGAACTTTCTGGAAATATTCTTTCAAAATCACAGAGAAGTCAACTGGTAAACCATAGCCAAGACTGCTGCTGATACTGCTGATACTCCCAAGAATAATAAATGCCTCTAACTGATAGTAAGGAACAGGCTTGGTGTTTTGTTTTGTTTTGTTTTGTTTTTCGGTTAGCTGCTAGTGGTTCCTTTTCTAGATAACTCAAAAGCTAACACTACACAGTTTATAGATTTGGGACACAATTCTAAGAGTCTAAGAGAATGCTGCCTTAGATTGTTGAAATGCAGCACAGTGAAAAGATCCAGTTTCCTTTCCACTAGAAAAGGGCACACCTAATGCTATTTTGAATGGTCTTGTGTTTTAGGAAATGTCCTGTCATTCAGGGTAAAGGACCGAGGCTGCGTGACTATGTTTTCCTTTGCAAAACTACTTCACCGTCCATGATGCGGAAGTCTTGATGAACTACTTCTAGGAAGGGCATACCACATAAAGTCTTCTCTATGAAAACACTTACGGATTAAATTCAGAGAAAGGATGCCAGCTCCAACACCGTCTTCTCCAGTCGGCCTTCTCATTGGTAAAATTTGTCTCTCTTGAAGTGCTATCAAAATTCAAGGTAATTATACATTAAGGTAAAAAAAGTAAATAAGTTAAGCTGGAGGGCCATTTGGGTATTGTGTAATAAGTCTTTTCTTTTTTCTATTAAGATAAGGAAATAAGGACCAGCAGTTAGTGTAATGGCTATGTGGCTGGACTCCCATGTAGTCAACTGCAGTTTGAGTCCCGGACACGGTAGCTTAAACTCACGCTGGGCATGTGTGAGTGCGTGCCAAAGATCCTAAGGGGAGAATGGAGGAGAAGGGACTGGGGCTTGGCCATCCCCCTTGGGGCGGGGGGATAGGGGGGGTGATTTCTTGCTTCCTGTCTCTCTCTTCCTTTCTGGTGAGCGCATATGCCCTATAGTAAAAAAAAAAAAGATAAGGAAATATAAATATCATGGCACCACAGACAAAATAGAAACAGGACTGCCGATTTACATTTGCAAAGCCGATTTCATGTCCTGACAGTTTATAAAATGCAAGTCTGCTCTGCAACGTCAATGTTCAGTGTATTCTGGATGGGAAAATTAATTTTGAATATTGTAAGGCTATACAGTGAATAAATATAAAATAAATTTAAATTAATTTTTAAAAACCTAAAAATAAATTCCTGACATTTTCAACTAAAAAAAAGTATATATGTACACATAAAATATTGAGGTACAGGGTTATTGTTTGTTTGTTCATTTTAGGTTGATTTTTGCCATAGGGCATGCACACTCACCAGAGAGAGACAGAGAGAAACAGTGAGAGAGAAACTGAGAATCCCATGTGCCCTGAGGGAGATAGCCATACCACAATCCCTTTCCTTCTACTCTCCTCCTAGGACTTTGTTCATGCACGCACATGTGCCAGGCGTGAGTTCCAAGGCTCCAGATGTGGGACTCAAACCATGGCTGGCCATGTGGGAGTACAGTGCCTTCACAACTACACCATCTGCTGGCCCCTAGGGTTGGGATTTTATATAAGGCAGGAAGCAGAGCACGGTTATGTGCCCCATCTTTTTCTTCATCCTACCTCTCCATACATTTGTGTACTGTTTTCCTAAAGTATGTTTACTTCTTCCAAGAGTGAGAGAGAGAGAGAGAAATCGATCCACCCATTCGTGTGTACAGTTCAATGATTGTTAGTGAATTTACCAAGTGGTATGGCCATCACTATAAATGAGTTTTAAATACTTTCATCCCCAGTGAGATCCTTTATGCCCATTCATAATAATCCCCAAACCAGCCCTAACCCCAGGCAACAACCAATCTATTTCATGTCTCTAAATTCTCTTTCCTGAACACTTCATATAAATGGCATCATATAATATGTGGTCTCTCATGTCCAGCCTTTCACTTAGCAGAATGTTTCTGAGGTTCATCGATAGCATAGCATATATGAGCAGCTCATTCCTCACTTTATTACCTGGATATACCACATATTGTCCGCCCATTTACTTGTTGATAGATGTTGTTTCTTCTAGTTTGGGGTTATTGTGACTAACGCTGCTATGAACATTTGCTGCAGGCCTGTGTGTGCTCATCCGTCTCCCTTTCTCTTGGGTCCATACATAGATTGCTGTCCTGTTTGGAGCTTTTATTTGATCCTTCCACACAAATTAATTAATTGGCTGCACACTCTGTATAAGGCAGTCATGCCCTATGGAAGGATATTAAATGAATTAAGTCTACTTTCTAGTGGAGAAAAAAAGACTTACAAGTAGAAAGGCATAAAGCGATATGTTAGAGGGGTGCGTTTGGAGGAGGCAGGTGTTGAGCTCAGTATAAAGCAGGGAGACTTCCTGGGTGACCTAGCGCTGTGCTGGGACCTGGCAGAATAAACAGCGTTCAATAACTGGACATTTCCAGTGCAGATCACATTCTGTGGAACACCCAGTATTGTGGTTATTTGTGAAAGTGTGAGAAGGGTTGCTGATTCAAGGGTCAGGATTTGTGGGTTTCCACCTGACTCAGTCCCTCTCTACATGTGTGTCTAAATTAACTGGGCCTGGTTTTTCTCATCTGAAATAAGAATTTTGGTTTTTTTCCTTTTAAACCTTTTCTTCACTGCCTCTTAACCTGCCACAGTGCTTGGGAAAGAAGCACTTGAGATACTGAGTATGAGGGCTTCGAAATCTAGATAGAATGTTTTGTGGAAATGTGTCAACTGAGAAATAAATTCTAGGAAGAGGTCTCCCATATGTTTCTTTAATATGCCAAGCTACATACACCTTTACAGCCTTTGAGTTTACTATGCCTCTGTTTTCCATAATCCACAAATTTAGTTCTGCTTTATTACTCAGAACGTACCCGCACAGCCACCCTCTGGTGGAAGCCTTCGTTGGCTACTCTAGGGAACAGTGATAGTAAGGAATGCAGCAGACCCGGGGAACGGACTGGCCACAAGTACATTTATGGTTCTTTTGGTTTTAGGTTTTTGACATTAGGGCACATGTACTCGCCAAAGAGAGACAGAGAAGGAACCTGATAAATTGCGCCCCCTCCCAGGGTGATAATTTCTCCTCCTTCATAATCCCTTCTCCTCCGTTTCTCCTCTAGGGATATTGGACACACACTCACTGGTGCCCAGAGTGATTTTCAGGTCTCCAGATCCAGGAGTTGAACAGCAGTCAGTCATGTGGGGGCCCAGTGCCTTAACCAGCACGTCACCTGCTAGCCCCGAATACATTTCATAGCTAGAATTAGCCCTTCCCGCTAATTATGTCACCGTTGACACTGTATTAGTTTGCTAGGACTGCCATAACACAGTGGCCTAAACAGAGGTATCATCAGATGTTCTGGAGGATCGAGGCTCAAAATCAGGTGGTTAGCAGGACTGATTCCTTCTGAGGGTGGTGAGGGAAAAATCTGCTTCATGCCTCTCTCCTTGGTTTGTAGGTGCCCATCTTCTGCCCATGTCTCTCCATTTCCTTTCCTCTGTGTGGACCTCTGTGTCCAGATTCCCTCTTTATAAAGACAACAGCTATGTTGAACCATGATCTACTCTAATGACCTCATTTTAATTTGCTTCTGTAGAGATCCTAACTCTAAATAAGGGCACATTCTGAGCCACTGGGGGACTACACATTAATACATGAATTTTGTGGAGACACAATTCAACCCACAACAAATACCATTATCCAGTCTGCTACCAAGAAGAGGTTGTTCCAAAAAGAAGCTGTTTTTAGAGAAATGCCAAGGTAGATTATAATTTGATGATGACTCTAAGCAAAAAGCAGACAATTATATTGGAGGTCCATCCCACTGGACATATATTGAAACTTAAATGGTTAGTTGTTCATAGTGAGATGCAAATAACTGTGAAAGGGTAGTATGTGACATATGCCAAGAGAAGTCTCATTTTAATGGTGTCTTACAAAACACGTAGAACAAAGGCTGTCTTACAGTTGAAGGGACTGATAATGCAGAACGATTAAGAGACTTGGAGAAGATAATCAAGCACATAGGCAGTGATTTACGGGCTGAATTGAAGACTCTTGTTCTCTCTCCTATAGATTATGCTTCTGGCAGTCAGGAAAAGATGGTGTAAGGAACATTGTGGAAAGGGAAGGTGTATTTTATTTCAGTATTAATCTTTGGCACATCAACTTTTTATGAATGAAGTCTCTTCTTAGATCATCCAGTGGACAGCAAATACAACCTGCTGCTCAAGAATATATCACTACTATTCCAGAAACTGGACATTAAACTTGACTTGAACTAGATTTATCAGGGTCTGTGCGTGTGTGTGTGTGTGTGTGTGTGTGTGTGTGTGCAAAAACATTGTCACCAGTGAAGTCAAGGACAGGGAGAAAGTAATACGAATCCAATAATAGTGGCAGTATTAATCTCTCAGGTAAAGTGTTGAGGTTTTAGACTCGGACCTGGTTGGCCCCAGGAAGATATTTAAAAACAATGTGAAAAATCCATATGGAAAACGAAGAGGCATTTTGCAGAAAATTATGATCTGGGATCAAGGGAGATGAAAGTTTCATCAGAGATTCTTGCCAATGCACCTCATTGAGGACACATGGAAGCAGACCAAAGCAGCCTGTCAGCCTGCCTCTGCCAGGGAATGTATTTTTAAAAAAATATGTTCATCATTTATCTTGGTAATTGCAATCCAAGACCATAGTACATCATGAACATTAGAAACCTGAAACATTGGAGAGGGAATATGTGGATATGTTTCTTTACTTTTTTTAAATTTATATAACCTGAGAGTGGAACCCTTGATTTTCAACCACTGTGACATCAAAGGAAGCCAGCATGGGAAATGTACAATTCATTCCCAGCTTTTCTTAGGCTCAAGCTCAGCTGCTGCAACATTCTCTCCATTGCTAGTTCTTCTCCTTTGGCTACAGTTTTCCACAGTATGTGTCAAGAAAGAGGCTGCTCTGCACAGATCTTTGTAGCAGGAAAGAGGAGATATTCCAAACCATCATATCCCCATCTTTGATCAAGGAAGTCAACTAATTTATGTGAATCTCAGTGTCCCAAATTAAGTAGTCTAATTGGTGAGAAACCACAATTATTAGAGTATAAGGGCAGCTATGGTGGCCCCCTGGTAAAGAAATTATTCATGACACTGAAGCCACATGGCAAGGTCCCGGTTCACCTGCGACCTCCTTGTGCTCACTAGGCACGTGTGTGTCTATAATCTGGGCTAGCTGACGCTGACAGTGCAGTGATGGCATGAAGATTCTGTTGGGAGAGTCTCTCTCTCTCTCTCTCTCTCTCTCTCTCTTTCTCTCTCTCATTTTTGTAAAAATAAACTTTGGGACCAGCAGTTAGCGTAATGGCTATGTCGCTGGACTCCCACATAGTCGACCGCGGTTCGAGTCCCGGACCCGGTGGCTTAAACTCACGTCGGGCGCATGTGCGTGCGTGCCCAAGATCCCGAGAGGAGAATGGAGGAGAAGGGATTGCAGCGTGACCATCCCCCCTGGGGGTGATTTCTCGCTTTCTATCTCTCTGTCTCTCTCTGTCTGTCTGGCGAGCGCACGCGCCCTATAGCAAAAAACCTCTCCAAAATAAATAAATAAATAAATAAATAAATAAA
>NW_006159608.1:4212839-4216865 GCF_000334495.1 Tupaia belangeri chinensis | reverse complement strand
TGACCATCCCCCCTGGGGGTGATTTCTCGCTTTCTATCTCTCTGTCTCTCTCTGTCTGTCTGGCGAGCGCACGCGCCCTATAGCAAAAAACCTCTCCAAAATAAATAAATAAATAAATAAATAAATAAACTTTAAAATATCAGTCTTTCGGGTGGACATTTTAGATGGTAATCTCAAATGAAAGCATGTGTCATGTCTGTGCGGAGCACTGAAACTGAACCGTAACTTACCCAGAATCTCACATCTCCTCTCTGCTTAGAACTCAGACCCCAGCCTTCTCTGAATATGAGGCTCCTCCAAACTTCCACATCCCATTCACTCTTATTCAATAGATATTTATGGAGCTCTTATCTGAGCCTGAAACTTACCTAAATATTGGTCAAGAAAAGTCTTCAGGCCCAGCTACAGTGGAGCAAGCAGTAAAAATACTGTTGAACAAGGCTGGGTCACATGGGAGGCCTGGTTCACATCCCAGACCAACCAGAACAGGCTGGGTGCAATTGTGCATGCTAGTCAGTATAGGTAACTGGGTAACTGGGAGGCTGGGTCAGAGCATTGAAACGGTGAGGCCTCATGAAAATCACCTCTCTCGCTCTCTCGTTCTCTTTCCTCTCCCCCCATGCTTAGTCTCTCTCTAAAAAAAAAAAAAAAAAAGCATCTTCAGATACGGATAATCTTGCTTGATCCAGGAGCTAGGACATTTAAATATATAATTCTGCAATAAGACCAGCTTTTCCAAAGTTGGAAATAATTAAGGAAGTAACTATGAAATGCCTGATAAGTATCAGTCAATAGTGTTAGTGCTGCAAATTCTGAAAGGAAGAGAAAATCTGTTTTGTAGAACAATTTTTATAGTCTAAATAGACTACAAACATTCTGCTATGGAGGAAAAATACTTAAAAACATGAAGTAAGATTCATAGTAAAGGTGAGCTTAAGATGCTTGGAAAGGGAAAAATACTTAACTCTCTTCCAGGCCCGAATTATGGAGCTCAGATACAAACTTCTCCCTGTACCTCAGTTTCCACATGAGCAAAACAGAGACATCAACAGTATCCCCAGTGAGGTCACAGTGAGGATTAAACTTTAAAACACATACGAACGGCCTCCCTAGTGTAATCACTTTATTACTAGAGACGAATGGAGTCTTTCTATCGTCCCTCAAGAATCAGCTCAGATGACGTGGCATCCACAATGTCCCCCAGCCGTCCATACCCAGGTGCGACAGTGCCCCTCTGCTGCCGTAACACCGGTGTCTGCCGGTTCAGAGCACAGGCCTGACTTTGTGGAAGTCATCACTGTCAGGCTCATTCCGTGTCAGCCCCGAGGCCACAGAACCGCATTTTATTCATCCTTGCATCCTGAGATCCGAGTGCAGGACCTGGCACAAAACAGTTGTTGAACAAAACGACCCTTAATAGATATCCCCCGAATACATGGATATGCGAATGACGTGGGAATTAATTATACTGGATTCTAGGGAGAAAACGGAAATGACCCAAAATACCAGCCTAAAGAACCTAGGTTCTGAAAGACTACGAAATGCCATGACTGCGGCTATAGTGTCAGCAGACCCATTTTTCCTGCCACCCAATTACAGGCATAAATGAACAATTGTAAAACGCAAGGGTTGGTTTCTGTGGACAAATTAATTTAGAAAAAAATACTGATGTTTGGGGACCAGCAGGTGGTGTGGTGGTTAAGGCACTGGACACTCCCACATGGTCAACCATGGTTCGAGTCCTGCACTTGCTCTCTCTCTCTCTCTCTCTCTCTCTTCCTCTTTCTCTCTTTCTGTGTCAAATTAAAATAAATGAATGAATGAATATAATTAAATAGTTATTTTTTAAAAATTGATTTTCAAAAATTTGTTTTGATTTGATTTGTCTTTATAGGTTTTTTCAGCCTGAGATTCTGCGGAATGCAGGATTTCTTAAAGACATTTCACCTAGGGGAACCAGCAGTTAGCGTAATGGCTATGTCGCTGGACTCCCATGTAGTCCACTGCGGTTCGCGTCCCAGACCTGGTGGCTTAGAACTCACGCCAGGCGTTTGTGCATGCGTGCCCAAGATCCCGAGAGGACAATGGAGGAGAAGGGATTGCAGCATGACCATCCCCCCGGGGGGGCGATTTCTCGCTTTCTGTCTCTATGTCTCTTTCTGTCTGTCTCGCGAGTGCACGCGCCGTATAGCGAAAACCTCTCAAAAAAAAAAGACATCTCACCTAGGACCAGCAGATGGCGAGGTGCTTATGTCACTGGACTCTCACATGGCTCACTGTGGTTTGGTTCTCTGACCCAGCGACACGAAAGTCATGCCAGGGACATCTGTGCCCAAGATCTCAGGAGGAGAATGGAGGAGAAGGGATTGTGACATGGCCAGCCCCTCTGGGGGGGTGACTTTTCACTTTTCCTCTCTCTCCCCCCTCCACCATGAGTGCATACACCCTAAGGCAAAAACCTCTAAAGAAATAAGTAAAAATACATTTCACCTAGATGCCATTTTGCTGGAGAAACAGGCCCCCTAAGGAGACATACTCTCGCGCAGGGCCACATACCTGTGTGAACAAGCAAGACAGAGACTCCACTAGGCACAGAGACTCCACTAGGCACAGAGACTCCACTCCTCAGCCAGAAACTGACTCCCTGCTCTCAAGGAACAAGGCTAGGGAAGAAATCAGATCATGAATTACTGTCGTTTCAGGGCACGATGGGCTAGGGACTAACAGTGCTGTAAATAATGCTACCTGGCCTTACGAAGGGAAAGCTCCCTTATCCATTTGAGAGGAACACATGGAATTTCTGGTGGAGGAAAAAAAAATTGTACCCAAACCAGTATTTCTAATATTTATTGGCAATTCTTTGATTATAAGTGACATAATTCGACTATGTAAAATTAAAAAAAAAAAAAAAAAAGCTAATGAAAATACAGAGAATAGGCCACTAGGTGGAGAAGAAAACTGAACAGTTTGCACAGAGCACGACCCAGGGCAGTTTATAAAAACCCAAGTAGTGAGTGCTCATGACTTAAAGGAACGACCAGCAACAGGAATGAGCTCCAAGTGTCCTGTCTTGTGTTCCTCCCCCAAGTTTTAAATTCCAAAGAGAGACCCTCTGATTGACCTCAGCCTGGCCATAGAATCATCTCTTGGCCAGGAGAGGCGGGTTACCTTGATCAACAGCCTAACTATGGGGCTGTCCAAAGTACAACTGGAATGCTGTTACCGCAAGGAGACTGTATGTTGAGCAGCAGAGACGACAGCTGACTGATACGTGTTCTCTTCTCTGCAACACTGTGAAGAACTATGACTTCCATGTAATGCAGGGAAAAGTGAGGCTCAGCAAGTTTAAGCAACCCAGTGTGAGTAACTTGAAAACTTGCTTGCTTTTAGAGCCCAAGATAATCACTGTTACTACTTTCCTCCCTAGCGGCAGAGTCTAAGCTCTTTACACTACAAAGTCATTGAGCTGGGCCTTGAAAGGCAGTGGGATTCCAAATGGCAGGGACATGAAGGAGAAGAAAATGGGAAATTACCAAGCCATTTGCTGTGCCAGGCACTTGACATTTGCAGCATTCCCTTCAACCAGAGACCAGGATCCTTTGTGAATGTTAACAGCAAGAAAAAAGCATGCTTGGGGTTTCCTCTGAGACTTACAAACACTCTGCTAAAAGGGAAGCAATCCAAGGCAACATTTGTGTAAATTAAAAACAACAATAAAAAAAAAAAAACTTGACATCTATTCCTGGCCAAAAGGTTGAGCACTAAATAACATTCAAATTTGGCCTTGATTAAAAAAAATGTATGTTGTTTTCGACAGCTATATTTAAACAATTTTTGTAAGCCTCAGAGGGAACTAAAAACGCCTTCATTGCTCCCTCATTTTCACATGCTCTGCTATATCGCACCTCAGCAGCATCTACCACCAAATTGCCAGTGTTACAGAGGCACCTCAATACCTGAAGACACCCCCCAAGGGTTTGAGGTACCAAGAAGACATTTGTAAAAAATATTTAATTTCCATTTATG
>NW_006159608.1:4210825-4212770 GCF_000334495.1 Tupaia belangeri chinensis | reverse complement strand
TTTTTTTAGTTTGGGCAGAGAGAGACAGAGGGTGAGAATGAGAGAGAGAGAGGAAGTGAGAAAGCAAGCCACCAGATTCAGGACTTGAACCCTGGTCGGCCATGTGGGAGTGTCCAGCTCCTTAACCACCATGCCACCTGCTGGTCCCTCCCTTCACATTTTAAAAGAGCAATTCTTACATTAGGAACTAAAAGGACACAGCGTGTGGATAATAGAAGTTAACATTCCGGGAGCTCCTGTCAAGTGTCAAACCACTCAGGAGACCTTTTTATCCCAATGTCTCGGAGATCCAATGTCAACATCTGCAAGGCAGTGTTCCTACCCAGTTCACCCACTGACACCACCCTTCACAGGAGAGGGAGCAAGAGTGGAGAAGCAATTCGCTCAAGGCTACGTAATAATTCAGTGACAGAACTGGGTTTTAACTCTAAGGAAGTAAGACACTAAGGCTTTTCTTTTTCAACACAGAACATACATTTTTTACAAAAGCTAATAGCCTTGGGTTTCCATCCCTTCCTTACTTTAAATAATCTATAAGATGAGGGTCTGGCAGGAGCATGGTGGATAAAGTCACTCTATTCCCACATGGCTGACCACAGTTTGAGTCCCAGACCTGGCGGCTTGCTTCCTCTCTCTCTCTCTCTCTCTCTCTCTCTCTCTTTCTCTCACTCACTCACTTTCATTCTTGCTTTCACTCTCTCACTCACTCTGTCCCTTTCTGGTCAAATTGAAATAAATAAATAAAGTTTAAAAAATTATTTAATTTTTTTTTAATTTTTAAAAATAATCTATAAGATGAAAACAATCACACAAAAGCACTAGTGATCAATGCTTTACCTCTTGGTTTGAATACTTTTTTTTTTTTTTTGGAGAGGTTTTTGCAATAGAGTGTGTGTGCTCGCCTGAAAGACAGAGAGAGACAGAGAGATGGAGAGACAGAAAGTGAGAAATCACCCCCAGTGGGGATGGCCACACCGCAGTCCCTTCTCCTCCATTCTCCTCTCAAGATCTTGGGCATGCACACACACATGCCCAGCATGAGTTTAAACTACTGGGTCTGGGACTTGAACTGCAGTTGACTGCATGGGAATCCAGTGACATAGCCATTACACCAACTGCTGGTCCTGCCTCTTGGTTTGAATTCTAAACTTTCCCCAACACTCAACGATCCAAACCCTGTTAGTTAGGAGTGCTACAACCACCTACCTCCCAGTAGGTAACAATCCTGAAACTGAACACGTATTCCTAATTCTTCCCTCTCCTTTAATCTCAAACTCATCACTAAGCCTTGACGATCCAATTTGTAAACCTTTCAAAATTGCCAGGAAGACTTTGTAACGTCCTATGGCCTTTCCGAGCATGGCTATGCTACAGAATGGCGATGCCCTGCTTTTCATTCCTTTTTCTTCATATTTTACTCTTTCTTATTTTTACCTTCAACTATTGTTTACCTTTACAACATAGAAAATGAATTTTCCCAGCGTGAATACACGTGTTTGCTGCCCTTCAATTTCCCCTCCACCTTCCTGTCTCTCTCCCCTGCCTCTGAACACCAGCAATGCAGAAGCTGAGGCCCTTTACCTCTGGGTACCCCGTGTCTAGCATAGAGGCTGACATGGAGCATGGGCTCAGTGAATGCTGGTGAACAAAGGAATAAACATGTTATCCTGATAGCTGATGCATGGACCCTCTGAAAGTAATAATAGAGCAATACAAACAATATAGCAATACAAAATATGTTCTGGCCTTTAAAAGTCTTTGTAAATTACTTGCTTTTTCTGTTTCTGACCGTTCTTTTTTCTCTAGCTAGATACATTTGTTTATGATCCCTAGAACCTGCCTTGCCCTACATCCCTGATATGCCGGCTCCCTCACTGTTCCTAGAGTACTTCCAAACTATGGTTGGATATAGAGCATATACGTGGACCTGCGTCCCTGGCCCTGG
>NW_006159608.1:4208209-4210525 GCF_000334495.1 Tupaia belangeri chinensis | reverse complement strand
CATTCCTGTACAAGCAGTTCTATTCAATAAGCACTAAAGTCAAGGCAAAATTTACTTATTATTCGCTTTCCTTAGATGTCCTTGTTTTTCCTCGTGTGGTCAATGCTTACCAGTCTCTCAGAGCTGGTTCATAAGCATGTCTACTGGGAAGACCTTTTTGATCTGAACCCATGTGTCCGGTTTCTTCTATTAAGACATGTAGGCCAACTGGTCTGGGTCCAGTCGGAGAAATGGAAGTCAAGCCAGAGAGTACAATGGGGTAATTTAATATAGTGTACTAGTTACAACAGCACTGGCCAGACTGAAAGGGCAGACAGGAAATGGTGAGGTCATCTGGAGGTTAGGAATAGCATGGAGCCACTGCTCCCACTGGGGACAGAGCGCCAATGCAGGAGTCAGTGCTACCAGAGTTCAGGACCTACCTCCACCCTGAAGTGAGGGACTGCCCAATAGGAACTGAAACAGCAGGGAGCTCTGACTACAGCCAGGAAAAGTTTCCTGAAGCAGAGCAAGGTGGGCAGATAGACTGTCCTTGTTCCATTCACGTGGTGCGATCTCCTACCAGGATAAGGAGGCCTGGCACGCAGTTTTCAGGGGTCACCATGCAGGTCAGGGGAAGCGTGTAATGCCTCTGAACGCAAACAAGCAAAACATAACACACTCCTAGGGTCTTTTTCCAGTCTTCCAGGTTTAAGTAGACCTGAAAATTATTAAAATAATGTATATCTTGTCATGTATAATCATTAGGCTTCGACTTGGGCTTGAGTTTGAGTCTCGTGGCAGTGGAGACAATAACCATGGCCCTCTTGATCTGGTCTCACGTTCCCTGAGCCAGTTTCTTCACCTCTAAGAGAGGACCAGGATACTTACATCAGAAAATGGAAACTCAGTAAAATAGTGGATGTCAAATATCTAGAGGGTTACTTGGAAAGCAGGAAACCTTTGATAAATGGGAGTTTCTTTCTTTTCATTTCCTAACATATGGGAAATCTGGGTAATTTGCCAGAACCAGCTACATCATTCCACTTCTTAATTTCTCTCTCTCCCCCATTTCTCTTTCTCTGTCCCTCTCACCCTCCTTCTTTTCCCTGCTTTACTCCCTCTTCCCTTCTTTTCATAACACTGTAGATACATACATATTGAGGACTTAATTTACTAAATTCAAAGTCAGCATCTCCATCCTTTTCCTTTCTTAATCCCTCTTTCCTTCTCTCTCCTAGTGAGCTCTTTCCTTCCCATCTCTTCACCTACTTTACTCTTTCCTTCTTGCTATCATTCCTCCTGCTAAGACAGTAGTACCCTTTAAAATACAAAGCAACTATTACAATATATGAGAAAGAATATTTTCCCAGAGAGGGTTGCCTTCAGGTACTCTCGACAAGCCATGGGATGAAACATTCAGTAAACAGCGTGAGATGAGACTACAGGTGCTATGCATTCTGGAGGCTTCTGCAATGCCTCTGTAGACGGCAGAGAACCAGGAAGGCAGATCTCTGGAAACCCATGTTTTCCCATTCAGAGTCACACAGGCGTTCAGAACAGTCTGACATCTATACTGCAGCTCAGTCATCAGTCACTGTAACTGCAGACTTTCGCCCGTACAATATCTTTCTCCTCTTCCTTCTTCCTCTTCCTTTTCTTCTTCTTCCTCCTTCTCCTTCTTTCATTTTGTTTAGGAGGAACTGACTCAGAACTGCTATAATGTCTTACCTCCTGCCAAGAAGTGGGTCAGTTCATAGCACCAGGTTCATTACCAGAGTCCTTACTGATCTCCTGTTCCCTCTTTTTAATTCTATGCAAATTAGTTCTTTAAAACAGCTGCGAAGGACCTACTAGGTACAAAGCAGTATAGGAAATACTTTGAAACTGATATTTTTCTGATACCTCATAATAATCAGATGTTGACTGAGTCTATTTCTGCATCGTTAACGGAAATATCTGAGTCTGGATGACTTGATAAGAGTAGAAGTTTATTGACAAACTCCCAATGATGGTGAAATGAATACCGCAAGTCCCAGGTCGACAGCATGGCCAAAAGAAGTACAGTGGAGGGACCAGCAGTTAGCATAATGGCTATGTCGCTGGACTCCCATGTAGTTGACTGTGATTCGAGTCCTGGACCTGGTGGCTTAAACTCACACTGGGCACGTGTGTGTGCGTGCCCAAGTTCCCAAGAGGAGAATGGAGGAGAAGGGATTGTGGTGTGGCCATACCCCCCTGGGGGGTGATTTCTCACTTTCTGTCTCTCTGTCTCTCTCTGTCTCTCTGGTGAGTGCACATGCCCTATAGCAAAAAAAAAAAAAAAAAAAAAAAAAA
>NW_006159608.1:4206145-4207828 GCF_000334495.1 Tupaia belangeri chinensis | reverse complement strand
CCCTGGGGGGGGCAAAAGCCCCTAAAAAAAAAAAAAAAAAAAAAAAAAAAAAAAAAAACTCTCCAAAAAAAGAAAAAAATAAGAAGCAGCACAGTGGATATGGCGGGCATGTACAGAGACATAGACTTCCTGAGCTCTCTTCTCTAACATTCAGGTTTCCTGAGAACTAACCCCTTCTCTCCAGAGCCAGCATTCACTGAGTCTCAAGAGACATCACTAATCTATTCATGAAACTATTGCTTTCATGATGTGGTCACTGTGAACCAATCACCAGCCACTATGCCTTGCCCTGAGATGTCATGAAGGAATTAAGTTTTCTCTTAATACTCTTTGAATGTAGTCCATACAATCAAGTCCCAACACACGAAGTTCAGGAAGACATATCCAAACCATAGCAATGTTAATTTAGAACCAAAGAAATATAGCAGAAGAAGGAAAACTAGAAAAAACTGCTTCTCTAGTGCTTCCAGCCACGCAGGAGCCATCTCTTGCAGAGAACTGAAAGACACAGATCTTTGTGAAATTCCCTGTAAATATTGTTTCCATCCCCTACAATGACAATACAGTTACTTTAACACTGTCTCCTCAACACAAATTCCCCAGTTGTACTTTGTAAAACAAGCATTTCTGAGGAGCCCACACCTTATAAATATTTGAGACAGTGCTAGGCTCCTGGGAAACAGAATGAGTAGGACATACCTCTTGACTGAACCACACAGGTTGTGATAAATTTTGCAAGCTAGGTCAGGACCATGAGTTTCTGAAGGAGTGACAGGTGAATCCTGCCTCCTTGGATGTCCGTATTTGTCCTGAAGATGCAGAAGAGTCCACCTATTCGGGGCCAGGAAAGAGAAAATGCAGTCTTATCACTGCAGCTTACAAGCATTCTGTCTGTCTAAGGTGGCTTTCATTGTCATTCCCAACAGTGGCGTATTCTTCCGTGGGCCCTAACAGTCCTGTAGGTGAATAACACACCCCACCTGAGACCGCCATGCAGTGCTCCTATGAAAGGACAGATACCCTGGCCTCTCTGATGCTTGGCTTGGCCGTATTGCTTGCCAGTTGACTTGGAAGCTGCTACGTCTAAGCAGATTTGTAAGCTATTGCATGTATTTGTGTAGGCTCTCCTGTTTGTTTTGGGTTTTTTTCTCTGCCGCAGAACAGCAGGTCCACAATAAGAGCTGTTCCTTTATCCCAATTCCTGGATGGCAGCTGATCTGTCCACGCCAAAAATGTAAGAAATAAACATGAGTTCTCCTAACCTTTGAGATTTTAGGAGTTTTTGTTAATGCAACAAAACTGAATCATATTCCTTCCTCTATTCTAACTCACAGAAAATTTTTCTATAATTTTCAGTCTTTCATATCATATTATGCATTAAGCTTAATAATACTAAGAGCTATCACTTCTAAAAGTATTTTCAAAAATTGTAACATTTAAGATGAGGTCTGCGTGACTTTTATAAAAAGTAAAGTAGCCCAACAGCTCGTCCTAAAACAGGCCTGCTGTCTGTCATCCTATGGCAGTATCGTTTTCCTAGTGTTCACTGTAGAATTAAAAGATATTCGTAGATACATAGCTTGAGGGAGAACACTGGAAAAGAATCGAATTCTAGATATAGTCAGTTCTG
Organism: Tupaia belangeri chinensis; assembly: GCF_000334495.1. Classification (NCBI taxonomy): domain Eukaryota; kingdom Metazoa; phylum Chordata; class Mammalia; order Scandentia; family Tupaiidae; genus Tupaia; species Tupaia belangeri. The sequence goes on along the minus strand of NW_006159608.1, from coordinate 4,206,198 downwards.
ACACAAAAAGTAAGACACGTTCTTGCTCAGTTTTAAGTCCTCCTACTACACGA
>NW_006159608.1:4197336-4205700 GCF_000334495.1 Tupaia belangeri chinensis | reverse complement strand
TTTAAAACAAATCTCCAAGGTTCTTTCCTTTTATAAAATTGTTTTATTTTAGTTCACCCAAACATATAAAACTATAATGAATCCTGTTACAGAGGATCCTTTTGTGTCCGGTTCCTCACAGCTCTCCAGCGTCAGGTGGGAAATAAGTACTCTACAAATGTTTGCTGAATGAATGAGCAGTGAATTAGTGTATGCAGAAAACACATGTGGAACACCCTCAGGCCAGGCTCAAAATCTTAGTGCTCACCTCTAAGATTACAAACATGGCAAAGATACCGTTCCAAACATACAGACAACAGAGATGTACTGAAAACTACCTTCATAAAATTCAGTGAAGGGGCCGGATGGTGGCACTCTGCAAGACTGGCCCACATGAGGGGGCTCCTGGATTGTGTCTGGAGAACTCCTTGAGCACGCTGGACGCGTGTGTGCCCATGATCCAGGGCCGACACGGGCTGGCTGCATGTCAAGACCTTTTGGGGGTTGCTATCTATTTCTCTGTTGCCCTCACTTATGAAGGAAAGAAATAAACATTTTAATGCCAGAAACTGAAATAAAAATACAGCGAGTACAGTGATAGAAAAAGGCATAGGGTGATATAAGAACCCACAGAGTAGCCACTTGACCCAGCCTGGTGTCAGAAAAAGCTTTGCACTTCTCAGAATGTTTGCACATCTATTAGAAGTATTTTCAGAGTCATATTTGAGAAGTAGCTATTGAGGGATTACAGAATATCAGTCAGGTGAGATATGTCCCCTTAAGCACCATATAAAAATGGTTCAAGAAACTTAAGAGGGGCAAGAGGATAATAAAACCCAGGCTTCCATAAATTGAGAATAATGGAGAAAACAGAACTCTTTAAATAACTGCTCTGGAGACATCCCAGGAGATAGAAATTTAAGACAAGAGAAGATTTTTTTCTTTCTTATTTTTTGTAAGTCTGGGTGTGAGGTTCGATCACTATGTACTAAATAAGGAGACAAAAATATTAGTTTTATAAACTATATACATAGTTATTTTAAAGGTAGATGTGGATGCATCTCATTTTATTCTGAGACCCGTTGAGAAATTTTGAATAGCTGAGATGAACACCTATTAGTTAGTGGTCTCAAGTACCATTATTTGACAATTTTTCTATTTAGAACTCATTCAAACTTATATAGCATATTACATTTAATTAATTGAGTGTTTATGCGTTAAGGAGTTATTTGCTTGTGACTATAGTGAAATTTCCAGGATTTATGACAGGAACATTTTAGAACAGCGACGTGTGTTTCCCTCCGATTTGTATAGCTTCATTCATTATAATTTTTCCTGATGTTTTGCCTACCATATTATTAACTTCCCCAAAGCAATGAAATACTAGCTTGTCTTCTCACAGCAGAGAAATGAGAGGAATAATTATGAACGTGGAAATCCCAGTGAAAACATACTTCTATTGAAAGAGGCTAGTGGTCCAAAAAGGAGCTCCCTGGATTTATGGAGACCATTAAAACACAGACACACACACACACATACACACACACACACACATATATACACACACACACTCATATACACACACACACACATATACACACACACACATATACACATATACGCAGATACATTTTTTCACCCAGCATCTTGGATGCCCTGCATGCAGAGGAAAAAAAATGACATACAAATATATTATGTATGTGTGTGTGTGTGTATGAACACTTTTAATGTCATACTGGGAAACAATTTTTTTTTACTATTAAGTTACAGAGTCGAAATAAATCATCAAGTTTGCAAGTGTGTGCCATGCATAAATATTTAATCACTGCAAAGTGTTCTTTTCTAAATATAGGAGTTTGTAAGCATAGTGTTTGATTTGTACCGGACTCCAGAGGCAAGGCTGAGATGTGTTCCTCGCAACTTTTGGTGACTTTCGATCTTACAGTCGTGGGAGGAAGGATGGTGTTAGGCAGACTTTCATGTCTGTCAATGCAAAGACAGAGGTAATCTGGGAAAGCAATCCCAGCCAGGGCTGTAGGTCAGCAGCTCTTTTACAAAGAGCTGGGTCTGACAGGACCACCACAGTCATTCTTGTTTATTGCTCAACCAGGTGTTTGGGGCCATCGCAGCTCAACCCAGATCATGTGAAGAAACAGCGGAGGAGGGCTGTGGGGAGGAAGGAAGAGGACAGTGAGGAGCCAGACGCTGGTGAGAACAGGGTGTGAGGATTAGCTCTGGGGCAGCACTCCCCCTTGTTTGAGGTGGTGTTTGGATTATGGCACCCTGCAGTCTCCATTGTTATTTTTCACAACATTATGGCCCGAATCGGTACCCTGACCATCCGGGTGGCCTCTCATAAAAGGAAAAAAAAGAGACTTGATTTACAATCTCTCTACAGAAACGCTCTCTGCCCTACCACTCTGTCTGCCATGTTTTCCTTGCCTACCCTGATACTTCCTTTTCATTTTCACAGCCTCTCAACTGGCCACTATTTCCGAACATGTATTCATTAACAGGAAGTTTGGGCTAGAAAATAATATTTCTGATACTAGTTTGTCCTCACAAAATCTGTGCCTCAAAGCTACTCCACAACTTGAAGTTATTTCTTTGTGTGGAAATGTGAGAAAAGAGGAAATTTTCAAAGTAAAGGTGACAAGCTCAGACTAGGTCACTTGGGCGATGAGGTAGGGATAAGTGTATTTTCTTAATGGTCAGCTTTTTTATTTGTCATAGACAGTTAAACTTTGTTTAGGGAGAAAACCCTAGTCATGCATTTGGAGCAAGAGAGATTCTATGCAGCTAACCCCAAAACATCAGTGAAGGAGAGAAGTTGATATACATGAAGTAGGAAACAGGACATACGATACTCCTGGATGGCAAGAGCAGGAGGAGCCAAAGAGGAATGGTCCTTGAAGACAGATTGGGAGAAAATCCCATTTATGATTGGCCTAGTAAGGACTTGGGAAAAAGAAATGTGTTAAATGCAAACTCTGTATGTTTTCTCAGATTCCCTCCATCACCTCCTTTTACCCATCTCTTAGGCAGGGTACCTCCACTTCTAGGCTCTGATAAAATTCCACACTGGCACATGGGATCTAACTAGCAGCCACCGAGAGACCAGATGGCATAGCATGGAAGAGGGACAAAGGGTCCGCTACTCCTTCAGATGCATTTCATCAAAAGGAGAGAGAAGACAGAGATCTCTCGTTTCCTTGTCCTTGGATTTCTCCCTCTTCTGATTTTTGCACTAAATGAACTCTGTGCAGTCTCCATGCATCTTGCCTGGCCATCTCCTGGGGCTCTCTGCTCTTGGAGGCTCGCTGCGAAGCAGTGGCCAGCGTGCAAACACATGTGTCGACACTGCTCGCATCTCTCCTTGACTCACTTCACCTTTCCCCTCACCTTACAACTCTGGCTTTGCCCTTCCAAATCAGAAATTGGCACTTGAATTTCTGCCCCGGGCTTTACCTTCTGGAGGCCTACACCAAGTTGCATAGCTAGTGCTGCATGTTAAGTAGTTCACCATGCATATGAGGTACAACTCACCCAATCCCACAGTTTTTAAATAGTTTTTGCTAACACGAGAATTATTGATGTAGTGGTGATTTGTGCTGTTCATAAAATAAAGGGTTGAGCTTTATATTTTGGTCACTTTAGTTAGAATGCAGAAATATTACAGAGATGCGACTGGCTTTGGCCACCATCAATATAATCATTAGGAAGTGGCAAAAAACCTGGGAGATAACATTTTTTCTTTTAAATGGTCCGCCTAACTACTATTATCCCCATTTTACAAATGAAAAAAGCAGCAGTATAATAAATTAAGTTGTTTGTTCAATATTTTCTAGCTGGATAAAACTAAAACTTTAGCTTCTCAGCTCCAAGTTCATCCCATTTCTGCATTTTTTTCCCAAGTAATTTCATTAGTTTAAACCTAAGGACATTTTCTAAATTATAGACTATTATAATGTCAGTCTCCTAGGTGTTTCAAGCAAAGACTGAAGCCTAGGACCCTCGATTTCTAGAAGAGTAGTTTTCTCTTTCAAGCTCTTCCTTTATAGGACACATTGTCTGGCATGTACTAGCTACTTAATAAAAGTTATTGCATTTGTTGCCAATTAGCTATACTTGGTGGTTTTAGGAAAGAGAAATTTTTCAATTATATGAATAGGTCATCCCTATAGACAATATTAGACTAAGCAATATCTTTTGGAATAAAAATATTAACTCTTAGTTATTCATTTTAATTTTACCACTTTTGAACTGTGTAAATATTGAAAAATTATCTAATCTCTCTGTGCCTTAGATTTCCCCAACCATAGAATGATCATAATAGTTTCTATACTTAATTCTTAAGGTTATATGGAATATTATATGATACACTAACAGTAAAGTACTTAGTGCACAGTATAAAGTATGTTCTTAACAAAAAATTAGTATTATAACTATTATAATCATCATTAAATTTTCCAAAGAATCTTAATATCTCCAAATTAGCGCCCAGCTTCAGACTTTGTCGGCCTCACTGGCTACACAGCAAACCCATATTCCAAAACTGTGGTAGAGTTACCCATGTTCTTTATGAAGTTACTATTCCCAGAATACATCTGTATAGAAATTAAGTTTTGGTCAGTTTATAGGTTTTTTGACTGTAGTAAACAAAAACTGAAAAGAAGTGAAACTACATGTTTTTTCCTATGTATCCGAGACGCCAAAATTCAGCCTACGATGATTAGGCCACACAGTAAATAATGTATGCTTATTTAGCAGCATTTCCTTCAAAAGTGACATTTCAACTGATTAATAACATGAAAAAATATTTGTGATATAAACAAAAGAAACAGGATATTAAATGGCATATTTAGTATATTCGCAACTGTGTGAAAGAAAAAAACATAAATTTGTGTATAGGAAAAAATGCTCCATAGGAAATAAACCAAATTCTTATTTTACTTATTGACAATATAATGTTTCTGCTTTTCTGCACTTTCTAAATATTCTATATTAAACCTATTTTTAAATAATAATCTGGAAAGATTACTCCAAGTGAAAAAGAGACATTTTAGTAGTGAATGTTTTTATCCCCTTAAATGTAGTTCTTGAGTTTTTACAATGTAGAACCCTACTAGGAACTAGTGGGATACAGAGATTATGGGGTTTGACTTCACCTGTGGGAACCCTAGAATGGGTAGGGAGGGACATATTTAAATCGGCAGTTGCAAAGCACTGAAATAATACAAAAAAAATAAATAAATAAGTGTTCTGGAGAATCAAGATGTAATTTCCAGTCTCCACTGTTGAGGCCCACGAATGAGAAGCTGGAGTTCCAAAACTCAAGCCAGGTTGTTTGAAGGTAAAGGAAGATGTGATGGTCATCACTGACCCTTTAGAAGTCTCACAGCATTATTTGGGTGTTTGGGAAACCCTAATTTCCAATGCCATATTTTTCAACCCCTACCTCTCACAATTGTTTTTGTTATAAATAAGACCTTTACAGATATAACCCAATTCACCTTTTTACAACTGCCTAGTAGCTGGAACCAGCGCCAATGGTGATGCTAAAGCTCACACTGAGTTCATTATCAACACCAACGACCCAGAGGTGGCAGGGAGTAGAGCTTCATCTGACCTCCCTAAAACACTGGAGCAGAAGATCCCAGGCAAGAACAGCAACAGTCATCAAGAAAAAGAGAAAACACTTTTCATCTAAATTTTGCTTTCCTCTGGTTTTGAGAAGCAGCATCTAGTATAGCCCACACTGCAAACTTTCCACAAAGAACTTGCATGACTTGAACATTTTACACTGAGCAATCAACTTTGCATACTTAACACACATAAAGTCATTTCTGTGACATAAAGATTACATTTTAGAGAATGAAATAGGTTTTCTGAAATCCAGTATTATTATAAGATAGAGTTTGAATTGTGACACCATTCCCAGAAACTTTCATGCAAGAATCTGTCAAGTAGCATGCTGAAATGCCCCCATTCCCAAAAAAACAAGGAGCCAATAAATGCTGCAATGCTCAGTACATGAATAAGGTATCATTGGGGTGGATAGTCTAATTTTTAAAAACGGCCCTACCTTCATATTCATATTTACCTTCCTTGTAATCTTTGCATGTGACTGAATCATACATGCTTCTATTGAATAGCAAATGGCAAAACCGATGGGATGTCCCAGATTAGTTTACGAAAACCTGCAACTTTCATTTTGCTCCCCTCTTTTCTCTTCCCTTTCTCTCCCCTCTCTCTCCTGCTCTCCATCTCTCACTCCCTTCCTTCTTCCCTTCTCTCTCTCTTTCTCTCTCTCTCTCTCAGTCTTTAGTTTGGGAATTATATGAGGTGATTTCAAGAAATACATAGAAAAATGGAATTATAGTACAAATCAATTGTGCTGCCCAAAATAATTGGAATCCTCTTTGCCTTATTAACTTAGTGAAAGCAAGATGGGTCACCTACAGCTCTATTGGAGCCACCCGAGAAAATTCAGCCAGGGTTCTTGCCATTGCACCATGTGCTCAAACTGACACAGTCTGATCTGGAAACATGGTCTCAGTATGTACCCTCAGTGTTTCTGACAGTACGGAAAGGACATAGGCTTCGTCAAGTTGGACTAAGTGATCTTCCTCGAATGGAGTATCCGAGATATCTACCCAATGAAAGAAAACATGCTGGCTATTTGTATATAAAATTACATTTAAAAAATTTTAATTTAGAAGTGTTTTAATGTGATTAGATTTATTTTGTTATAGAATTCTCTTTTTAAAATTTATCTTTTTTATATCTTCTCAATGGATTTGTCATTAAATATATGGCTTATTTTTCCTCAATTATATGAAGACATTCATGCAAAACTCGGGAAAAAAAATTGAAATCTATGCATAGCTTTTGTTTATTTGACAATAAGAGCTTTCCATGAACACTTTGAAGATTACTCATAGATTACCATGTTGTGAGAAACTCTAAAGTTGGAGCCAAGGAAAGAGGAACCCATGTCTCTGGCCGACAGCCAGCGAAAGCGACCAACAGCAAAGCATGAGCAGGTTTCTAAGCCACTCTTCCCGAGTTTAGCCTTGTGATGACTGCAGCCCCTGAAATCCCAGCCAACACCTTGTCTGCCTTGGTGATACACCCTGACCCAGAGGATGCAGCTAGACCCTGTCCAGATTCATTCATACATAGAACTGTAAGATGATAAATGTACTTTGAAGCTGTATATTTGTACATAATTTGTTGCACAACTCTTAAATAGTAGAATAATATTTCCAACTAAGAGGTCTCTGTAAATCATTGCTAAAGTATATCTTAAAACTCCAGTGTTGAAATAAGATTGGTGATAAAGTGGAAAATGCATGATCACAAATCCCCTTACTATATGACTCATTGGCAACACCTTCCCCAGACATTATGAAATCAGTGATCTTCCATATTCTTCATGCAACCCATGTCTTCCAACACAATGCACATAAAATGTACTTATTATGTCATATTTATTCTTTTTTATTATATTTTTATATTACATTTAATCACATATATCTCTACAGTGTATAACATTTCTTTTTCCTGCACAATGACCATACATATCAGTCAAGACACAGACATAACTATCCGCATTATCATCATCAAAAAACTTTTCATTTTTTTAGATTATTATTTTTTTATTCTCATTTTTTAAAACATCCAATCACTACACTTCATTTGGTTTGTAAAGAGAATTTACCTAACATAAAAAACTCAGACTAATCCAGTAGAGAATAGTATACATGTTATCATCAACAAGTAATAAACTATTTCTGTGTCCCACAAATGTCATGCCTATTTGCTCTCATGCTATGCTTCTCGATACTCTTCCCTTCCCCCACCCCCATTCCTCACTGTCTTCAGCGTCCATAACTATTGTCACTGCTACTATGCCCTCCAATATTTCAATCTCTACTATAGAGTATGGATAGTCAGTATATATTATGTGGATACATACAGTATCTTCCTTTCATAGCCTGGCTTGGGTCACTCAGCAATAAATCTTCCATATTTGACCACTTTCTATCAAATTCCAGGGTCTTCTTGTTTTTTTTTTTTTATGGCTGAATAGTATCCCCTAGAATATATGCACCACACTTTTTCCATCCATTCATCAGTTTGTAGACATTTGGTTTGGTTCCATGTCTTAGTGATCGTGAGTAATGCTGCAATAAACACTGCCATGCAAGCACTTTTATGACTCAGCACTCTCCTGCCTTTGGGTAGTTACCCAGAAGTGGGATTGCTGGATCATATGATAGTTGTATTTGTAGATCTTGGGGGAACCTCCATATTGTTTTCCACAGAGGCTGGACCAACTCACATTCCCACCAACAGTGTAGGGCAGTTCCCTTTCACCAC
>NW_006159608.1:4174997-4180172 GCF_000334495.1 Tupaia belangeri chinensis | reverse complement strand
TAGTATGGGGATACATACAGTATCTTCCTTTCATAGCCTGGCTTGGGTCACTCAGCAATAAATCTTCCATATTTGACCACTTTCTATCAAATTCCAGGGTCTTCTTGTTTTTTTTTTTTTATGGCTGAATAGTATCCCCTAGAATATATGCACCACACTTTTTCCATCCATTCATCAGTTTGTAGACATTTGGTTTGGTTCCATGTCTTAGTGATCGTGAGTAATGCTGCAATAAACACTGCCATGCAAGCACTTTTATGACTCAGCACTCTCCTGCCTTTGGGTAGTTACCCAGAAGTGGGATTGCTGGATCATATGATAGTTGTATTTGTAGATTGTAGATCTGTGAGGAACCTCCATATTGTTTTCCACAGTGACTGAACCAGTTTACATTCCCACCAACAGTGTAGGTGAGTTCCCTTTCCACCACAACTCTGCCAACACTTACCACTTTTTGTATTTTTACTCTTTGCCATTCTTACAGGGTTAGATGGTATCTCATTGTGGTTTAAATCTGCATCTCCCTTATGATGAGGAATGTTGAGCATTTCCTCATTTGCTTTTTTGGCTGTTCATATGTCTTCCTTAGAGAGATTAATTCTCAGCTCATTTTTCCATCTTTTAATAAGGTTGATTATTTGGGGGGTGTGGTTAAGCTACTTGAGTTCCCTGTGTATCTGGTTACCAGTACCTTATCCGAGGCATATTTTACAAAAATACTCTCCCATTCAGAGGGTTGTTGGTTCACATTAATTACTGTATCCTTTGCTGTGCTGATGAAGTCCCACCTGTCTATTTTAGAGATTATCGTCTGTGCTTTGGGAGTCTTATTTAAGAAGTATTTGCCTACCTCAGTATTTCCTGGAGTTTCCCCAGTGTTTTCCATGGGTAGTTCTATAATTTGAGGTCTTAGGTTCAGATCTTTGATCCACTTTGAGTTGATTTTTGTTAATGGTGAAAGATGGGGATTAAGTTTCATCTTTCTGCAAGTGGATACCCAGTATTTCCAGCACCATTTGCTAAAGAGATTTTCCTTTTCCCAGTGGAATGACTGGTAGGCTTTGTCAAAAATCAGTTGACTGTAAGCTTTGGAGTTTATTTCTGGGGTCTCTAGTCTGTTCCATTGATCCGCCTATCTATTTTTGTGCCAATACCATGCTGTTTTGAATATCACAGCTTTATAGTATAGTTTGGGGTCAGGGAGTGAAATGCTGCGCACTCTACTCTTCTTGTGCAGGATTGCTGTGGCAATACGAGGTCTTTGAGTACAGACAAATTCTATATGAGTCATGCAACCCATGTCTTCCAACACAATGCATATAAAATGTACTACTTATATTTATTAGATATGTGAAGAATGTCTCTGGTATTTTTATTGGAATTGCATTAAATATGTAGATTAATTTGGGTAGAATTGCCATTTGATTATATTCATTCTTCCAATCCAGGAACATGGAATATCCTTCCACTTCTTTGTGTCCTTTTCAGTGTCTTTTTGGAGATTTTCATAGTTTTCTTTGTAAAGGTCTTTGACTTCCTTAGTCAAGTTTATCCCTAGGTATCTTATACATTTTGTGACTACGGTAAAAGGGATTCCTTTCTTCAGCTCTACTTCTTTCAACTTGTTTGTATATAGAAATCCCATAGATTTTTGGATGTTAATTCTGTTTCCTGCCACTTTACTGTATTCATTTATTACTTTGAGAAGTTTTTCATGGAAACCTTTGGGTTTCCTAAGTATCCCATCATGTCATCTGCAAATAAAGATATTTTCAACTTTTCTTTGCCTAATCGAATGCCTTTTATATTATTCTCTTTTCTGATTGTATTGGCTAAGACTTAAAAGCAGTGGAGAAAGTGGTCAGCCCAGTCTAGTGCCAGTTTTTTGTGGAAAAGCTTTCAATTTTTTTCCCATTCAGTATAATGTTAGCTATAGGTTATTCATATATGGCTTTTATTATGCTGAGAAGTGACCCTTCTATACCAATCTTACTGAAAGTCTTAATCATGAAGAGATGTTGTATTTTGTCAAATGTTTTCTCTGCATCAATTGAAATGATCATATGTTTTTTATCTTTCTTTCTGGTAATATGGTGTATTATATTTATTGCCTTGCATATGTTGAACACCCTTGCATCTCTGGAGTAAAGCCTACCTGGTCATGATGAATAATCTTTTCTATATGTTGTTGGATATGTTTTGTAAGTATCTTGTTGATAATTTTTGCATCTATATTTTTTAGAGATATTGGTCTGTAGTTTTCTTTTTTTGTCATGTCTTTATCTGTTTTGGGAATGAGGATGATGGTGACTTCATAAAATGAATTTGGATGGGTTCCTTTCTTTTGTTTCATTAGAAATAATTTGAGTAGGCTAGTGGTTAACTCTTCCTTAAAAGTTTTGTAGCATTCAGACATTAAGCCATCAGAACCTGGGTTTTTCTTTGTCGGGAGGTTATTTATTACTGATTCAATCTCATGACTTGTTATGGATCTATTCACGTTTTCTATGCCCTCCTGGTTCAATCTTGGTAGATTATATGCATCCAGGAATTTGTCCATCTCCTCCGTGTTCTCTTGTTTGTTGGCATATAGTCGCTCATAGTATCCTTTAATGATGTTTGTATTTCTGTTGTGTCAGTTGTAATGTTGCCTGTTTCATTGCATATTCGATTTATCTGGTTTATTTCTTTCTTCTTTATCAGTCTAGCTAATGGTGTGTCAATCTTGTTAATCTCTTAAAAGAACTAGGTTTTGCTTTCATTATTTTCTGTATAGTTTGTTTATTTTCTATTCCATTTATTTCTGCTCAAATTTTTATTATTTCTTTTCATCTGGCATTTTTGTGTTGTTTTTTGTTGTTGTTATTTTTCCAATTCCTTGAGGCATGAGGTTAGGTTGTCTATTTGACACCTTTCCATCTTTTTCTTATGCGCACTAATTGCTATGAATTTCCCTCTTCTGACTGCTTTTGCAGTGTCCCATAGGTTATGGAAACTCATATACTCATTATCTTCTGTTTTCATAATTTTTTTAATTTCAGACTTAATTTCTTCAGTAGTTAAGTCATTCAGAATCTTATTTATTCTTTATTCTCTTTTCTTCCTGTCAGAAGAGAAGCTCCACCAGGGCAGGGATTTCATCTTTTCTTTTCCTTCACTCAGATTTCCCAAAGATTAAAACCAATGCTTATCACATAGAAACTATCCAGTAACATGTTTTGAGTGAGTGTTTCTGACATATTCCAAAGTCAAATTTACAGTTTCTATCCAGAAGCCATTAACCATGAGATTTGCTATTCTCCCATCATTCCTTCCTTTCTAAACTCAGCTTTCCCCAGACTGTTAGTTCCGCCTGGAATGTCCTCTCTCTTAAATTGCATTCCCCAGAAGCAGAACTGAGACAAGAATTTGTGCAAGTGATTTATTAGGGAAGTGTGCCCAAGAGAAATCAGGGAGAGTGGGGGACGACTAAGAAAATGTGAAGAAGCCAGGCAAGGGTGTGATTTCAGATAAAGTCCCAAAAAGTGGAACTACGTCTTAATCTCACTGGGAGCTTTTACAAGTAAACTATGCCTTGAAGTTCCTCCCAACCCTAGGCAAAAGTTGACCTTTCATACTCCCATGTTAACTAATCATTGACCAAGGACTGCCCCTGGGATGTAAACTCCCAGGTGTTTCCAATTTTCTACACGTGTGGGTAGAGCCAAGGGAAAGCTGCCAAAGAAGAGCCACAGGTGCAGGCTTCAGAGGGAAATGAGCATGAAAGCTTAGAGAAAGGAATGAAGAGTCAGGAATGGGGATCCAAGGAGGTTGGGTAGAGTTCCAACAATGTCTGCTACACCATATTCTTGTCAGTTTATTTTATTGAAATCTTATGTGTGATTCAAATCATCATTCCTCTACGTGCCATAGCAGCATGCTAGAATCTTATACACTGCCTTGTTGTTTTGCATCAGTTTTTATTCTCCTCTCCTAAATTGTAAATTCTATAAAAACACAGGTGGTATGTTACATATTTTCAGTATCTTCTATAATCTGTTGTAATAGCAGCAATAACAGCGTCTCCAGACTATAAGCTCCATGAAGTTGAGGATCGATATTTTCCATCACCTCATATCCAGCAACTGCCACATAAGCAATGCCCTAGAGACCAGGGTGTGGTATATGACAGACAGTAAGTGTCTTTAGACTAAGTGTAAATACTTCACAGGCTACAAAGTACCTTCCTACTATTATCTTATTTATCCTTCTCAGAATACATAGAAGTACATAGACTAGATATGAACACCCCATATAAAAATAAAAAAGAGAGGCTTAGCAATTGCTATATCTCACCCACCTCCCTGGATTCATGTACTAAAATTTGGTGAGGGCCAGTCAACAGCATGGTAGTTGTGGCTCTGATTCCCACATAGCCAACTCTGCTGGTCAAGTGCTGGACTTGGCAGTTTGAAAAACACTCTGGGCACATGTGCGTGTGTGCCCAAAATCCTCAAAGGGAGAAATGGAGAAGAGATTGTGGTATGACCATATGCCATGGGTATGTTTTTCAATTTCACTCTCCTCCCACCATCCACTGAGCACATGCAAACCTGAAAAAAATTAAAGAAAAGAAGAAAAACAAATCAGTGAGCCACTATAATGAGATCGAGGGTAGAGACTTGATCTGAGTATGGTAATGAGAGAAGGGGCCTTTAGGAAAGACAGCCCTGGAGTGGAGCTCTGCAGTTGAGGCCTGGTGTGTTTGTGAGGTGAGAGAATGGGCAAAGGTGTGCTCTGCTCATCTGGACACTCTGCCCTCTCACCTCTCAAGGGAGATCATGTAAAGTCCTGCACAGCCTAGGGACTCTGATAGGAAAACTCTCACCAGCTGTGGCCCTTGTACCAAGGACCTCGTACCATGAGCTGAGTAAATCCTTGTTCATTTAAAATTGCCCAGACCGGGACCAGCAGTTAGCATAACAGCTATGTCGCTGACCTCCCATGTAGTCGACCATGGTTCAACTCCCAGACCCGGTGGCTTAAACTCACGCCAGGCGCCTGTGTGTGCATGCCCAAGATCCTGAGAGGAGAACAGAGGAGAAGGGATTGCGGCATGGCCATCCCCCCTGGGGGGGGGGTGATTTCTCACTTTCTGTCTCTCTGTCTTTCTCTGTCTTTCTGGTGAGTGCACAC
>NW_006159608.1:4147747-4174980 GCF_000334495.1 Tupaia belangeri chinensis | reverse complement strand
CCAAAAATAAATAAATAAATAAAAATAAAATTGCCCAGAGCTGCACAGAATGGTTTATCACCTGTTGATGATAACCTGTATAGTATTCTCAACTGGACTGGCCTGAGGCGTATTTTGTATGAGTAAATTCTCTTTATAAGCTAAATGATGTACAGTGATCAAATGTTTAAAAAATAGTAAGAATAATAAAAAAAATAAATAAAATTAACCAGATTCCAGTATTTCTGAGTTTATTATTATTTTTTAGAGGTTTTTGCCATAGGACACATGCACTCACTAGAGAGACAGACAGAGACAGTGAGAGAGAAAGTGAGAACTCGCTCCCTAGGGAAGATGGCCGCCCTATAATCCCTTCTCTGTCCTCTTCCTGAGACCTTGGGCATGCATACATGCCCAGTGTGACTTTCAAGCCACCAGGTCAAGTACAATTTGCTTTCCCCTAATTGTGACTGATTGATTGCTTAACAGGCTAGGAGGATATTTGGAGACTGAGATCAACAGACACAAGATACCCTAGTCTTTAAACAAAGCTATCTCAAGGTGATTTACTCAAAGAAAATCATAGGAGGCACATTTATTGAGTATATATATATAAAAGAAAATCAATAGAAGCTTAATTTTCTTGAATCGAATCACATGAAACTCAATGGAATGAAATGGAAATGTTTGATTAGCTTGAAATCATTTAAATTAAACTGCATTGGGACCAGAAGATGGTGTAATGGTTATGTCACTGGACTCCCACGTAGTCGACCACTGTTCGAGTCACAGACCTGGCAACTTAAAACTCATGCCTGGAGCATGTGCGTACACCCAAAGTCCCGAGAGGAGAATGGAGGAGGAGGGATTTGTGGCATGGCATCCTCCCTGGGGACTGATTTCTCACTTTCTGTCTCTCTGTCCCTCTGGTGAGCACACACACACCCTATAGCAAAAATCTCTGTAAAAACAATACAATGTCATTTGAAATTTAATTAAACTGAATGTTATGCTGTATTTCGCTCCCTGATTTCCCATGTTCTCCGTAAAGTTTGAGGTGGGAGTAGAGATAGGGAAGAAGCATGAACAGACAGGTCGGAAAACCGCAGTGTAAGCTCCTCTCACACCTCACGAGCCTGCCTTCCTCCAGGCAAGACTCTGTTTCCCTACGTACTAAACCACAACTCCTCCTACCCACAACAAACACAAAGTCTTCCTGGCTGGCTATCACCAATTAGAGAGAATGGAGGAAAGCGCTCAGGCAGCCTAGTTGGCGCTGAAGTGGGAAGGACTGATGGATAGCAACACTGTGGCATATGCTTCCTGGACCTCCCCCTACTCCTTGTTCCAGGGCACGCCCCTGGAAACCTGCTGCTAATGCACTGAGTGTGCCTGACAGCTTGGCCCAAGCATGGCAGACAGGAAGAAATAGAATGAACGTCCCGTGGGAGTAGCTCTTAAGCAATGGTAGATGAGGTCTGAGGGTAAGTATCTAACTTCCCTATCCTCTGATAGGAAAATTCTGTAGTGTATTTGACATTTCATTTCAGCACTCCCCAAAGGAATTGCACTGTGGCTGCCCATGGCAGTCACCTCTGCCACAGCACACCCTCGCTTGGTGATACTGTCTTTCCTGTCTCCTCTCACTCTTGTACCACTTTTTCCCAGGATCATCTCCAAACAATATTTGCACTCAAACCCTTGACTCAGGGCCTGCTTCTAGTAGAATGGAAGGCCAATTTGTGTTGCTCCTTTCAGAGAGCCAGACTGATGACCCAAATAGAGAAATTTTCACAGATCAGAGAGTTGGTCCAGAGGAGAGAGGGTAAATTACAAGAAACCCAGAAGCATCATTAGAGGTGGTTGTATTGTCTGCCTACAGAACGGGCAGGCTGCCATGGGGAAAAGAGCTCCAGGCAGAAATCAGAAAGCCTTAGGACAACCTGCTCTTCCCACCAGCTCATAGCCTTGCCTTTCCATCTTCTGATCTTCAGTTTGTCTCTTCCAGAAATTTGCAGGATTGGATTATTTAATCCCTAGAGCACTTTTTTCCCTATTTTTTAAAATTAATTTTGTATTTCATTACTTTTTAAAACTTTGTACTTTATCACTGTACATCTTTGTAGCATACAAACTAGAGCACTTTTCAATCCCCAATTCCCACGAAGCCATGGAAGGGAATGAAGTGCCTAACACTTCTTTAAAGGCGTGTTCAACAAGTAATAAATAAACAAACTTTTCACATCATGCCAGCTACGTGAAGAAGGGCTGTTTAGTCAGGCATGCAAGATGTTCCGATCTGTCTAGACACACTCCTCCTTTTCCCCAGGATGCCTTTGGCCACATTTGCTCTGACACTGTGACAAGGTGTCCTTTGGCTGCAGATAGAGATTTTTTTTGGGTGGTAATTCTGATGCCATAAAGTCAGCTATGGACCTATCTATAGTTTTAGTGCTATTTGTCTTTCCAAGTGGAATGGGAGACATTTATCCAGAAACTTAGCCAGCTTGTGCAACAGAAGTCAGCAAACATAACTCCTGATTTAGCTCTCATGCATACCTGCCCATCATTACCTTGACTTCCTGCTCTCATTTCTCACCTTCAATATCGAAAAGAAACGTCTAAGCTGTTGAATTGAACCCCACTCCCCCAACACTAGCAGTCAAGCATACGTTCTGAGGAATCGTTGGGCAACTTCCTTGTTGCACAGCCATCACAGAGCGTACTCACAAACCTAGACGGGATAGCCTGTTACACACCTGGGCTGTGTGATATCGCTCACTGCTCCCAGGCTACGAAGCTGGGCAGCACGTCACTGTACTGAACACTGTAGGCCCCTAACACGTTGATAAATATTTGTGTGTCTAAACACATCTAAACTTAGGGAAGGTACAGTAAAAGTACAGTGTAAAAGATTTTTTAAAGCAGCACAGTAGGTCTACCTGCATCAACAGCACTACAAACACATGAGTTCATATGCTGTGTTGCAATGTTACATAAGGTCACTAGGTGACAGAAATTTTTTACTCCACTGTAATTGGTTTTTTGCAGTGTTTTGGTTGTTTTGTGTTTTTGTTTTTGCTTCTGTTTTGCTATAGTGTGCATGTGCTTGTCTGAGAGAGACAGAGAGAAGGAAAGTGAGAAATCACTCCCTAGAAGGGATAACCACACTGCAATCCATTCTTTTCTACTCTCCTCTTAGGATTTTGGGCACAGAACTACCCAGTGTGACTTCAAGTCACTGTGTCTGAGTTTCGAACTGTGGTCAGCCCTGTGGGAATCCAGTGCCTTAACCCCTAAACCACCTTCCTTCTGGCCCCATTGTAATCTTATGGGATCACTTGAGTCACAGTTGTGGTTCGTTGTTGACCAAAACATTGTGACTATAATCCCACCCCAAGATCTCTGGACAAAGATCTTAGAGCAGAGAAAGAGGTGTTTTGACACCCAAATTCAATACTTGGACTTAAAACTTATGATAACCTTGGCAAACAAATTGTAAAATCCTGACCCTCCAAGTATAATGGGCTTTGTTTTATGTTAAGCTATGGGTGCTGTTGACAGAATAAGTCTAGTCTCTGGCTTAGAAAAGAAATACTAGAAGTCGCTGTTAGTAATTAAAGAGCCTTTTCAACACACAGCCAGTCAATTAGACAAGCATGACTTAAAAGATGTAATTATAAAACATTGACCTTTTGTCTCTTAAGCTGTTTTTGAAACTTATTGAGAAAGAGTAGATGAAAAAATGATCAGGAAATAGAACTTTTTCTTTCATTTTGTAATCCACTAGTCATTTTAAGTTACAAAATGCTATCTCAATGCAGGTTCTGGAAGTATCTGGCAAGAGACGTTGAACACTTAAACCTTTACTCACATTTGGATTCTCCTACTTCCCAACACCCACCATAGACTAGGTGAGCAGATACTTTTGGAGAACAATGCATTTAGCATCTGTTTTCTTTCTTTTCGATCTTCTCCACCCACTGACCCCATTATACACCCCTTAAACCTCAAACAGAGAGAGCCACCAAGGAGAAGTGGGAGAAAAAGGGCATTTTGGCTTCAGTAGGTGACTTCACACTCTCTGAACCTGCACTACAACTCCTCTCATGTAAGCAATGCCTCAGTTACACCCAGATGTTTCCTCCAATCCCAGATTTCCCAGGATGAGCTCCATGTTCATTGTGCCATTTAAATCCAAATGTATTCCAGGACAGTCCTCTTGGGCAAGCCTGAAAAGGCCCTAGGCTGATTCTGTTGCCATCTGGACTGTGAAGCGTGCTCTTGCATCCCTCGTTCCTGGGCAATGTACTCTGTTCTCTCTAAATTGTGGCAGATTGCTCTCATGTTCCTGAAATGATGATCTGTCTCAGTTTTGGGATCTGCTACCTTCAGGAAACCTAACTGAAGCTTTCCTTTGTTTTTTTTGTTTGTTTGTTTGTTTCTCTTTTATATAGTGTATTTTTCATTAGTTTGTACTAATACATTCTCATACAATTTACCAAAAGAGTCTTCCTGTTGATACTTGAATCATCTGAAGAACACAAACAGAACTATGTATTTTTAAAAAATTCTCATGAGGGCAACAAAACAAAATGAAAAGACAAGTTAGACAACAAAAAAATTTTCTGTTCTTACAGGTGGACACTGAACTAGACCTAATTTGGTTTGGTTTTCTTCTTGTCTTTGAAGACAAAAGGCAGCTTAAACCTAATTAAAATGAATACAAAATCTGTCCACTAAATCACTGGTCTTCCCTCATGATGCTTTCTGTTGTCTTAGTGTGGGTTCATGCATGTCTATTTCTTCGCTTGCTCTTTTCACTGGTTGAGCTGTGCCATGTCCATCACTGACCATCACGACTGAATTCGGTTTTCTTGCCCTAAAACTGTACTTTTCCTTTAGCAGGCCCAGGCTGAGCAGCTTTATTTCCTTTTTTTTTTTAATTTGTAATCTTTTATTTGGAAATTTGATTGCAAATTGATACCATTTGTTCAAGGATTCTTGCTGATCTTTTATGATTTTTTTCAACAGTGCTTTTTCTACCTCTCCTTTTAGTATTTCCCAAGTGATGGTTTGTTCCCTAACTGTAGGTTACCACTATTTGCATCTTTGACTTTTTCTAGAGTTTTCTTGGCTTTTTCTTTAAACAAAATTACGCCCTCTTTTGCTCCTCTAATAAATCCTTTCCATCTTATTTCACCATGATTTGAGAAAAGGATGTGCAAATCTTCTCTACAGGTCTGATCATCTAAGTCACCTGAAAATTGCAGCAAGCATCCAATCTTTTCTTCTAGAAATTTCATTTCAGCATCTTCTGCTAACTTTGTTTTTCTTCTTGCTCTTGTTTAGCTCTTAATTTTGCTTCCGCTTTATGCTGTCTTCTTTCTGCATTTTTTTTTTCAAAGTAATCTTCCTTGAAAAGTATTAGCATCTCTGTACCTTTGTACTCCTGACCAAGGGTCTCTACAAACTTTTTTGCAGGTACAGTGTTTTCAAACACAGCAAATATTGATCCCTTAAATGCTTCTGCAATGTTCTTCTCATCTGAATATTTAGTATTTTGCCTTTCTCTTCCAGCCATTCTTTTGTATCATCAAAGGTTGCATCAGTTGGGAAGCCTTTAATATAAACAAATCTGTTTTTTTACATTGTTTTTATAGCCATCAGTCACTTCAGGCAAAGGTTTGCTTGAAAACCTCCTGATTTTAGTTTTATCTTCACTGACCTCCATGAGTTCTGCCTTGGATTTGCTCAATGCTTCCACCAATAATTAAAGTCTGTCGTTAGATGGTTTAACCTGTTGAATTTTATCACTATCTCCAAAGGTACCCAGCCTTCATCCAGCTTTATCTGTTCCTTTAAAAACTTGTCCCATGGCAAATTGAAGTCTCCAAAATAATACTCAATTTGCTGGCAGATTTTGGCCTCCAGAGAAGCCAATTTTTCATCAGCAGCATTTTCAGCCATTGTGACTATCTTTCAGGCCAGGTCCCACAGACGTGTCCCCCATAACTGAAGCTTTCTGAGTGGATCCATTAAAGCCCTTTGAGCATTAGAAAGAAATAGTCTCCAAAATTTCAATCATGACAGGGGAAAGAACTGGTGTTTACATCGACCCTTCATATTTTCAAAGTAGGTAACCTGGTACAAGAACCATGAAACTGATTCCTGGTTCTCCCAGGTGTGAGGGCCAGACAGTGCTGCAGCAGTGCAATGCATTCTCTGTGAGGCTGATCCACACGGGAAGGTTCTAGGTTTGCACCCAGAGACCTCCCTGAGTATTCTAGACTCACAGGTGCCCATGATTTGATACCGGCTGAGGGCACAGGTAGATTGCAACATAAGGACCCTGTTAGAAAAGTTATCTCTTTTTTTTCCCTTGCTTGTGCAAGAAATAAACTTTAGGAATTTCCCAGCATGGTCTCACTTGTTATCTAAAGTCTACCGCATTTATTACATGTGTGTGCCTCAAAGAGGACTTGAGTTTTAATATACCATTTCTAAAACATTTCAGTGATAGATTGTTTCTACTAGGTGCTTTAGAGAGTACGTACGACTTTTAGACCTGTGCCTTTAATATAGTATGCACTTTAAAAATGTCTATGAAAACTATTAAAGATATATTTTGTATTTATTTATTTAAGAAACCAGAGAGCCCTCTGCTTTGCAGTTGTTTCCCATATCCTTGAAATATAGTCAATCACATAGTAGGTACTGAGTAAGTATTTGTTAAATAAATAAATTGAAAAGTATTTTTAATTGTAAAACAAATTGAACCATTTTTACGTAGATTTAATAAACATTTGTTGAGCATTTGGTGAGTATTAAGGAGTTATGGGAGGTGCTTCCTTTGTATTTCTTTAATGCCCAACCCTACTCCTCCAAAGCTACTTATTAAACCATATTGCAGTAGGGCTTTTGCTTATCTTCATTCATCGCTAGTAAAAAGCAGATACTTTTCTATCTGAATGTCCAGCAGAGGTAAGGACAGGAAGAAAGAAAGAACTGAACAAATGCATGATTCCTCTGTTGAATAATGTTGAAAGGAGGAAGATAGTAAGTTATCATTTTTTATGATGAGCACATTTAAAGATGTATTAGACAGATACATGAAAATAGAGTCCAATGTCTCTAATTATCAAGGAACTCAAATCAAAACAGTAATGATCTACCAACACGCCATTCATAAAATCAACTATCCAAAACTAAGAAAAAAAAAGATGATGTGTTAGCAAAGATGTGGAGAAACGGGAATGTTTGTACACTGTTTTGGGAAATGAAAAATGGTGAAATCAGTAAGGAAAACAGCATGGTGGTTCTTCAAAAAATGATATAACTACCATATTACCCAGAAATCTCACCTCTGGGTATATACTCAAAGGAACTGAAGTCAGGGTCTTGAAGAGGTATTTGTACTTACATGTCCTTTACAGTATTATTTATGATACCAACATACATACTCAACCTAAGTGTTCATCCACAAATGGATACATAAAATGTGTTTTATGCATAAACTGAAATGTGACTACGCCTTTAAAAAAGAAGGGGATCCAGTCATATCTGACAGTATGGATGAACCTGGAGATCGTGTTAAATGAAATGAGTCAGTCACAGAAGGACTTTGACTCCGTTCTATGCTTCCACTTACAAATATCTAAAATACTCAAACTCTGAAAAACGGAGTAGAACGGTATATGTCAGTGTCTGAGGGAAGAAACAAATGAAAACTTGCTGTGCAATGTAAAGATGAATTATTTCTAGAAATCGCTGTACTATATACTATATGGTTAACAACACTATGTAGTGCATTTAAAATTTGATTAATAGGATAAATTACCCATTACCTGCCCTTAAAAAAAAAAAAAAAGAGAGAGAAAAGAAAATTCTTCCAAAAAAAGAAATTAAAATAAACATTGAAAGAAGTGCTAGATCAGACTGAGAAGAACATGGAATAGATAAATACTCAGATCTACACACATCTTCATACACACATGTACATATACACATACGCACAAACACAAAAAAGTACTAGAAACGGTGACTATCTGGGTAAATATAAAATAGTTTTGTTCTTGTTTCTTAATGTATTTTAAAAATAACTGACACAAAGGAAAAATAGCATATACAAAACTAAGATGTAGAGGGGACTATGATAGAGGGGATGAAAAGAAGAAATGTGAATTTTTTTTATAAGTCTTTTGTCTGAAGGATACTGAATTAGTTCAGAGTAGACAAAAAAGAAAACAAACAGCAAAATTATAAATAAAATATATTATTAGTAGCTATGTAAATGGGTAACAATACCAATAATGGCAGAAACTGTCAGACTGTACTAAAATGCAAGATTCAACCACATGACGCAAATTGTTAGATGCACTTTAAATGGAAAGACAAAATGCACTAAAGATATTTAAAATGTAAATGTATACACACACATATATATCATATTGACACTAATCAAAAGAAAATTTAATGTATGCAATCAATATTAGACAAAATAAACTTTAGGACAAGAAGTGTCATCAAAGATAAGGAGAAGTATTTTAATGATAGCATGGTCAACTCACCAAGAAAAAGCTATACTGAGTACATACTCACCAGACAAGAAAGTTGGCATTACATAAATGAAAACTAAAGAACAAAAGAAACAAACAGATAAGCACAGAATATTAGCTGATGATCTCAACACTAGTCAATCAATATTAGCTGATTATCTCAACACTATTGGAAACTACTATCAACTAACCTGACCTTATTTAGTATTTATAGAACACTAGGTCTATCAACTCAAGAATTTGGATTCTTTTCACCTCTCAATAAAACACAGTGGCCTGGAAGATTTGGAAGAATTTCCTAGAGAACATGAAGTGACTTGATAGGTAAGATATAATTTGGGTTCTCTGAGGACAAGATGAAGGAGGGACCATCTTTAGTCCTGGGGGCTTCATGCTCCTCTCAGTTGTGTATGTGCACTGTTATATGTCCATGGGAAAGGATCGCTAGCTTCAATACATCCCCAGTGGACCTGGGATCCGAAAATATTAAGGGTCATACAACCAGGTGTAGATGGACCCCACAAATTCAGAGAGCAGGGCAAGTTTGGCTACTCTTCATCCACAAAAGTCTACAGCCAAGCACTCTGGCTTCTAGAATTGTGTCTGCTCAAAGGGCATTGAGGAAAATATAATGAGAATTTAACTAAAGAAGATGAGGTTGGGGACCAATTCAATCAACCCATTAAATATTAACATATCTGTCTCATTTGAACTTTTCTCTTGCTCATATGCTCACAAATATTTGGAAACATTTTGAGAGATGCATAATAAAGCAAAAACAAAAAGCATGGACTTCAGAACCAGAAAGATCCTGATTTCAATAACCTCTACAATGTCACTAATTATCTACAGCCCTGAGCAAATTACTCAATTTGTTTGCTTTGTTTTTGCTTTTTACCCTATGAAAATAATAGTACCACGCACTTAGACTTCTTGTTAAATACAACAGATAGACCATGTTCAACAATATGTTACATGCCCTAACTAAACTAATCCTCATGACACTTTATAAGAGAGATGCCATTTTATCTTCATTTTGCACTTGAAGAAAGTCAGTCACAGGGAGTAATGCTGTTTGTACCATCACAAAGCTAGCAAATGGTGGAGCTGAATTATAAACTCAACCGATGTAGATCCAGATTCCTTCCCAAATCTGAGGATGTGCATAGTATATAGTATAGTTAGGGCTGTAGTCAAGGCCACACTGCCCACGTAAGCAACACGTGGGGCACATGGTGGGTGTCTTGTGCTATAATGGGTTAGGGAAGGATGCCTTTTTCCCATTCCCAATCTTTCCTTCCACATTGAAGGCCTATTAACATAGTGCTCTTGGTCTCACTGTACCCTCACTTCCTACACCCCACTGGAAGAGGAAAGATGTATCTAATGGGTAAGTTTTAGTGAAAATAAAGGAAGGCATGCTTAGGCTGGTTCCTTCTCGCTTTCTTCTTGGAAACAGGTTCGTAGAGGTGCATTTCTCCTTACTGTTCTTTACCCCAAACCTGGTAATCCGGCATTGCCAATGACGTGGGCAGTCTCTTGGGCAGTTTCATTAAGATGTATCCCTCAGTCTTGCCACTGTCAATCAAGACTCTAGTTGCCGTATTCTTGTGTCTTATTCCTCAACCTGTTTAGAGTATCCAGGGAAGAGGTAAGGAGCAGTTATTGCTCCTCCCTGTCTCTTGACCCCAAATACTTCTCCAAGTTTATATTCTGTAATGGGCTATGGAATTTTTTCTGGACTGCACCAGCTCAGTCCAGCTTCTCTAGACAACCCCAAAAATGGCTGCTAAGTAAGTAAAGATATCTGTGTTTTATGGTAACTTGTTTGCAGGCAACATCTTGTTGTCCTGAGTCACTTCTTTCAAAGTGCCCTACCCTATCAACTATAACATTTCTGCAGGAATTGGCTAAACTAGGATTGCCATGGCCTAGCCTGTCCCAGCCAACAAAAGCAATTAATTCCAGAGAAAGAAAAGTGTCCATAGCACTGGAGGTCTGAAAAAACTGGTACCAAGATGATTCGAGCCAAGAAGTATTTAAAACAGACTCGACCTCCTAGTCCTTTACTGAGCTCATACCACTCAAACCTGAGAAAGGCCATTTCTCATTAGTTTTGCCAGCTGAGAGTCACACAATCATTACGCTCTGTTCTTCCACCCTGAGAATATATCCAGCTTTGGACTAGAATTAAAGACTCCAGTTCCCATGGTTATGCCGCTGATGTTTGATGTGGTCCTCAATCTCATTCTTGTTCTGCCAAAATGAAATATTTCCACCACTGTCCCTGAGGTCATTATAATAAATAGGGTAGATGAGACTTATTCCATTCATATTTAATTTTTTGCATTTAATTTTTCAGTGAAACTGAATTTAAAAATGGAAAGGGTACTCCACTGTAATTGGATGAATTCAGTTCATAGAAAGACTTGGAGTGGGAAAATGAGTTGTATCCCTACTCCCTGGAGTTAACTTCATTTATTCATTCATTCTACAAATATTTATGAGCACTAGTATATTTAATGCTAGAAAGATAAAATCCTTTTTCCCAGAAACTGTATAGTGTGGAGAAGATGACAAACAGTTAAATCAGTGAGCATATAATAATACGTAATAAATTGTAATGTTTGCTACCTTGAGCTCATAAATATAATAGGTGAAAGAGAACAAATACGGTATGTGCTGAGAATGCAAGCATAGAATCTACCTCAGACCTTGAGTTGGAAAAAATAATAATTTTCAGATGAGACCTTTAAATTCAACATTAAGAATGCCCTGGAGGGGCCAGCAGGTGGCATAGTGGTTAAGGCACTAGATTCCCACATGGCTGACCATGGTTCAAGTCCTGGCCAGGGCAGCTTAAAACTCATATGAGGTGCATGTACATACATGCTCAAAACCTCAAGAGGACAGAGGAGAAAGGATGGTGGTGTGGGGTGGCGGTATTAAGTCCTGCTTTTTGTATCTCTGTCTCTCTGGCAAGTGCATATGCTTTATAGCAAAAATCTCTCAAAATTAATTAATTAATTAAAATTAAAAATAAAATGAATGCCTTGAAATCAGTCAATCAGATAAAGGAATAAAAGGGTTTTCAACTGAAAGAACATGTGCAAAGTTAGAGGTTTAAAATTGCAAGACATTTGGGGCCAACAGATGGCATAATAGCTATGTCACTGGACTCCCATGTAGTAGACCGTGGTTCAAGTCCCAGACCTGATGGCTTAAATTCATACCAGGCACATGTGCATGCATGCCCAAGATCCCAAGATGAGGATGGAGGAAAAGGGATTGTGGCAAGGCCATCCCCCTGAGGAGGGAGGGATGATTTCTCGCTTTCTGTCTCTCTCTGTCTCTCTCCATCTTTCTGGTGAACACAAGTGCCCTATAGCAAAAACTTCTCAAAAAAAATAATAATAATTGCAAGACACTAACTTACATTTGAGGAACTGTAAGGCAATTTTATGGTAAAAAAGGATTATACACAAAATCCTATCTTCTGCCAGAAATGTTTCATAGTTTAGTATCCAGAAATGCTATATAAAGAAGTTTGAAAAGATACAGAAGAAAATATTTTGTTATTGACCTAAAAATGACTGTCATCCTGTTAAAGACAGACAAATATCATTATAAAATAATGCATACCAAGACGTATAAAGAAAGGGAATTAGAAATTGAATTACGAGAATACCACTGAAAAATAGGATAATTTTGTTATCTGAATTTTTCTCTTGAAATAATTACCTTCACTTTTTTTATTCAAAATTATTGAAAATCCTTCTTAAAAATTGATACAACCCCCTATCATAAATGTAAATAACTTAAAAGGTGCCTGGGAAAAATAAATGTTATGTAGGAGTAGTGCTAGTAGCACAGGTAATAGTGATGAAAGGAGTACCTGCAGGAGGAGTGGTGAAAGGAGTACCTGCAGGAGGAGTGGTGAAAGGAGTACCTGCAGGAGGAGTGGTGAAAGGAGTACCTGCAGTAGTAGTGGTGAAAGGAGTACCTGCAGTAGTAGTGATGAAAGGAGTACCTGCAGTAGTAGTGATGAAAGGAGTACCTGCAGTAGTAGTGGTGAAACGAGTACCTGCAGTAGTAGTGGTGAAACGAGTACCTGCAGTAGTAGTGATGAAAGGAGTACCTGCAGTAGTAGTGATGAAACGAGTACCTGCAGTAGGAGTGGTGAAAGGAGTACCTGCAGTAGTAGTGGTGAAACGAGTACCTGCAGTAGTAGTGGTGAAAGGAGTGCCTGCAGTAGTAGTGATGAAAGGAGTACCTGCAGTAGTAGTGGTAAAAGGAGTACCTGCAGTAGTAGTAGTTACAGTCCTAGCAGGCATACTGCTGATAGTTATGATATTAGCAGTAAGCACAATGTACCAAGAAAAATATCATTTGGCTTTTTTAACCCTAAACTGTGCAAAACCCCAGGGTCCTTATTCCGAGTAATTCTCTTTGTGCAGGTATATAACTGAATGCTCAGGCAAACTGTACTGGAATCCAAGAAGTCTAAAGTTGAAGAAACCTTAGAGATCTGGTACTTCAAGTTTGCTGTAGGTAGTCTCCATTTCATAGTTCATATTCCCTCAGAAGAGTAAAAATTTATTACCTGAGACAAATTATCTGAAATTACACTTTGCCAGCATTTTATCATGTCATATTTCCATAGAAAAGGACAAATGTGAAGGCGACTCTAAGAGCAATTGTTGTTAGCTGCACTTTAAAATATTCCTACTGGGGGTGGTGGCAGGTGGTGTGGTAGTCAAGGGCGCTGGACTCCCACATGGCCAACCGCAGTTCAAGTTCCAGACCTGGCAGCTCGCTCGCTCTCTCTCTCTCTCTCTTTCTCTCTCACCCCTCTTCTTCTCCTTCTCCTGTCAAATTAAAATAAATAAAGTTGAATTTAAAAAAACTCTGCTAGGGCTATCAAGTGGTGTGGTAGTTAATGTGCTAGACTCCCTCATGGCCCACCATGGTTCAAGTCCTGGACCTGGTAGCTCACTTTCTTGATTTCCCTTTCTTTCTCTCTCTGTCTCCCTATGACAAGTCAGAATAATAATAATAATAAAATTAAATAAATAATTATTTTTTAAAAACTCTGCTATCACCTCAGTCATTTTCTCTTCAAAGTCCCATTCCCAAATTCCACATTTCCACTCTAAGGAAATTATCACTCCCCCTTTATGTACACAAAGCATATTTGCATGAGCACAATTCCCTATCTGTCATAACTATGGAGATGTATGTCCCTCTGCTATGCTTTTGCCTCCTTAAGACTTTCATTCATGCCTGAGCCATGTGGGTGTCCTGGCCGTTCAGTGGAGTACCTGAATCATAGTGAAAGTGCAGCTAACAACAATTGCTCTTAGAGTCGCCTGCACATTTGTCCTTTCCTATGGAAATATGACATGATAAAATGCTGGCAAAGTGTAATTTCAGATAATTTGGCTCAGGTAATAAATGTTTACTCTTCTGTGGGAATATAAACTATGAAATGGAGACTACCTACAGCAAGCATGGAAAACACTATGTCTAAGTGTTTAATCATACAGTGAACATTAAATGGATATTCATCTAAGTCCTCATAATGTTTGGGGAGTATCAGAGTGATTTTTAAAATGTCAGAAATCAATTCAAAAGAGAAAATCTCAGCTCTTTGTAAGAAACACCCTGAGGCTGTCTTGGGAATACTCTGGAATGTAGAGTCCTTCCTATCTGCTCACTGAAGGACTTTGAGAGGAGAAATGAGAAGCCCCAGCCTGGCTGTCCATACCCCAAGAAGTCATGATAGGAACAAGAGG
Organism: Tupaia belangeri chinensis; assembly: GCF_000334495.1. Classification (NCBI taxonomy): domain Eukaryota; kingdom Metazoa; phylum Chordata; class Mammalia; order Scandentia; family Tupaiidae; genus Tupaia; species Tupaia belangeri. The sequence continues at coordinate 4,160,648 of NW_006159608.1, read as the reverse complement.
ACAGTTCAGTGGGGAGGGTGATGGAGGATCACAGGGCAGGCAAGGGATGGTGCCAGCAGATGAGCCAGGCAGCATGGGCACAGCTGAAGGAAAGTCAAAAAAGTCCACTATGTACAGTCTGAGAAGTTTGCACATCTATCCAGGCTGGGATGTGCACTACCACCACCCAGACTGTTCCACGAGTCACCAGTTTTCTACCGGGTTGGGATTCCAGGAAGGAATCCAGCCTCTGGAGAGACAGGAAGTGGGATAGATGGGCACACGGGAGAAGGGAGCTCTGATGGGGCACAAGTGTTATGTATCTCAGGAGTATGTGCCCTTTTCAAGGTGCTGCAATGGAGGTGGGCAATATAGAGATAAATGTGAGTTCACAGAGGCAACTCACAGAAGAGAAACATTGAATAAATTTACATTTACAGTACAGCACAGTACATCCTCCAAATAAGTTAAATAACTATCTGGGCTGTTGGAAAAGTCATGACATATTTTTTTCTGTTTTTCTATGCAAAATAGCATCATGACTTTTCCAGCAACCTAATAAAATATATTGAGTGTTTAGTACATGCCAGTAACTATCTAAAGAGCTTTATATGTATAAATTCATTGTAGTCTCATAAATGCTTAGGTCAGTGAAGAAAACAGAGCCCATTCTAGATAGTCCAATAGAAAAACTTGAATGTAGAAATGTAGAAACAAAGATATTGGGAAATCTAAGAAACCAAATAGAGGATGGTAAGGTAATCACAGATTCACAGAAACACAAAGACAAACCCCCAACTGAGGACACTGATATTGAAGACACACGGGGTTTAGGTGGTAGCCAGAGCCCAGAATCTAGGGAGCAGAGAAAACTGGATCCACGATGAAAACTGCGAGGACCTTGGAGAAATGGCTCCAGTCACTTGCTTCTCCCTTCCGTGGCCCTTCAGTCTCCGACCTGTACCTCTCATTGACTGACTATAACTGGGAGGCAGGAAAGTCAGGGGAATAGGTTTTTAGAGAAAAGGTGAACAATGGAGCAAATTGTCAAATAACCAACATAAAACCTATGATGTGCTATTACAGGCCCCATTACACAGATAAAGGCACTGAGTCCAAGGGAATGTAATCGCTTGCTCCACGTCATACAGTTGAACTTCGATGGCCATGTTATTCTTTTCTCTACACAGCCACTCATATGAATAATGGAGTTCCATGAGAACACTAACTCAGCCAGCTGGAGGGCAGGGGCAGCTTCCCAAGGGACCAAAGTAAACATCTGATTCCAAGAACAGGATTACAGAAGAGATTCAAGCTCAGAAATTTTGCAGCCTCAAGAACTAACATATAGCACAGTATACTTAGTACGTATGAAATCCTTAATAAATATTTGTTGAATTAATAAATATATGAATGAGTACCTTACACTGAACAATACCCAGGGTGGAGAACAAGCGGCATGCCAAGAACTAAGAGGAAGGACTGCGCCATTGGGAGGTGTGCCCATGACATCCAAAGAAGGAAGAGAAGATGATGAGGGTGACTGATGTCTATCGATTCCTTGTTGCCCCCTGCCAAGTGCTTTGGGGGAGTTATCACATTTCTACACAACAACCTAATGATATGAGAACTATTGTTATTATAAATAAGAAAGTAGAGCCTCTTGGTGTATGGTAGCTTTCCAGAGGTTAGCCAATAATTAATAACCAAACCCAGGACCTTCTCATTTAGCTTAAGTCCTTCCTATCTCCATTCTTACTGGTCAAGAAACTAGGGAAGACAGGCTGAAGAAGGGAAGGAAGAGAATGCCTAGGAAACTCATTTACAGAGAGCTAGAAATGGAAGAGGCAGGGGGAAAGGGTTGCAAGCTGGCAGGAATAAAATAAAAAAATAAAATATTGAGATGCCAACAAAAATCCTTTCAAATTCTCCCATTGCAAAGGCAATTCCACTTGTACTTTGATCTTTGACCTGGGCCCATACAATTAATTCCACATCATATTTCTGCATATTGCTCTCCAAGGAGAATCAAGTTTACACTTCCCCCTGATCCAAACCATAACAGTACTTAATTAGGTGATAATTTATGTAGTACTTAGCATGAACTTTTGGCACTTGCTGGAGAAGGCTGTACAAGTGTACACGTGTTATCACCTGACTACATCAAGAAACAGGGCCTGGGCATTGGTGAGGTGTCTTGGGCTTTACAAGGTATCAAATGACTTTTATAACCCCATAGTACCTGGCTTTCTAGTAGGCAGAACTGTCTCTAGTGTGTATTAATATACTGAATATTATGCCTACATGCACTTAAAACACTGATTCTGAGCACTTCAAAACAACAAGGAGCCTGGAAAATTGAAGAAACAGATGTTGGATGAATAGTAAACCTTTTCGGGGTCCATCACTCAACTTCAAGGAAGCAATGCAAAGGCAGAAGGGAATCATTCAGACCTACTCAGTGGAAAATAAACAGAGCGTTCCTGCTGGCAGACACGGTCTGTAGTGATAAAGAGGCTCTGGAAAAGGCTTCGACCCTCACACCACAGCCTTGTCAAGAAGACTGACCTAGAAATGGTTCTTTCCAGCCAGTCCATGAGGGTCCCAAATTTTGAAGATGATTATTTAAATAGCACATGCCTATCAAAAGAAAGAAAATCCTGAAGTGTGGCAGTGCCAGACGCGAGTGAGGGTGCAAGCTTGGGCTCAGGCCCTGGCATGATAGAACCACGAGACTGCCTTCCAGCTGCTCCTGGTGCTCATTATGCTTGTGAACAAAGGAAGAATAAAAACATGAAGGGACATTGTTTTGGCTCCTGGCTTCTGCATTGCATCTGTCATCAATCTAAACTCATTCAATTTTCAGAGAAAGTACATATCTCATAATTGGTCTTCTTCTGTTGAATCCTGGAAGAAATGGAGAGATCACAGGACAAGTCACGCTCCCTTCGGAGCACCACCAATCCCTTCAGGCCCATGACTAAATCGGATATACAAAGCAGCTTGTATCTATGAAGCATGGATACAAGGAAATCCACAAAGATGATGCATGCCGTAATCGATCTTATTCTCTACCACATCATCGCTGTCCCCAGAAATTGCAGATACCTCCTTAGTGTGTTAACTTTCTAAGTAAGGGCTACCTGACACATTAGCCTTGAACCTATTCTAGCTGGAACCCTGCCCCAACTTCATGAGTTGGAACCTTGGCTTGCCATATGCAGCTCTGACCCTCTGTAGGACCCTTAGAACTGCAGATTGAATGCTGTTCCTGGCTCTCCTAACTCCAGACTACTCCAGTGAGACCACCACACCCTCTTGCTGGCTCCTCGGTTCATCTGGCTTCCTGGTTGGACACATCTTCCAGAAGCAGTACTGTGGTCAAAAGGAAAGCAAGTAGAGGCTTACAAAATCAACTATGACATGAAAATTAAAAACAAACCTTGTTTCCCCTTCCTGGTATATTTCAGTCAAGCAGAAGTAGCATGTTCCTAAAAATTACTCCTAAACAAATCTAACATATGTCTAAAATAGTGTTGAAATTGAATCTGTAAGTTTCACTAGTGACTTTCTTATTCTTTCTTCAAAAATTATTTTAGTGTCAAAAATAAGTAAAGCCTGGTTCTGGGTACTTTGAGGAAGACAAAGAAGAATGTGTGAAAGAAATGTACCATCTTCATGGAATGTACAATCCAGTTCAGAAAATAAGGACAGAGGCTGTGGTTCCAGCTAAGTAGAATCGTAGGATGTCTGAGCTGGACTATTTCTGGAAGATTATCTAATCTTAACAGCTTAAATTTAACACTTCGTGACTCTATACCAAACCATTCTGTCTTTGAACAACTCTGGATGGTGGCTTTTACATAAAATTAAATAATTCATTAAATTAGTCATTTTAATAAATTAAACCTATATATTTTTGGCTTCTACCAATAGGTCTGTACTCAAAGATCACAGAAAAACCTACATATGCACTACTAGTCATGCTACCTATCAATTTATTTAAATTACTTACCATGCTCCTCACTCCTCCAGAATTCTTTTCTCTCTCTCTTTCATAAACTTGCTATAAGGCACATGCATGCAGCAGAAATAGACAAGGGGATGGCCATGCTGCAATTTCCTCTCTTCTATTCTCCTCATGAGATTTCGGGTACACACGCACATCCACCCGGTGTGTTTTCCAAGCTGATGCATCAGACACTCAAACCACAACATTGGCCCTTGAGATCCAGCTGCCTTAACCACTCTGCCACTAGCTGGCCCCAAATTTTCTTTAGTCCATGATAGTGTTAATTCTTTTTTTTTAATAGATTTTTTTCTATAGGGCACTTGCACTCACTAAAGAGACAGAGAGACAGAAAGCAAGAAATCACTCCCCAGGGGGGGATGGCCATGTCTCCATACCATTTCATTCTCTGCTTGGAATTTCGGGCATACCTGCACATGTGCCCAATGTGAGTTTCAAGCTTCCGTATCCAGGACTTGAACTGCACTCAGCCATGTGGAAATCCAGTGACATAACCACTTCGCCATCTGGTGGTCCCAATTGCACTAATTCTTTCAGTCATGTTTTATGCTATATAGTTGTATGTGATTATAATTATATTACAATTTTAGTCATGTATCACATAATAACGTATCTATCAATAATAGATCCATAATAAAATGATCAGCTACACCCTTTTAACCTAGGTGTGTAGTAGGTTCTATCATCTAGGCTTGTGTAAGTATACTCTGTGATGTTTGCACAGTGACAAATTGTCTAATGACACAGTTCTTAGAACATATCCTCATCATAACTGTATTGTGCCATTCACTTTTCTCTTAATTCCATTCAGCTTGCCTATCCCTTTAGGAATATGGAAATTATGACAATGCCAATATATGAGACAAGGTTTACTTAGATTAAAAAAGAACTGGGCTTTTCTTTTTCTTAAGTTTATATTGTGTTAACATAGCATTTACTTTTTTTTTTTTTTTTTTTGGAGAGGTTTTTGCTATAGGGTGTGTGTGCTTGCCAGATAGACAGAGACAGAGAGATAGAAAGTGAGAAATCACCCCCCAGGGGGGATGGTCACGCCGTAATCCCTTCTCCTCCATTCTCGTCTCGGGATCTTGGGCGCGCACGCACACGCGCCCGGCATGAGTTTAAGCCACCGAGTCCAGGACTCGAACCGCGGTCAACTACATGGGAGTCCAGTGACATAGCCATTACGCTAACTGCTGGTCCCCATAGCATTTACTTTTGAGCCACATCAGTCTCTTGAGTTTACACTAACTTCAGTCTATCTGGATGCCAATTTGATGGCATGATTTATCTATGTGGTTGGCTTGAGGAAGCTAACCACTCACCACAGAATAATCTCTCTCTGCTCCACTGCTCCAGATTGCCTTGACAATCACAGTTCCCCAGCTGCCATCCGACCTTCCAATTTATGCCATCTCTTCCAGAGGTCACGTGAACCTATGTGCTCGTCAGATTGCCAGCTGCTGATGTAAATTTAGTGACGGTAGTGCCAAGGACAGAGCTCCAGTGAACACTAAGAAAAAAATTCCCTTTTCTGTTCTCATCACGTTACCTGCTCTTCTACTACTCTCACCCAAGTTATTGTCATCTCTCAATAGGACAGATGCACAAGCAAAGCTTACCTATCTGCTTGTCTCCACCCTCTCTTCCCCCATAGTCTATACTTAGTACTGTAGCCAGAGAAATTCTTTTAAAATGAAGTTAGATCATGCACAATTCCTCTAACAACTCTCCAATCATCCTCCATCATCTTCCGACACAATCTTATTAAAAACCAAGATCTCTTTTTTTCTCTCTCTCTATTTTAAGGTTTTGGCATAGGGCATGTTGTACCCTGGAGAGAGAAAGTAAAAGTAAGAAATCACCCCCCAGGGGAGTGGCCATGCCACAATCCCTTCTTCTCCCAGTCTCCTCCTGGGAGTTTGGGCATGTGCATACATGTGCCCAGTCTGATTTTCAAGCTGCCAGGTTTGAGACTATAACCATGGTTGGCCATGTGGGAGTCCAGCGCCTTAACCACTACACCACCTGCTGGTCTCTCAAGCTCTTTTTTTTTTTTTTTTTGTTGAGCTTGTTTATTCACATTTTCATAAGAGGAAAAGAAAGAGAGAGATAGTACCCCAGCAGGGTTTTGATTCCTTAATCCAGTCTCAGCCCTGGTTTCTGGGCAAGCAAATGGCCAGCATACTCAGAGAAGTCTCCAGGCTTGAACTAGGAACCTTGCCTTGTGGGATTGCCTCACAGAATACTGTATTTTATCACTGTGCCACCATCTGACCTCCCAAAGCCCTTTAAATGGCTGACAATGTGGACCAATCAACCCTCTTCACATCACCGTCTACCATGTTCACCTTCAAGCACTTCATTCAGCCAGACTGGATTCCTTGCCAATCCCCAAACACACCAGGAAAGACCAGACCTAGGGGCTTTGCACTTACTTCCAGTTCTTCCATGAGATACTCCAAGGCTCACCCCCTCATCAGTTCAAGTAATTTCAATGTTATCTGCTCTTGGGGGCTTTCCTGGCCAATCTATATCAAGCCACAAGCTCCTGGTTTCCCCATCACTGTGTCTCTTGACTTCCCTCTCCTTCTATCAGAAGAGCGAATTCACTTATCTTTCATATGGTCATTCACTATATAGTATCGCAGCATACAAAACAAGCTTCACATCTTTTCTAATTTTTCTCTTCCTTTTTTTTTCTAATTTTGATGAAACAATTACTGTTTTTGCATAACCACAAAAAAAAGAACTAAGACTTACATTTTATAATTTATGTATCAATTATATGTAGTTTCCTGCCCTGATAGATTTTGGGTAATTCAACCCTTTTTAAGTAAATTGCAACAGTTTCTCTTTCTCTCTCTCTCTCTCTCTCTCTCTCTCTCACACACACACACACACACACACACACACTCACCTACCTCTAGACATGCCAAGCGGAACTTCTGGATACGGTTACTCCACAAAAATCTCCCCTGCATAGTTGTGCTAGCATCTGGTCCAGCCATATAGCTCCCCTTCAGAGGATGTCAGGAGAAACAAAAGGCTGATGTTCCATTTCAGAAAACCCGTCGTGTTCTGATGAAACAGTCTATTGATCCCATTAAATAAGGAAATGAGATTAACACGATGTGGTTTCTTTCATGAAACAAGTATTTCCAGAAAGGCAGTGTGGGTACATTGTAGCAGACATATCTGGGTTTCCATCCTAGTTTATCACTTGCTAATTTTGTAAAAACTACACAAGACTTCTCACGTAAGTCTCATATATCTCATCTGCAAGATAGATTTCTACTGATTGCCAGGCTGTGTGCTAGGTGTCAGTGATGAATAAAACTGAGGCTTTCCCCCACAGGGTCCCGTCTGGATCAGGAGGGGAGAAAGAGTACAGGTATGTACAACGTAATGATAAGAATTCTGATTGGAGTTCAGGAAACAGGAAGGAAGAAGAATACCCATGTCTGACCAAGAGTCGAATGTGGAGTAGGACATATGTTGATTTTGCAGGAAGGGGTGTGAGCAGAGGGACTTAAGAGCTCACTAACAGCAAAGTGAAGATAGGATCAGACTGGGAGGAGAGGGGAAATCCCGAATCATCTTCTCAGACTCCAGGCTGCATGTCTATTCCTAATCTATGCAGGTAGCCCTCCTCTCATTAGCACAGCAATGAACACTTTCTACCCTGAGCCCCAACCCACAAAAGCTGCAGACACAGGCATCCATTATGGGCTATTGCCCCTACCTCCCAAATCCCACCCACAAACTTAGAGTCTTGCCTCTCTCAATAGCTCATTAACTAGGCAACACCTTGGAGAAGGCGAAGGAAAGGCCTGGGGCAAACTTGTCCAGTGCTTTCCCTGAAACTTCATTTGTATATCAATTAAACCACAGACCTAGAACCTCATAAGAACAAAGGTGGCCTTATTTTCCATGCTTTCTGAATCACTGTCAATGTAAGTCTTTGTTCTAGAGATGTCATTATAACATTTTAACCTTTCCTTAACAGCCAGCAACTGATTTGGGATAAGGGTATGATCAGGGGACCCATAATTTATCATCTGGGGCCTGAGTCTCAGATCCATCACTTTCTAGCAAGACAATGCAAGGCAGGCAACTCACCCTCCTGGACTTCATTATCACCATATGGAGTCAGAGGGCAGTAATTGTACCTACCTCAGAGGTGGTTGAAATTACAGGTAATACTGCATAATGCCTCAAACATAGGAAGCACTCAATGAACATTAGCTAATGTTAATACCTATTAATTTTATATTTAATAGCTTTAGAAATAATAATAAGTGTGTACCTTGCCCTGGGACTGTGGGAAAATGAGTCACTCACCATGCCTCCAGGAGTTCAGAGTCCAAAAGGGTGAAGTATCAGTCAGGACCATGGCAGGAAGCAGACAGTGTGCTCAGTAGGATCTGGGAGTAGACCTGAAAGAAGAGACTATGTAGAGAGGTGTGAGCGGGACTAGAAATACAAAATAAAATACTCACACAAGATGGTGAAGCACCCAAAGACTAACAACAGCTGGAAGCTGTAACTTCATGTAGCTAGCAGATATTCAAGCTCCCTCAGCCTGGATCCCTAAGTCATTATGTGTGGAGAATCACTTTCTGCTTTCATTCACGGTACACTAGCAAAGGTGAGTAAAAGAAAATGGTTGTGATCAGTCAAAGAGCTGTGGGGCTGTTTGTAACCCAGAATTTTGTAGTCTCTCCTGATTGACACATGTCCTACCTTTATCCCAGGTTCTTTGTGGATACAGAGAGCACAATAGTAAATAATAGTTCTATTACTCTTAGAGTTCCATTCAGTGTTACATAAAACTGCATATAACAATAGGTAGACAAAGAAGAAATTACTCTGTAGGGAGTAAATGGAATAATTTACAAGAAACATGAGTTGTCTTGAAGGAAAGGTAGAACTTCGTGTCCAGATAAAGAACAGAGATGGCTTTCCTAGAAGAGAGATGGTATTGCAAATACATGAAAATCGGCAACTGGTGGTAAGAAGGTGAAAGATTTCACCATTGAAGAGAATCCAAAATTATACGAAGCTTCTTCTATGACTTGGTATAAATTACAAAAAAAAAAAAAAAAAAAAGTCCAGATGGGAAAAGGATAGAATGGGAGCAAAACTCATAATAAAATAAAATGATTAAAAATTTCAAGATCAATTTTAATGATACAGGAAAACCAAAGACCTAAATTTTATCACATAGACATCTGGAAGTTAAAAGTGGAATCTGAGCATCTGACCATACGAGCTAACCCAAAAGTTTGTCATTAGCAGGGACAGCAGAGGCAGCAGCAGAAGCTCTTCTCGTAGTAGTATCAAAGTCCCTCAGAAGCTGAAGGATAAACTGCCTGTGTGCCTACATGTGACAAATGATTTCTATACTTTATTATTGCTTAGCTGTCTGTTTAGCAAGCACAATGCCAGTACTATTCTAGTTATTTTATAAATTGTTGTCATTCTATCTTCATAAGTATCCTAAGAGGTGAGTATATTGCAAGTGAAGAAACTTGATTCAAAGGCCAAGTAACTTTCCCAAGGTTATAGAACTGGAAAGTGGCAGAGATGGCCCAGGCAACGAACTTCAGACCTTGTGCTCTTTTGAGACTATTGTTTTATGTTTTCATCAAATCCTTATCATCAATCGGATTATTTCAGATGGATGCGTTTCATTACTGCATTTTACTGTTGTTGCCATTGTTTATTATCCCATCTTATAGCTGAGTAAATGGGTTCAGAGAGGGATACTTTTGCCAGCATCCCATGGCTAGTTTATGTCAGAGCCCAGGTTTAAGCACAGACCTGGAATCCAAAGCCTATGCCCGTACCACGGCCCTACAAGTAAGTTATTGGCCTTGTGAGTTTTTGATCAAGTCACACAACCTTATCTGGGTCTAAGTCTCCTTCCAGAGAGCTTTTCTAACTGAGGTGAGAGTATCAGTTGAAAATTCTATGAATCAACAAATAGCTATTGAACACCTACTGTGGGTAAGAGAGAACAGCAGGCCATATAATAACCTGTCCCTGACTCACAGACCTTACACCCAGATAGGAGCAAGTCCCACTCCCAACATAGTAAAACAAACCCAGTAGTGTAAGCCAAATAATAACGTGATTGAATGTATAAAAGAAAATTAAATGAAAAAATTAAAAAACTAAAAAGAATTATAGAAACTTCAGAAAGGGCTCCAGAATAAGATCAAGGAGTATGCCTAAGGTCTCAGTCAGTGGGCTCTTGATAGATAGAGGGGAGGACATGGGGTTATACAGGCTCTGATTCCGTGGGAGGGACAGAAAAAGACCAGGTTTAGTTGAAGTGCTGGGACAGAAGAGAAATATTGGGTAAGGGTCAGTATGGGATGCCCAGCGTTCCCAGCTAAAGGTGGCAGTGTGCTCTGTGGTAAGTAGGTCAGCCTCGGTCCAGAGGGCCGTGCTGCGGATTCCAGTGAGAGATGACAAGCACCTTCTGCGTGTCCTTGGAAACACTGCCTGGGCAGAGAATTTCTTTGGCAGGATTCCTTCCACCAGCAGGGAGGCTTATGTGTCAGTTACCAGCACACAGACTTTACAGAGCAAGAGAGATAGAGAGGCAATCAAAGAGAACAAAATTCAGGGAAGTAGAGACAGAAAAGAGAGAGAGAGCACTCACTCACACTGAGACAAAGCCCGGGTTATATTCTACTCATGATCAGCTCGACCAAAACTTAACCTTAAAAGAGGTTACTTTATAAATGCAAGTTAGTGTTAGTGAATTGCTCCATTACCATCAGGGCTGTTTTCATTTGTAAGCACGTGTGTGGTCGCCTCCACATTGAGGAATCATTCACAGCCAGGGAAAACACCCCAAAATCATTTTCCAGGGCATCTGTGCCCTCGTGAAGGCTGCCACGATGTTTTAATTGAGTTGGATTGAATTTCAATGGGGGGGTAGAAGTAGTGCATTTTCAAGAACCAATAATTCTGCAATTTTGTAGGTAGAGAGTACCTTTTTGGCACAAATAGGTAGAAGGTATTTGCATTTCTCGATAGCAGGCATTCTCATTTGGAATGAGACCAGGGCTATCAACAGTGTATACTGTTTCTCTCTGAATCCCTCAAAGAATTCTGAAGGAAACATTCCTAGAGAAGGTCTCCCTGATGATAGGCGCAGTGGGGAGGTTTACCGGATGAAAGGCCTGTAGGAAAATCCAGGAGTTGGTGGTCCAGCTCGAGTCCTTGCTGTCCTGGTCAGCTTCTCAGTGACATCTATGCTCTTTGTTTCCACGGAGTCCACCCATCCCCCTGGAGCTGGTAACATAGATGAAGGATTCATGCAAATAGAAAACAAGAATGGCAGTCTTTCACCAGGCACCCGAAGACTCATGGAGAGCTCTGCCAGAAATCCAATGCGCATCGCACATGAGAAAGCTGGGCTGCAGGAGGCGAGGATTCTGAGTTGATTTCTGTGTTCCTGGCCAACAGGGTTGGAGTAAGTCATTTCTTGTTTTGACATCACAAAGGCCTTCAAACCTTGGAAGTCTTGTGATCCTTTGAGTCTTTGTGTGATATTCAAGTCTCCCACAATAAGATTAAAACCTACTTGCCCCTCCTTTCAATGTCAATACAGCCCATCCCAAAGCCCACCCATTGGTTTGTTTCACTGATTGTCTCCTTTTGCCACAAATTCCACTGGGCTTTCTCTCTGACGCAAGTTCCTTTCTGTTTCCCTAAAGCCAACTTTGCTTTCAAGTCTTCCACTGGACAGACAGCAGCAGCAGAGGGCCAGCTGGGGGGAAAATATTTCACCAGCCGGAGAGCTCCTTAAGTGTTGCCTGTGCACTTTTTCATCCCAATGCCTTGTAATGAAATTGGCACGTGTATTTACGGATTCATATAAAGACCTGCTTTCTAGGGCAATGTTTCTTGCACATGTTGAGTCCTTGACGAGCCTGAGGACTTAACGAAAGCTTTGGAGCCTCTTCCCAGAAGGACACACATGAAAAATGGTAAGGTCAGCCAGGCAGGCCCCAGGAATGATGTCCAAAGAACATGACTAACTATTATGGGATTTAGGCCATGATAGTCACCAGAAATTTGGAGATTTTAAACTAACACTCAATGCAGAAACTAGACAAGATGATGTCCATGTCAGGGATACCTGCTATTCTTGTCCTGCTTTCTTTTCTTCGGGGAATTATTTTCCTGACTTAGTGAAATAGGGCTGATAGAACTTCTTATTTTATTTTACCTTCCAGCTACAAGTGGCATGGTCATGAAGGGTGAGAGCAATGTTCGGTCTGGCAGGACCTGCTTTAGGCCAGTTAGAGTAATTTCAGGAGGTTAATTCAGACGACGGGGAAAGGAGAATCACATTCTTTTCTCTGCAATGACTAGTGCTTAAAATGTTATAAGCTTGGATCTATCAGAAGTGATTTTGCTGCCATGGGGGAAAGAATGAATCTAAGTAGAAAGCCAACACCAAAAAGAAAAAGAAAAGAGAAAAAGAAAGAAAGAAAAGTGGAAAGACACAAAGTCTTCTTGATCCCTCAGTGTGACCCTGATTTCCAGGTTTTATGAATATATAATGTCCTACTCATATAGAAAAAAGATTGCAGCATGACCATCCTTCCTGGGAGCTGCTTCTTACCATCTTCTCCAGTGAGCTCACATATCCTCTGGCAAATTAAAATAAGAAATAGTGGAGTCTTGGGGGAGTGATTAGAGAGCAGGGTGGTTTGCTCATGATTAAGTCCTGGTAGGTTGATAAGGAGAAGGAATGGGCTGGAGACATGAGACACAGACGTGTGTACTCTGCTCCCATCTGCTCACTCCCTGGCCCTCTACCATGTTGTCCTGTCCTGTGATGCCTCAGGATTCCACATCAGCAGG
>NW_006159608.1:4129168-4147730 GCF_000334495.1 Tupaia belangeri chinensis | reverse complement strand
AGCAGGAAGATCCTCCCAGAAGGGCCCATGGATATTGGACCTCTCATCTATGAATAAGTCTCTGCTCTCTTAAATCACCCAGACTCAGGTATTTTCTGTAATTGAAACAGAATGGATTAGAATAGTATGCTACATGTCTTTCACAATGGAAATGAAGGCTTTCAGGGAGATAAAGACAGGTGAGTTATGGTGCCAGGACTGAGGCCCTGCTGGATTGACTGAAGTGACCAAATCTTTCATTTTTTCAACCCTCAGAGCTTGGAGAAAGGGGGAAAGATTAAGGTGTATGGTCAGAAACCAAGGCAGGGCAGTGCCTTCAGTGGGGTCCATAGCAGATTCAGCTGTGAAGAAACCTGGGCATCAGAGGGAGGAAAAGCCAACCGGGGGTGCCAGCCAGCCCACTCACCTCCAGACCTCAGGCCAGCACAGAGGGGATGGCACAGAACCTCGAAGGCTGCCCTCAGAAAGCATATCACTCGGAAAGGTAATTTGACCTTGGAGCACAAACAGTATTTTCATACCTTTTGATTTGTTGCCATCAAAAATGCCTTAATTTTAATTATGTGTCTGGTATACAGGGGGTTTTATTCCCCGATCCACCAAACTCTATGATTCTACATTTTTCACATCACTCTTGCAAATTATGAACACCTGAAGATCTAGAAGCCTGGGCTGGGAATGCCTGGGTGTCCTCCACATGGGCACTGCAGTGCTTGGGAGACAGTCAAGCAATGTTCATTGGAAGAGGAAATGCCACACAACAAGGTGCCAGTGTGCTCCCCCTCTATTGTAAAATGAAGCAAAAGAAAAGCATTTATTGTACTAAATTATTTGGAGCAGTTATTTTCACTCTAAAGAAACCAGCAAGCCTCTATTACTCTAGGCTTATGGCCAGGTCTTTAAAATATTTTTGTTATAGTAATATTTTTCTAACCATATTTACTATAATAAGATTTGACCTTAATTTGTTCTTTTACCACAGTTCAAGCCAACAAACTAGAGCTAGAAGAAACCAATCGAAAAGAACTCAAGAAATTGAGACCACCTACTCTAAAATTACACTCATAGAAGATGGCAGTAGGTGCTCACAGACACGTGTGGACACACGCGCACACACACGCACCACACATAGACGCATGGGAGAACCCTATAGACAGATGAACTGCTTGTTCTTCCTGACAATTTGCAACATACCTTAACATGTGACAGATGCTGAGACATCTCAAAATACACACACACACACGCGCGCGCCCAGCGTTGAGTTTAATCCACCGGGTCCAGGACTCAAACCGCGGTCTGCTACATGGGAGTCCAGTGACATAGCCATTATGCTAACTGCTGGTCCTGAAGGCCATTCTTTCAATCAAATAGAAATGTAAATTCACCTCTTGGAGCTGTGTACTACTTCAATGAGAATTTATTAAACACCTACTCTGTGCCAGACACTCTTCTAATCACTTGGACAAAAACAGGCCAAAATTTCTGTTTAAAATGGGGACCCAGGGGCCAGGTGGTGGCACTGTGGTAACACTCAGATCCACATGGAGAAAGTCTCGGATTCATGTCGTGGGACCTCCTATTCACAGACATCTGTGCCTGGGATCTAGGCTGGCTGCAGCTGGGACTGGGCCCAACCTGAAGACCCTGTGGGGTGCTCCCCCTCTCAGAATAAATAAATAATTAAACTTCAAAAAAAAAAAATACAGAAAATAGGGATAAGAATACCTATATCTCAGAAGAGCTATCATGAGGTTAAAAGTAAAGATAGTTTTAAAGTAATTGCCATGTTGCTAGTTTCTAATAATTAAAAAGAAAAGAAAGAAAAGAAAAGAAAAGAAAAGAAAAGAAAAGAAAAGAAAAGAAAAGAAATGAAAAGAAAAGAAAAGAAAAGAAAAGAAAAGAAAAGAAAAGAAAAGAAAAGAAAAAAGAAAAGAAAATGCCACCAATTTTTTTAAAAAGAAGTAATGAGTTCATTCTTCAGAGAAAATCAAGCTGGCACTGGTGTCTCATCTCCTGAGTCCCCACGTACCATGGTATTTTCCTAGTTTCTTGTCCTTTTCTCTGGATCTGTCCTACCAAAAGCTGCAAATCGCTGTTCCAGTACTCAGTAGGAAAACCAGAAGATACTGTCAATCTTAAAGAGCCAAGAGGAAAGTATATTGATGGAGAAACTTGATGGGAAGAATGGCCCTCGATGAGGAGAATCCAAGTAGAGTATTCTCCTTAAGACTTCAGAAAACCAAATATGACTTTCAGAAGAAAATTACTCTCTTCACATTGAATTTTTTTTTCCTCTGAACTCAAAAACAAACAAACAACAACAAAAATTCCACTTTAAGGTCCTCAAGAACAAATCTAAGACTCTCTAAACAAAGCATTTCCCCCTTCTTTTGAAACCACATTAGAGAAAATCTAGCACAATGAAATCATCTACTCCAACAGGTCAGTGAGCTTGCATTCTTTATCACTGGCCCACGTATTCACTTGCAGCAGTAATAAGAAAACAAAGAATTACCTAGCATGTCCTTAACAAGTGACATATGTGCCACTTTGAAACAGTTTGGCATTTCCTTAAAATGCCAAACACAAGCCAGCAGGCTGTATGGAGGTTAAAGCATCTAGATCCCACTGGCTGATTCCAAGTCTCCAGTCCTGGACCTGTTGACTTGAAAATCACACTGGGCACATGTGTGTGCAAGCATGCCCAAAATCCTGAAAGGAGAATGGGAAGGGATTGTGTCGTGCCCACAAGTTATTTCTAGCTTTCCCTCTATCTGTCTCTCTTTCTCTTTCTGGTGAGTGTATGTGACCTATAGCAAAATAAAAACAAAAAACTAAACACAGAGTTGACATATAATCTAATACTTTCCTAACAAAAATAAAACATACCCACACAAAAACCTACACACAAATGTTTTAGCAGTTTTATTCACAATAGCCAAAAAAAGTAGAAACCACCCAAGTGCCCATGAACTGATGAGTGGATAAATAAAAGGTGTAACATCCATACAATGGAATATTAACCAGAATAAAAAAGGATTGAATTATCGACACACACTACAACTTGGATGACCTTTGAAAACACCCTGCTAAGGGAAAGAAGCCAGACACAAAAGGCCATGGACCGTAAGCGTCTATTCATGCAAATACCCAGAACCCAGAGAAGTCCATAGGCAAATCTCCAGAAACGGAACAGACTAGCAGTTGCCAAAGTTAGTAGGAGAGGGCATGAGGAGAGGCTGCTAACGGGTGTACGGTTTCTTTTGAGAGTGATGGAAATGTTGTGAAATTAGCTGATGGTGACAGCTGCACACTAAGCACCACCAAATTGCACACCTTAAAAGGGCGAACTTTATGGCATGTGATTATACCTAAATAAGACAGTATTTTTTTTTAATCTGAGGCATATGCAGTGTTCCCAAAGCTCTTTCATGAGTTTTGTCAAGGGTATATTAGGTAAAGTGCCTAAAATTCAATAAGTCCACTTCCTTCCATGGTCTTGCCTTAAAAGCAGGCCATTTGGAGGAATTATTAGCTGAATTTCAGAAACCGTGTGACTTTTTGTCTTTAGTATTAGCAATCACTCACATATTTAGGTGAAAGATGTAATGGCATCGGAAGTCTTCTTAAATAATACTAACACAGGAAGTTGAGAAAAGAAAGGATCAGATAATAAACCATGATCACTTATCAAGAATGAGAGTAAACGCTGAAACTTTTCTGAATATAATAACAGGCCTATTCGTGGACTGGGATAAAGGACGAGATCTCAGGCATGCCACTATCTCCAAATTTAAGATTAATGTTAGAAGCACTTGAATGCAAAATTGATTTCCGAGTGCGCTGAGCCACACTGACTCTAGGAGACAGCGTGGCAGCTGAGTCAGCTGGACTCAATTATATTTATTTTTTAAGCCACCAATATATTTTTTAAAAAAAGAATGAGGGAGATTTTTGATCAGTTATCTTAAGATGCTATTTTCATCTACGAAATTGAAATTGTGGCTACTTGGAAATGTCTGTCCTATTTGCACCACAGTTTGTTTTATCCTCACTCTGTACCAATGTTGTTCCCGGGGTGGGGGAGTCAGGGGCAAGTAGACCACACTTCAAGAGGCTATGCCACTCTGACTCCCAAGCAAGGACTTTAGGGAGTTATGACAGAACTAAAGCCCGCAGTGCCTCTCCTTCCATGCAATTGACAGATATAACAGGAAAACAAGGTAAGCACAGGGGTCCTGTGCAGACGCAGTGATGGTCCCACCCAGGGAGCTCCCTGGGCGTGCCGTGTGTGTGCCTGGCTGCCTGTGATGCAGGCCAGCGGAGGCTGCAGGGGTGAAGACCCTACTGTGTTGGGCTTCCTGTTGGTCTTTCCTTCTCTCTATTCCCCTTCCCATGGAAGAAATAAATACATTAACATTTAAAAAAATGAAAACATTTGAGAGCAGAAACAAAATAGAATATCTTCAGTGTGCTAAATATCAACAGGATTATGGAGTAATACACTTAACATATTATATAATAGCTTTTACTTATATCATCTTAAGAATGATTAAATTCCTATACAACAATACTGCGATAGCAGTAACCTGTGTTTACCGAGCACCTCCCATGTGCCAGGCACAGTCCTGCTTCTCTAATGCTCACTTATGAGTCTGAGAAGTAGGTATTTTATTATTCCCACTGTGCAGGTAAGGGAATTAAGGCACGATGAATTCACCTAGCCGGCTAAAGTCACAGAATTAGAAATTATTTTCCTATATTTGCAGCAGTTGCCAAAACTCATTTCCTTGAGATATTCATTTGTAGACACGTTAAGCACGATAGATGTTTTTGGTTCAAAAGGCAAGCCAGTTGCAATTTTGGAGTAGTTTTCTAGTTAAGGAAGCTCCGAAACCAAAAAAGCCACAAAAAGAAACTAAAAAGAACTATTAAATTGTATCAACGAGTCGAACATTTATCTGGTGACCCGAGAGGGTGTCTACTTTTATTCATTCATTTATTCATTTGTTCAAAAATGACCGAGCCTATACAACGGGCCAGCAAAGGTAATGGGCAGAAAGTACTAGGATTAAAGAGACAGTACAGAGGGGAGGATGAACCAAACTTTTAAAAATATAATCCTAGAACAGTTTAAAAAATTAATACTTAACATATTATACATTAGACATGAAAAGTATATACATATATATATACATGTGTATGTGTATATATATATATATATATATATATTAGAAACTAGTTGTAGAGACACAGCTTGCTTCTTTTTTAAAGAATTGTTTTATTTCATTTATAATTGTTATTTTTTTAATTTGCTTTCATCATCAGAGAAAGAGAGAAAGTGAGAAAGTAAACCACCAGGTCCAGGATTCAAACCGCGGTCAGACATGAAAAGTATCAGTTTGTTGGAAAAGCCATGATACATTTTTGCAATAGATGGTTCTAGTTCATTTTTTGAACTAGATTCATTCACATCTATGCTATTGCTAAGTCATTTGACAGCTTCATAAAAATAAAAAAGAAATTTGTTGAGTTTTGGAGATTTTAAAACAAACTGAATGAAGATGAAAGACCAAACTGCATTTTCACCATATTTTACTGTTTTACTTCTGTACAGGAAAGAATGCACATCAAGTTTGTGAAAAGTTGAGTAAAGTTTATAGACAATGACCTACGAAGATGTCAGGGCTGACAATAATTCACAAAATTCCATGCTGGTGATTTTGGTCTCAAAGACTCTCCTTGGTCAGGGAGCGCCACTGAAGTTGATGACAAAAAATAAAGACCTTGATAGAGTCAAGCCCACACTACACAACATGAGAGATTGCAGAAAAATCCAACATCCGCCATACAATCATTCGTGACCACCTGCAGAAGCTGGAATATGGAAGCAAGCTCAGGATTTGGGTTCCTCATGAACTCAAAGACGTTCATTTGACCGTGCATATCAAGATCTGTGATATACTCATTAAACGTGACGATAACAATCCTTTTGGGAAGTGACTGATAACTGGTGATGAGAAGTGGGTGTTTACAACAATATGGCACACAAATGGTTAGACCATTTGTACTAAGGTACCAATGTGATGATTGACATCAGAGAAGTGTGGTGGGATTTTAAAGGTGTCATGGTTTTTGAGCTCCTACCAAGAGACCAATCGATATGAATGCGTACTGTTGACAACGGTTTGAATGAATTCAACATCCAGAAAAGTCCAGAGCTTATTAATCATTACAGAGTTCTGTTCCATCACAACAATGCACAACCACACACAAGAATGATCACCCATCAAAAGTTACTGGCACCGGGATGGGATGTGTTGCCACACCCACCACACTCGCCTGACCTTGCGGCCATCAGACTTTCCCTTTAGCTCAATTCAAAACTCCTCGCGTGGAATGACACTCAATTCAGATGAGGCTGTCCATCAGCACCTTGCTCAGTTTTTCACTGATAAAGACAGGTCCTTCTCCGAACAAGGAATTATGCAGCTCACTGAAAGAGGGCATAAGTTTATCGAACAAAACAGGCAGTATATCATTGATTGATCTTTGTTCTTCGTGTTAATAAATAACCTTGGAAAAACACAGAAAAAAATACTTCATGACTTTTCTGACAACTCTGTATTTAACTTGTTATATATGCATTTCACATTAAGTACTTTAAAAGGGAGTGCTCCAGATGTGTTTTTGTTGCTGTTGTTGTTTTAATATTTGCCTAATCTTAGGCAGAACACATTGCAAATTTTCAAAGCAAAGAGTACATGTGAAGGGCTGAATTAGCACTTTGTGCTGTTTTGTTCTTCCATAGCATATTTTAACTTGTTTAACCCATAC
This sequence comes from Tupaia belangeri chinensis, assembly GCF_000334495.1. NCBI lineage: Eukaryota > Metazoa > Chordata > Mammalia > Scandentia > Tupaiidae > Tupaia > Tupaia belangeri. The sequence continues at coordinate 4,140,893 of NW_006159608.1, read as the reverse complement.
ACCAGTCTGAAAGTGCGGCCTATGACATCTCCATTTGACAAGAAAAGAACCTGGGAACAGATAGGTTAAGTAACGTGCCCAAGGTCACACAGCTAGCAACTCTTTTGTCCCATTTAATATGATAAAACATATTGGTGTCTAACGTCTAGCAGACTGATACAAGGCACAGAAAACAGGTGCTCCCGAACTTTCCTGAAGCATCCAGAGAGGCTTTAAGGAAATTAAAGAAATTTTCTTCTTGAAAGAAAATCGATGTTGGGAACCAGCAGTTAGCGTAATGGCTATGTCACTGAACTCCCACGTAGTCGACCGTGGTTCGCGTCCCGGACACGGTGGCTTAAAACTCACGCTGGGCGCGTGTGCGTGCGTGCCCAAGATCCCGAGAGGAGAATGGAGGAGAAGGGATTGCGGCGTGACCATCCCCTCTGGGGGGTGATTTCTTGCTTTCTGTCTCTATGTCTCTCTCTTTCTGTCTGGCAAGCGCACGTGCCCTACAGTGAAAATCTCTCAAAAAAAAAAAAGAAAAAAAAAGAAGAAAAAAAAAAAAAAATCGATGTTTGGATCCCCTTACAAGGTGGCTCAGAGTAAACGTGGACTCAGGTGTCAATCAGACCATACTCACAAATCTAAATCAATCAGGTGTCTCTCCATAGCTTCACCTTCATTAGAAAGATGTCTGACTGTAATCTGTCATTTCACGTGACATTTTTATCACCCGCTTAACATTTCAAATGAAACATTTTATTGCATGTGATGTTAGTTAAACACTTAACATGTGCTCTTCATGCTTACAATTCGCAATGTGTTCTGACTATATTAAGCAAATATTTAAGAAACATTTGGACTGGTTTTCCATTTTTAAGTATTTAATCTGTAATAAACATACAGCATGCTAAAAATACCTTTCATGCACAGTGTGTGTTAAGTGTTAAGAATATATTTCTGAACTGCCTTATTCAAGCCTGTCACACTTTCCATTACAACCCCTTAATTTAAGGGGGTTTTAACCAGTCATAAAAATCTCTTCATGCTGATATATTTTGGGTAAAATATCTCTCCTTCTAGAAACCTTTTTAGTTGCTGGTGGTTTCTTTTCTAGTATTAATAAATTTAAGGAGAGATTGACTTTGTGAAATTGGGCATAAAACAAAGATTTCTCTTATAGAATTTTAATGTTACCCTTTCTGTGCTTTTTAGCTAATTCATGTATAAAGACATCTAAATAAAAATTATAGACCTTACCCCAAAATTTAGATGAAAAAACAAAACATGGTGGAAATGCTTACTGCTTGTATATTTCCAGATTGTATTGAAATTCAGAATCAGAGCTAAGAAGTAAGGCTCTAGCCCTCAGATAGTCCTAGGAGACTTTATAAGCATATAATAATGTTTTTACATTATTTAGCATAGAACATAATTTACAGGTGGATTCATCTCCCTTTTCTTATTTGTCCCTCAGGATGCTGAGAAATAGGAATGCTCTTGTCATAACTACCCTCCTTTGCATATTGGTAAGAAAGGTTCTGGGGCAGGGTAAGTGGTTTGACCAACGTCAAATAACCATTTATTCGTGGTTTTGGGATTTGAACTCATATCTCTTTGTTTATACCACATGACTGAGGCCCACTGGTTGCAAGATCTTGAGTCCGTGCATAACTTGATGTTACTACCTAATAACTTTTTAATCTGATAAGAAAAATCTTAAGTAAATAAAATTCAACTCATTGGCATAACTAAATAACTGGATTACTTTCTTTCCGTATTTAGAGTCAGGATCATATCAAGAGCCAAACTCATGAAATCTGTCTTCCCCTTCTTCGAGTCATCTGAGCCAAACTCATGAAATCTGTCTTCCCCTTCCAGTCATCCAGCCAATGACATAAAATTAGGAGGTATCCACCATAGCACAGTAACACCTTGTCTAACAGCACCAGTAGTGTTCTTAAGAACACGTGGATGGACCAGCAGATTGCATGATGGTTACCTCACCTACCTCGGTGACCAGGGTTCAGTCCCAGATCAGTGGCTTGAAACTCATACCGGGCACATGTCCGTCAGTGCCCCAAATCCAGAGAGAGAGGAGGAGAAGGGATTGCAGCATGGCTGTCCCCCCCGAGAGATGATTTCTCACTTTCTGTCTCTCCAGTGAGCAAACACACCCTATAACAAAACTCTCTAAAAAAAATAAATAAATAAAAATTTTTTAAAAAAGACAGAAAAGAAAAAAAAAAAAAGAAAGCAACAACTTACATATGTGTGAGTTATATATTCTATTCCTGCTATGGTGACCTGAAGGAAAGGTGCAGTAGTTCCAACAGATTTTATTCTTTCTGGGACTCACAGTCATGATATCTTTCAAGAGAGAAGGGGATTGGGAACCAGCAGTTAGTGTAATGGCTATGTTGCTGGACTCCCACGTAGTCGACCGTGGTTCGCGTCCCCGACACGGTGGCTTAAAATTCATGCCAGGTGCCTTTGCGTGCATGCCCAAGATCCAAGATTCCAAGAGAATGGAGGAGAAGGGATAGCAGCGTGACCATCCCCCCTGGGGGGTGATTTCTCACTTTCTGTCCCTATGTCTCTCTGTCTGTCTGACGAGCGCACGCACCCTATAGCAAAAACACCTCTCCAAAAAAGAAAGAGAGAGAGAGAGAGAGAAGGGGATAGCCAGAGTCAGCTCGACTCACTGTGCTCAAGAACCACAGACTCACGACCTGCTGGCCAATTACATCCCGGACGATGAAGTTCTGCTGACACGATGGATGCTTTGCTTGTACTGTCTGTACCCACCTGCCTGTGCTGGACACCCTGGCCGTGCTGACTGCCCACATGCAGGCACAAAACATCTGCCCAACCTACAGCTTTTCTATGGCAAGAAGCATCCGGAAAAAGAAATGGAGCAAAATCAAAGCAGCAGAAGGAATCAAGGAGGGAAGAGACCAAGGCTGAAGCTCTTAGATAACCAGACTCAGTCTATCAACAGAGCCCTGTGTTGTAGCAGTTTCTGAGCAGGAAGCTCAGACCAGAAGCCCCTGGTCTTTCTCTATCCCAGATCCCTTGCTATCTCTGGAGGTTGAATGTCAAAGTGGGACATCAGTAGGGAACCTGAGCCCAGGGCTGGCCCACGGGCCAAGAAGTCAGTAACTGTCAGCCTCAGCCTCTCTGAGCCCCACAAGAAGCCGAGTGCTAAATTGTTACCTCAGTCTTCGAAGCTCTGGACAGATCCCAGATGGACTAGCCGATGGGTAAAAGATGAAAATGTTGATTTTGATTCTGATGAGGAGAAAGCCCTGATCTCCCCTAAACAGATACTCCCTTTCTCCGATTTAATTCACAAACTATAATGGGGGCTGGGAGCCAAATGTGTATTTTAAAAAAATGTATAATATGTATGCAAGAAGGCTTCAGAGTTCATGGAAAAAATGGAACTTAGGTACAAGTTTATTTTGGTACCAAAAAAATTTCAAATCCATACATAGTTCTTTCATACTACACATTTTCCAGGAACTTTCAATCATCCCTCTTGGATTTTACCCACTTAGATTATACTGTAGATTCTTTGAGAGAAACGACTTTCTCCTTTGCCTCTTTCTTTCTTGCTCCTATTTTCCCCACCCAATTTCTATCAGAGTGGTTCGTTACAAGTCTGCCAACAACAGGGATCTGTAGGACTCCATAAGAGGACTGGTGCTCATGTGATTGCATGGAATACTTGAGATGGAAAGCCCCTCAAATATCCATGGCAGCATTTCTCACAATGATTCCTTGATCAAAATAACTCACCAGTCCCACAAAACCCTGCATAATAAAGATTCCATGAACAGGTAAATTTGGGAAATGCCTCCTCCACAGGAAAGAAACATTATGGGAACTTCTTACATAGAGTCCCAGCCTTTTCTATAGATCACGCCAACTGTCTGCTATCCTTGGGGGTTCTCGCCCTGCAGCCAGGTTGAAGCCAGCTGTGCCACTGCGGTGGTGGTGTGGTCACATCTCCCTTGTCCTGGTGTAGTCCTTTGGGCCTTCGCCCTGAGCTAGCCTTTCAATCCTCATTAGTAATTAAGGAGATATTTTGGCCCAATTGTGTCATATTCCTGTTTTTTATTTCTCCATTTGTTCAGAACCCAGACGGGGCTGCTAAATGCTACTTATTTTTGGTAGCCTTAAGCTCCAACAGAGAAAATTACCCAAATTTCTCTTCAGTCAATTGCTTTTTTTTTTTTTTTTCTTAACCCATCTTCTTTCCAAGTGTACCAAAAATATCCTCAGGACTTCAGAGTAATTATATTTATGATCATTCATTTTTTCATTAGCCTAGAGCAAATATTGTGGGAACTCAAGAAAGACGATGTTCCAAAGTCAACCTCAAGTTTGGAACTGCAAGAAAGAACCACAGATTAAAATGGAATTGGAATCAACTGAACCCTGGATACTCTCTCTAATAAGAGCTCTGTAGAGGAACCACATATTATACTGTCTTAATATACAGCCTTAAAAAGTTAGGTGGGCTGGACCTAAAATCATACCTAGAAGACATAGCCGCAAGGGCAAGGAAAACTTCAGGACCCAAGGAGAAAAAACAAAATTCAACAGAGGCATTGACAACAGTGTGGAATGTTTAAATGTTAATTTCTAATTCAGACATAATGTCAAATAGTAAAAATGTCATGATTTTATTTATTGGCTTAACAAATATTTACTGAGTGCTTGTTATATTACAAGTAGCATTGGAGACATAGATCTAAGTACAAACTAAGTACAAAAGTCCCTGCCCTCATGAAGTTTACAATCTCATGAGAAGAGACAGGCAATAAGTTAGGTAAATAACATGCAGAATATTGGACAGTTTACTTGCTGTCAGAAAGATAAAGAGTGGAGAAAACAGACATGTTATATAGTGAGGGGACTGTAATTTCAAATGAGTGAACAGAGAAGACACCAAATCGAAAACTCAACATGTGAGCACCCACTTGAAGAATATGTAGATAACTAAATTAGAAGCATTCTAAACAAAGCAGCAAAAAAAATGCAGGTATTGTGAGCAGGAATTTACTCAGTATATTTGGTAAATAGGAGGAAGATGTCTTAGTGCTAAGCTGTCATAACCAAATACCACAACCTGAATGACTTAAATAGCAGACGTATCTTTTATCAACAATTCTAGGGACCGAGAAGTCCAAGATCAAGGTGCCACCAGGCTTGAGTTCTGGTAAGGGACACCTTGACTTCTCAGTATATCCTCACATGGCCATCTCTGGGTAGAAGGGAGCAAACTCAGCATCTCTTCCTGTAAAGGCACTAATTCCATAATGAGGGCCTCACCTCCGTGATCTCAACCCACTCTAATTTCCTCCAAAGGTTCATCTTCAAATATGATCACATGAGGGATTATGGCTTCAATGTGTGAATTTGGAGGGACATAATTCAGTCCCTAGCAAGAGATCATTGCAGTTGGGGCTAAAAGGGCCAGTCATTAATCACCTCCTCAAAGTCATTCTCACAATCTGTTGAAATCTCCTGGCAAAACCTCAGCTCTTGTTATGCATAGCTCATCCTTTTCTTTGGCTAGAAAAAAAAAAAAAAAAGCTTTAAAAACACTGGCGTGTTATTTTCTGAATTTACTTTTACTCATAGCTCTAATTTCCTGGAGTCACATTGTATTTCTCTACTATCCATTTTCCACTGTCCAAGGCAATGTCTATTTTCTCTTTTCTTCTTAAGTCCCTGAAACTTTCTCCCTTCCTTGCTTTCTGACTTCCTATTTTCTTGAGAAAATAAAATCAGTCAGAAGAGAAGTATGCATGCCCTCTCATTTCTGACCACATCTGCCCATCCTGCAGCGTTCATTGGTACTGATGAACTATCTGTGTTTGTTTTTCAGAACAGACTCCCCTCTGGGCCCTGGACCTCACCCCCTCTAGGCTACTCAGGATATCCCCCCAGCAAATCTTCCTTCTTTCTCCCATATCATCAGCCCTCACTGAATTACTCCCATCATTATTGAATTTCTCCTGTTTGGTTTGAATAATGGCTTATGCTCCAAAGTTTTATATTTTGGAACCTGGACTCAATGGACCATGGAGGCACCAGTGTCGTGAACAGAATAGTGCTGTCTAGTGACTGGCTTGAATTCTTGCTTTAGTAGGAAGGGGTTAGTTCTCAGTTTGTTATAAAAGAAAGAACTGCCTATAGCTCTCTCAGCATGTGCCCACCTTCCTCTGCTTCTGTTGTTCATGTTGTAGGCCAGCCTGATGTTAGACCTATGCCATTGGACCTTCCAGCTAACAGAACTGTGAGTCAAATAAGTCTTTCCTTTTTTTTAAACAATTCATTTTTAATTATTTAACTTTATTTATTTTAATTTGATCAGAGAGGGACAGGGTAAGAGTAAGAGAAAGAGAGAGAGAGACAGGGTAAGAATGAGAGAAAGAGAGAGAAAGTGAGAGAGCAAGCACCAGGTCCAGGACTCGAACCATGGTTGGTCATGTGGAGGTCCAGCACCCTTAACCACCACACTACCTGCTGGCCCCTTCTTTCCTTCTTTATAAATCACCCAGGTTTAGGTATTTCTATTAGCAAACCTATACACCTTATATACCTCCTTAGCCTTATTTATTTTTTTTTAAGATTTTTTTCCCCTCAATAAGGCACATGCACACTCACCCAGTATGTTTTTCAAGCTGATGGATCCAAGATTCAAATTACACAGTCAGCCTTGCAGGATCCAACCAGTTTAACCACCCCGCTGGCTGGATTTTATATCTAGTTCTATTAAAAATTTTGAATTTACTTTCCTTTCAATCTTTGACTCCACGTCTTCCTCATTTTTAGCGGATATCCTGTTAAGACTAGTATCAGTTCTTAAAAGTCTCCAGGTCTGTCCTTCTACTACTATTTTGACTTTTCATAGTAGATTCTATCAATAAATTATATACATTAAAATTTTCTCTTTTTTGTAGTACTTTTCTGTGAACTTTGACGTATAGTCACATTCATGTAACCACTATCAGAATCAAGATATACAATAGCTCCATCATCTCGAAAAATTCCCTCACACTCCTTCATAGTCTTCTCTCTCTTACTCATAGGCCCTGGTGACCAGTTGTCTATACCTGTAGATATACTATTTTTAGAATGTCATATAAATAAAATAATGACATTTGTAACTTTTTTTTTTTTTTTTTTTTTTTTTTGGCTAAAGGGCTCATGCACTTTCTGGAAAGGGACAGAAAGAGAGAGAGAGAGGAAATGAGAGAGCACTCCCCACTCCCCGTGGGGGACAGTCACTCTGCAATCCCTTCTCTGTTTCTCCTTTCAGGATTTTGGGCGCACGTATGTGCCTGGCATGTTTTTCAAGCCACTGGTTCTGGGACTCAAATCATGTAGTCAATCGTGTGAGATCCAGCTACCTCGACCACTGGCTAGCCCAACTGTCTTCACTTCAGTCCTTTGCATCCCCATACCTTCTCCAAAACTGACTATAAAAAAGTGCCAATGGTCTTCCCAATGGTTGAGTCTGAGGTTGAAATTTCAGTCCTCCTCTGGACCTACCAGCCAGCAGCAAGGAACACTTCTGTCTTCCAGAGCCAACCCCTTCCAGGACTGGGTACAGGTCTACTCTAATTTTCCTCACCAACTGTGGCTCCTCGTCTCCCTTTATGTCTCTTCTTTATTCCTGCAGCTTCTTTATTTTGTAGACCACTTGGACTCATGCATGGCTTTAGTCTCTATGTGATGACCCTACCATTTCTATCTCTAACTTACACCACTTCCCTTAACTCTAGACTGCCAAACAACTGCCTCCTCAACCTCTCTCTCTTCCTCTTTTAACCTCCACACTTAAATTTTCATAATAAAGGTCTTGACGTTACTCCCTCCACTCTTCCCCTCTTACTTTTATAGCCTTCTTTATCTCAATGCCAACTACATTCTTTCTGTTTTCAAGTCTTGAATTCACCCTGGACTCTTTTTTCACTTACCAGTGCCAGTTCTGTGAGATCTAAATTAAAAATGCAACTATACTTTTAAAACTATCTTTAATTTATACTTTAAAATTGCTATGATCTGTATGTATTTGTCTCTCCAAAGTTCATATGTTGCAATTTTTACCCCTAAAGTATCTTAGCAAGTAGAGCCTTTAAGAGATAATTAGATCCTAGGTACTTATAAAAGAGGTGTCAGAGAGCTGCCTTCTCTCCCCTACCAGGTGAGGACCACTGAGAAGGCATCGCCTATGACCCAGAAAGTGAGTCCTTAACAAACACCAAATCGGCTGACATCTTCATCTTGGACTTCAAGCCTCCCCGAATGTGAGAAATAAATTTCTATTGCTTATAAGCCTCCAAATCTATGGTATTTTGTTGAGAAGACCATTAGCTAGATTTTCTAACACTTTAAAACTAACCTCTAAGGTCATGTGTATCTCACTCAAAGTATGAGAATGATTATGTCTTACCTAAGAATCTTCCTTGACCTAAACCACATTTTCTAGCATTAGCATGCATGTTCCCACTTCAGTTTCTGTCACTTGCCTTCTCTTATCATTTCTAATGGATTTTAAGGAAGGGAATAGAAACAGAAATGCTTTTTGACCTATCAAATTTAACACACTCTCATATCTGTTTTAAAAGTATGGATATGTATTTGCATCACTTAGAACATTTGTTTTGTATGAACTGGAAGGATCTTTTCAATTTATTTAGGCATAATTTTAATCAGATAGGGTTGATGTCACAGAAAGTCCCCACCCTCTCCCGACCTCCTCAGGGTCTCCGTCTAGCCTCAGCCTCACTGTGAATAAGCCCTGTGACCAAGAACAAGCGTGCTTGCACTGCAGCTGTCATCCTGGAGGATGATGCTATTGGACAACAAGGTCTCGTTACAATTATGTATACAGATGTGAATCGTCATGTTCGTCTTAGACCCGTATCTCTTTTATTAAATATAAGATTGTTTAAAGAGCATTTGTGGTACAACAGTAGTCAGTTAAAGAATGTGAGACAAACACCACAAAGGTAAACTTGGACTCCTTGAGATAAATGCTCAGCTTTGGGTGCTTCTCCTCAGAGCCTTTCCGCCTCCACCTCTCCAAACAGCTGGACCTCACGGGAAATTCTGTAACAATGTGGAAACAGAGTGAGGAGTCTGGACCATGTGCTGGCCTTCTTCAGCTCCTGCTAACTTCTAAGGATAGTACAAACCTCCTGATTCTGGGCTATTGTAAATTCTAATCCCCGATCTCTGCCCTCAGAGTTTCTTCAGAAGTACCTGCTGCTCTTTTCAGTGATTTCTCTCTTAACTCAGCCACCTTTCCCCAGTAGGTGAGCTCTCCATCTGCCCTCCTCTGCTCCTGCTGGCCTCAGGCCCCTCTAACATCTCTGTATTATCCATCTGGCTGGACGCTATGGGCTTCTCCATCTGCAGCTTCTTCTACAGAAGCCCTGTGCCCCGTGCTTCCTGAACTCCTCAAGTTTGACTTCTTACTACTTTCCTTGTCCCACGGAGGGTCATCTTGGAACTTGTGGACTCCTTCCATGCTCCCTACCATTTTGGGGAAATTTTGGAGATGCCATTCTGAAGCTTCTCTTCAGCTTCAACCTGACCCCACTTTTACTTGACTGTTGTCTCCTTTCGTTCATCTTGGGCACTCAGTTATTCTCTTTGTTACCGAACTCAAATCAGGTTCGCTCGCCCAAGCGCTATAAAACCAAGCCATAGGCACATGGTGTGATGAAGGAAAGTACAGCTTTATTGCAAAGCGCAAAGCAAGGAGAGCGGGCAGCTCATGCTGAAAAGACCCAGTCTCCCCGAGATATCTCCCACATGCGTTTTTAAGGGCAAAATGGGGGGCAGAGGTCCTAGGCGCATGATCAGTTCAGTGATTGGTTCAAGAGGGCATGATCATTTTGTGAGTGTTCTTGATTGGCGAGGCCTTAGATAATCAAATTTCTTTCAGGTGTCTGGAGCCATCCAGCCTGGAGTCTCTGAGCAGTTTCCAGCCTATAAAACATCTTACATACTGAAATGAAAATCTTATCTTTCCTTTAAGTGAGAGTTTTAGAGGTCAAATGGCCCTCATTCATGGTCTATGTTGATCTTATCATAAGTCTGAAGACTTACTTTTTATTCTGGGCTCTTACAATGTAAATGGACCTTATATTTCAAGAACCTTCGGGAACCAGCAGTTAGTGTAATGGCTATGTCGCTGGACTCCCACGTAGTCGACCGCAGTTCGCATCCCGGACCCGGTGGCTTAAAACTCACGCCGGGCACGTGTGTGTGCATGCCCAAGATCCCGAGAGGAGAATGGAGGAGAAGGGATTGTGGCGTGACCATTCCCCCTAGGGGGTGATTTCTCGCTTTCTGTCTCTCTGTCTCTCTCTGTCTGTCTGGCGAGTGCACGCGCCCTATAGCAAAAATCTCTCAAAAAAAAAAAAAGAAAAAAAAAAGAACCTTCGAGAATACATTAGGGGGTCCTTGCTCAATTTCATCTTTACGGAATTCAAAAAAGGAAATCGAGACACCCTTTCCAGTTTCTCCCTCAGCCTATCATGGCAGGTACAATATGTTGCCCAAATGGAGTGAAAATTGAGATAGTGAATGTTGCTTTAGATGCCTTAGGGAGCCCCAGGCAACATCTTCATCTTCACCTCTGGACTCTCCTTCCCACATTGACATAGTTTCGCCCTTCCTATTTTGAAATGAACTTAAACATTCTTCCTTATCGCCTCCAGTACAAGTAACAGCAAATATAGCTCAGATACTCAGTCTTGTGTTTTAATGCAAATGAAGTTTTAGTAAGTGTTTAAAATTATTCTTCATGAAAAGAAGGCTGTCAAGATTATCTATGTTCTTAAAAACATCTAGCAGGAAACGTAACATTGAGCAATGACTTCTTTGTTCCAGTTGGTAGCCACAATCTCCTGAAAGCAATGAATGGCATTGATTCATTGAGCGCAGGGAGCTGCTAGGCAGCAGTTTTATGGGGAAGGGAAAATGCCTTGTTTTAATATTTTTTGAAAATATTATCTCTGCTGCAAACATAGAAAAACATACCTAAAAAAAGGGAGCAGAAAAATCTCAGTGAGGTAACAGTAAAAAGTTTAACTGACTAACACCAGTGGGGAGACCACAGAAAATAAAGAAAATACAAAATCAGGAGGAGGCAAAGGTAATAGATGAAGACTCTGAAAAGTGGAATTTTGAATGGAACTTAACCTCTGCTCACCAAAAAAAAGAACAACACAAAAAATAAAAATCTCAGAAGATCTGTTTCACGGCAGTAGTAAAAGAGCATACAACATAATTTTGAAGATGCAGTGAAACAAAAGATTTTAGGTTTCCCAAGAAACTTAAAATACTTGAGCCATAAATACAATTACAAAGAACCAAGGTTGAAAGTTAATTAAGGAATTAAATAATCAAGGAATGTTCAAGTTCAGTTAGAAGTTTTGGAACAGGGCCCAGATGGTGACGGGGTGGTTAGGGCAGTGGGATCCCACATGGCCAACTGCACAGTTGGAGTCCCAGACCCAGCGGCTTGTGTGCATGTGTGCAGGCTGAAAGTCACAAGTGAAGAGTGGAAGAGAAGAGACTGCAGCGTGGCCATCTCCTCTGGGGAGTGGTTTTTCACCTCTCTCTCTCTCTTTCTCCCTTATTCATGAAAAAAATAAATAATTTAGAGAAAGAGCTCATATCCTTGATTCTTATTTTCATGTTCTTTCCC
>NW_006159608.1:4115147-4129147 GCF_000334495.1 Tupaia belangeri chinensis | reverse complement strand
TGGGATTCATTATTATTCAGGAATGGCAAGACCAACAGAAAAGGATATGCCTGCCATTAAAAAAACAGGGGGCCAGCAGATGGTGTGGAGGTTAAGGCACTAGCTCTCATATAGTCAATTATATAGTTCAAGACCCAGACCTGGTGGCTTGTGAATCACTCTTGGAGCATGTGCCTGCATGCCCCAGGTCCCAAGAGGAGAACAGAATGGAGAAGAAGGGATTGCAGCATGACCATGCCCCCAGGATGGATTTGGGGGACCAATAGATGGAATAATGCTTAAGCTGTTGGACTCCCAGATGGCTGTCTGCAGTTCAAGTCCCAGATCCAGTGGCTTTAAACTCACACTGGGCACCTGTGGAGTTCACACTGGGCACATGTGCATGGGTGCCCACAATCCCAAGAGGAGAATGGAGGAGAAGGAATTGTGGTGTTGCTATCCCTTCTGCAGGGTGATTTCTCACTTTCTGTCCTTCTTTCTCTCTGGCAAGCACATGCACCCTATAGCAAAATCTCTCTTAAAAACAAACAAACAAACAAAAAAAAAAGAGAGAAGGGAACATGCCATGGTATAAGGGAACCACATGGGGAAACACCAGGGTGGGTCAGGGGAGAATCATAAGCAAGAGCTTTTGTTGAGTGTTCTACCAGGAGGACAGAGGGAGAAAGAGTAAGCATGTTTGGGATTGACTAGTTTGAACATTTCAAAAAATTGGGGGCCATGGGAACTGTCCCTTGGTGGACAGTTGACTAAAGTGCGAGCACCCAAGAGGAGACAGCTGGGGATGGAGGCTTTCAATTGGTTGGTTGCATATGAAAGACATACTCCCAAGCAAGTTGTTTACCATCTCTAGGAATTAGCCAACCTTGGGAAGCACAGTCTGTCCAGCGTCCGCAAAGCCTAGATGTCAAAGTATCCAAACACAGAAAGTAAAAAGATGCTTAATACACTTACCACACTGAGTTTCATAAATCTTCACTGTTCTAAAAATTTAGCTGGTATTTTGTGAACTTACCTGCAATATTGTACAACAAAATAATTAGAAAAAAGGGGTTTCTCTTAAGAATCTGAATCTTCAAAGCTATGAAAAATGGCTTTTGGATCATAATCTAGACAATCTTTTCTGATTATTTATCTAAAACTAAAAGCAGGAAATGATTCATTTGATTTCTGCCAATCCTGGAGTGTTGCCACTCTCGACTCAGGAAGAGCAGGCTTCCCTTGGCAGTCCTCACTTGTAGGTGATGAATGAAGTTCTATGTTTGGTGCTAGCTAAAATTTTATAGGGTCTAAAAAAGCAATTTATACATGCTTCAGGAGGTGGCTGTATTTTTTTCTTTTTTAGATAGCTCTTAGTCACAGCAGGGTGCTCAATATACATATATCACATCTAGAGGTCATTCTACAGGAAACCTGAAACTGCTCTGTGTATTGATAAACATGTCCTTGGCTTCTCTAAGCCTGATGTATGCCCTGAATCTAGCAAATAGGCATTAGCCGAATTCTAAACTTTCCCAGTTCCTTTTATACATCAAGACCCCATGACTCTCAATGGGATATTGTGAGAAAGAGAAATAGACTAACAAAACATTTCCTTGGTTCCAAAAGTCAATGTTCACAAACAAGAGAGGCCCATTCTCATCTCTTATAAATCTTAGGCTTAGGCTGAATGGAATGCTAGCTAACACATTAAGGGTCAAAGCTAACTCAAAGAACAGTGGCCATGGGCCAAACCAACCACTTACTTTAAATGATGAGCTCTCGAAACACTTGCAACCCACCAAGCCTCATCTGTATTGCATTTTGTTGAGAGTTTCTGGTTTATCTTTTTCTTTTTGAAATATCTGAGCAGTGGTCTCTCTTACTCAATTAAGTTTTCAGATACTCTCTAAATTATTATCTTCCTGATTTTTATCATGACAATGGTGAAGAAGTCAAGAGAGGAAGGGTTGAAGCCCAGCTCTGCCAGGCATTGGCTGAGGGGCATCAGGCAAATCACTACACCTCTCACAGGCCTCATCTCTAACTTTAGGAACAACATGTATCTCCTGTTTAGAAGGACTGTATAAGAAAGCAGAGAAAGTCTTATGAGGATTTTTCATAAATAATACAATTGATAAATACTGTACATAGAAAACTTTTAATTTGCAGAAGGGCTGTCAAAGGTTTATCAAACCATGTCCTTTTCCTTCTTTTCTCTCAACCGTTTCCCAGTCTTTCTTGACGTTAGTTTGACCATATCACTAGCTTATTTCTTAACCCACTACAGATTTACAAATAAATTCTGCCCAATGGCCTATGAGAATGTATCATGGCTACATCCAGGTCCACCTATAAAATGTTTCCCTGAATAGCCACCAGCCTATTTCCCTACGTTATCAATTCTGGAAGCCCTGGGTTACCAGTGACAGTCACACAATGGCAGAAGCCTGGAATTCTATTGTTGGGAGGAAATTCACCCTCCAATGAGAAACATCCACTTGGATCTTATGTAAGGGAGAAATAAATATTTATTTTGTTTACCTATTTGAGAGCTTCTCTGTTATAGCACATAGCAATGCATTAACTAATACACAATAATTCTTAAAATGCATGTATAAAGATACAGATGGAAAGATATGTTATCATATGTTTGGATGGTGAGATGGCAGTTATAGTTTTTTTTTTTAACTAATACTTTCTTATTTGGGATTTTTCAAATTTTCTCAAAGGAACTTTTATAGATTTTATAATTTCAGAAATTATTCAAAGGAAAAAAAGAAAATGAAACTGGGATGCAGTAAAGATAAAAGAAAATAACCTTTCTAATTTGATCATTGTGCAGATATAATCTCTCTCTCTCTCTCTCTCTCTCTCTCTCTCTCTCTCTTTTATAGAAGTTTTGCCTTAGGGTGAAGGACCAGAGTGACTCCGTTTCTTTTTTAATGGGCGATTCCATTTTGTTAAACCCACCTTGCTGAGAATCAGTGCCATTTCAAGGAGGTGAGCCAATCACGTAGAAGAAGATCATAAGACCATCACCCCACCAGGGTTGCCAAATAATAAAAAGCAAAAGAAATACCAGAGACCTGAAGTAACTTTCTTGCCAATCAGTAAAAGACAACTCTCTTCTTGAAATCTACAGCCAATGTATAGCCGCCTGAGTGCATTCCTCAGCACCCCTCAACCTCCCCCGCAACAGCCCAGCTAACACCAGGAGGCTCTCAACTCTGACCGGTGGCTGTGTCGGTGATGTTTGGAAGTCCTGGCTCAAGCCCGAATAAAAGTGATCCTTGTGTGCTTGCATCAGCATCAATTCCTTGGTGGTCTTTGGGGAATTTCGTGACTGGGGCACAACAAGGGAAAATGAAGACCCTGAGGCAGAGCCAGTCACTGACCACAACCCAGCTCCTGAATCCCAGAGCTTCCCCTGCCCATAAGAGGAACTAGACAGGTCTAGAATCACACTTTTAAAATATCCTAGTACTGTGAGGCTCCCTTGGATCCTCCTCTAGCTGAACCACCTGCAAAAAAGGAGATACTGTACTTCAGACACCTGAATAGAAGACTCCTCCTGTAGAGAGCACATTGACAAACACAGCAGAAGAGAGACTTCAGCACACAACTGACCACAGAAAAAGGGAAGCATACTTGTTCCAAATTGAAAAAACATTCTCCAAAAAGGTATACAAAAATGAGTACATCTCCCAATGGCTAGAAGTAGAAGAAAAGCCTCAAGCCTGAATAAATCAGGAAATATGTCTCCATCAAAAGAACACAATAACTCCCTTCCATCTCTTGAAAAAATAAAGGAAGTTACCAAAATGTCAGATAAAAACATTTGAACATTCATGTTGACAAAACTCTATGAGCTGAAACAGAAAAGAGACGTTGAACTACAAGAGATTAGGAAGTCCTTCCACGATATGAAAGAAGAAATAGACACCATAAAAAAGAATCAGATGGAACTATTAGAGGTGAACTCTGTAATAGAGGAAATCAAAAACTCTCTACAAAGTATTAAAAGTCAACTAGACCATGCTGAAGATTGAATCTCCCCCATAGAAGATTAAAAAAAAAAAAAAAATTATGACCTAAAAAAGAAACACCAAAAAGGTAGAGAAAATAACAACAACAACAAAAAATGAGGATAATATACAAGAAATACTAGACTCCATTAAACGACCAAACATCTGAATGGTTGGTATCGCTACAAAGTATTAAAAGTCAACTAGACCATGCTGAAGATTGAATCTCCCCCATAGAAGATTAAAAAAAAAAAAAAAATTATGACCTAAAAAAGAAACACCAAAAAGGTAGAGAAAATAACAACAACAACAAAAAATGAGGATAATATACAAGAAATACTAGACTCCATTAAACGACCAAACATCTGAATGGTTGGTATCGCAGAAGGTGAAGAAACTGATAAGGGCATGGAAAATCTATTCCATGAAATCCTGGAAGAAAACTTCCCAAGTCTAGAGAAGCACTCACACATCCAGATCCAAGACATACAAAGGACCCCAAATAAAATCAACCCAAGAAGATCTTCCCCGAAACACATCTTAGCCAGACTGGCTAAGACCACAGATAAAGACAGTATACTAAAATTGGCAAGAGAGAAATGACAAGTGAACTTCAAAGGTCATTTCATCAGGCTAACATTGGACTTTTCGATGGAAACAATGCAAGCAAGGAAAGAATGGGAAGACACTGAAAGTGTTAAGAGAAAAACTAGTTCAACAAGATTATTATATCCAGGAAGATTATCTTTATATGGGAAAAAAATATTAAAATCTTCTCAGACAAACAAAACCTGAAAGAATTTGCTAACGCCAGATTAGCTTTTCAAGAAACTCTAAAGAGAGTGCTGTTCCAGAAAAAAAATAAAGAATGAATAGCCAGGGATAAGGGAATAAAAGATAACTAAGACAATGGCCAACTTAAAGGTAAGGTCAAGTCTGGAAATATCAATAATAACATTGAATGTTAATGGATTAAATTCTCCAATCAAGAGACAAAGACTAGGTGAATGGATAAGAAAACATAAACCCTCTATCTGATGCCTACAAGACATGCATCTCATGGATAGAGACATACATAGGCTAAAAGTGATGCTGAAAAAAAGATATTCCATGCAAATGGGAACCAAAAAAGAGCTGGAGTCAGGATACTAATTTCTGGCAAAATAGACTTTAAAACAAAAACTGTTTGAAGAGACAAAGAAGGACACTATATTGAAGTAAAAGGGTGACTCTACCAAGAAGATATAATGCTTACAAATATCTATGCACCTAACCCAGGGGCATTCAAATACATGAAGGAAAGATTGCTAGCTCTAATAGGATAGATAGACTGCAACACACTAGTTGTTGGGGATCGCAATGCCCCACTATCACTATCACCTCTGGACAGATCATCTAGAAAAAAACTAAGTAAAGAGATAAAGGATCTAAATGAAACCATAAAACAAATGGGCTTAACAGACAACTTTCTCTATACAACTTTCCACCCAAAAACCATGAGATACACATTTTTCTCACCCCAACATGGAAACTTTTTAAAGATTGACCACATTATTGGGCATAAGGCAAGCCTCTACAGATTCAAAGGCATAAAAATTATATCCAGCATCTTCTCCATCCATGATGGAATTAAAATTGAGTTTAATTTCACCTCAAAAACACACAAATACATGGTAACTAAATTATCTGCTCCTGAATGACTTCACAGCTACTGAAGAAATAACGACTAAAATCAAAAGATTCATGAAAGCCAATGACAATGAGGACATGAGTTTCCATAATCTTTGAGACACTGCAAAAGCAGTCATAAGAGGGAAGTTCTAGAAATTAGTGCACATAAGAAGAAGATGGAAAGAAGAAAAAAAACTGATCACCTAACATCATGCCTGAGAGAATTAGAAAAGCAATAGCAAAAAAATACAAAAACTCTAAGAGACAGGAAATAATAAAGATCCAAGCAGAAATAAATGAAATAGAAAATAAACAAAGTAGACAGAAAATAAATGAAAGTAAAAGCTGGTTCTTTGAAAGGATAAACAAAATTGATGCACCACTAGCAAGAGTTATTTAGCAGAAGAAAGAAAGGAACCAGGTAAATCAAATTTGCAATGATGCTGTCAAAGTTAACGACAGACATAACAGAAATACAAAACATCATTAGAGGATACTATGAACAACTATACACAAAAAAAAAAAAAAAACAAGAAAATCTGAATGAGATGGACAAATTCCTGCACACATACAATCTACCAAGTTTGAGCCAGGAGAATATAGAAAATCTGAATAGGCCCATAACAAGTCAGGAGATTGAATCAGTAATAAATAACCTCCCAACAAAGAAAATCCCTGGCTGATGACTTCACCTCTGAATTCTACAAAACTTTTAAAGAAGAGTTATCCCCCATTCTGCTCAAGTTATTTCTAAAGATTCAAAAGGGTGAATCTCTCCCTAATCCATTCTATGAAGCCTCCATCACCCTTATCCTTAAAACAGATAAGGACAGGACAAAGTAGAAACACTATGGAGCAATATCTCTGATGAATATAGACGCAAAGATTCTCAACAAGATACTAACAAATCGTATCCAACAACATATAAAAATGTTTATACATCACAACCAGGTAGGCTTTATTCCAGGGATGCAAGGTTGGTTAAACATACACAAAACCATAAATGTAATACACCATATTAACAGAAAGAAAGATGAAAACCGTATGATCATATCAATTGATGCAGAAAAAGCATATGATAAGATACAACATCCCTTCATGATCAAGACTCTCAGCAATATCGGTGTAGAAGGGTCATTTCTCAACACAATAAAAGCTATCTATGAAAAACCCATCGTGAACATCATCCTGAATGGAGAAAAGCTGAAAGCTTTCCCACTAAAAACTGGTGCAAGATAAGGATGCCCACTTTCTCCACTCCTTTTCAATATGGTACTGGAAGTCCTCACCAATGCAGTCAGAAAAGAGAATAAAATAAAAGACATTCAAATAGGAAGAGAAGAAGTGAAACTATCTCTATTTGTAGATGACAGGATTTTATACAAAGAAGACCCAATGGTATCCTTGAAAAAATTACTGGAATTAATGCATGAATACAGTAAAGTTGCAAGATGCAAAATCAACATATAGCATTTATATATACAAATAGCAGGCAGACTGAGTTAGAACTGAAAAAAGTAATTCCATTTACCATAGCCACAAAAAGTATAAAATATCTAGGAATAAATCTAACCAAAGAAGTTAAAGACCTCCACAAGGAAAACTATGAGAAGCTAAAAAAAGAAATTGAGAATGACACAAAAAAAGTGGGAAGACATTCCATGTTCCTGGATTGGAAGAAATAATACAATCAAAATGGCAATCCTACCCAAACTAATTTACATAGTTAATGCAATCCCAATCAAAATACCGGAGACATTCTCCACAGATCTAGAAAAAAGCAATTACACAACTTGTCTGGAATCATAAAAGACCTCATATTACCAAAGCAATCCTGCACAAGAAGAGTGGAGTGGGCAGCATCTTGCTTCCTAGTCCAAAAATATACTACAAAGCTCTGGCAATCAAAACAGCATGGTATTGGCACAAAAATAGACAGATGGACCAATGAAACAGAATAGAGTACCCCAGAAATAAACTCCCAAACATACAGCCAACTGGTTTTTGACAAAGGGTACCAGTTACTCCATGGGGAAACGAAAACCTCTTTCGTAAATGGTGCTGGAAAAACTGGATATCCACCTCAAAAAGCTGAATCTGAACCCTACCTCTCACCATTGGCAAAAATCAACTCAAAGTGGATCAAAGATCTAAACCTAAGACTTCAAACTATAAAACTGCTGCTGGAAAATACTGAAGAAAATTGGGGGACATCGGGGTAGGCAAAGACTTAAGACCCCCATAGCACAGTTCAATAAATCTCAAAAATAGACAAATGGGATTACATCAGATTAAGAAGTTTCTGCATGGCAAAAGACACAGTAATTAGTGTGAATCAACAGCCCTCAGAATGGGAAAAGATTTTTGTAATCTATGTGTCAGAGAAGCATCTGATAACCAGAATATACAAGAAGCTCAAGCAGCTGTCCAAAAAAAAAAAAAAAAGATGATCAAACTTATTAAAAGATGAGAGAATGAGTTGGGGAAAAAAACCCTCCCTAAGGATGACATACGAATAGCCAAAAGATATATGAAAAAGTGCTCAACATCCCTCATTGTAAGGGAGATGTAGATCAAAACCACAATGAGATACCACCTCACCCCAATCAGAATGACTTAAGATTCAAAAAACAAAAAATGGTAAGTCCTGGCAGAGGAGTAAGAACTCTCTGACACTGCTGGTAGGAATGAAAATTGGTCTAGCCACTATGGAGAACAATATGGAGATTCCTCAAAGATCTACAAATAGAACTGCCATATGATCCAGCAATCCCACTCCTTTATATCTACCCAAAGGACAGAAGAATCCTTAGTCAGAAAAGTGCTTGCACATCAATGTTTATTGCGGCATTATTCACAATTGCTAAGGCATGGAACCAATCCAAATGCCCATGAAGAGATGAATGAATTGAAAAAGCGTGGCGCATATACTCTATGGAATACTACTCAGCCATTATAAATAAATAAATAAATAAATAAATAAATAAATAAATAAATAAATAAATAAAATAAAAATGAAATGAGGCTGAGCACCGAGAAACAGTGTTCTGTGTACTAGGCCCTAGCTATAATTCCAGCCAGACTTTTAGGCCCACAGGTCTTATTTATTTTTGTTTCTGCAGTGTTTAATACAACCCCTGGTATATGATAAGTTACAGAAAATATTTGTCAAATAAATTATTAACAATGGACATTTCTGCCAAATGGTTATCCAGTTTTCTTCTTCCACATCACATGATAATGGTCATCTTGTGAGGAGCTCACTTCATATCTAAGCAACTCTGGCTACAGAAGAGTCTTCCTTGTGGTAAGCCAACCAAAAACTCACTTGTGCCCAGAGAGGAAATTTGCTCAAGGAAATAGGCAGAGCTAATAGCAGAGTGAGAGTCTGAAAAGGCGAAAAGAAGGAGAGTTAGAGACAGGGAGAAAAGTTCAGAACAAGTCACACTCCCATTTTCTTCTTATAAATGATTAATAGGAGAGCACTTCAAAAAGTTTATGAAAAAATATAATTAAAGTATAAGTTTATTTTGATGCACAAAATTTTGAAATCCATAGTTTTTTGGCTTGGGTTCATTCTCCTTTCTGTGTGTGTTCCCAGAGCACCTCGCTATATCACATTACTGCATGCTATGATTCTGGATCGACTGTGAATTCTTTGCGACCCAGAGGATTCATTAGTCTTTTCATTAAATACATTTGCCAGGCCAGTAGGTGGCATGGTGCCTAAGACGCTGAATCCCACACAGCGAAGAGCGTTTTGTGTCCTGTGCATGGTGGCCTGAAAAACACCCTGGGTGCGAGCGCATACCCAAAATCCTGAGAGGAAGGTGGAGGAGAAAAGGTTGCAGGGTGCCATCCCTCCTGGAAGGATATTTCTCACTGTCCCTCTCTCTCTGTCTCTTAGGGGGCAAGCACGCCTTTCTCAGAGGATCGAGCATACATATAGCAAAAAAGAAAAAGAAAAAAAAATCTAACAAAAAACACATTTTCCATGAATATTTGAGACCTCTCACACGTTGCTTTTCGAAGGTAACACTCTCGAGTCTGTGCGTGTGTGTGCGTGTGCGTGTGCACGTGCCAGACACTGCACAGGCACTGGGACTCCCGCACCTCATCACAGCCCTCTGTGCTGCTTGCTGAGCTAGCCAAGGCGGGGAAAGCTCTGTTTCACAGATGGGAAACCAAGGTACGCACTAAGCTATTCAGTGGGCGACACGGAGTATCTGAAGCTGCTCTCGCACCCTGCTCTGTTATGCTGTCAATCCTTCCCTCACTCCCCGGGATTATACTGCATTGCTATTCCGTGAGAGAATTCCGACAAAGCTAGCTCACTACCCAAACGCTGTTGGATTCAGCGGCCTACGGGAGCAGGGGCAGGCTCAGTCCGTGCCTTAGCCTGGCTTGCTGTTTGCACGGAGCTCAGGCTTCCACCCCTGCACGGGGCCGAGGGTGCTGATGCAGCCTGGCTAACCTGGAGGTCGGTTTGGAAAGCAGCAGAGCCAAAGTGACTCCGGGTGCCGGAGGCCTGTCTCCTGAGAGCCGGGCAAGTGCTCTGCCCACCAGCAGCACCGTGGGAAGGCTTAGGCGGGCCGCAAACGCTGTGTAGATGCGCCTCCTGAGCAGCAACCCCAGGGCACCTCGGGTTTAACTGGCCGAGGGCCCGACTCTTCCGCCGTGAGCCCAGGACGTTAGTGAGGACAGGAGCCTGGCAAGCGCCGCGTTTTGTCACCTAGAAGCCCTGCCCTGCCGCCTCCTTGCCCGGCTGCTCCCGCAGGGCCTCTACCAGCTCGCTCTTCTGTCCCATTACCTGCCGAGGGGGACACGCAGCGTAAGAAGCCGGAGGCTGCCCAAACACCCTGGAAGAAACAGAGCCCTGGTGTACTGCGATCCCTAGTCAGGGCCTTTCACACCACAAGTGGAAAGCACAGTGTCTCTGAGAACGCACGATGCAGCGAGACCTCGGCAAACAGGCGCTCCTCTCCCGCGGTACCCACCAGAGGGCACCTCCTGGCCTAGGGCAGTGGCCCCATGTCACATGTCAGTGGAGTGATCATGGCTCCCGGAAGCTCCGGCTTTGCTCCATGTCCTTTGTGGGAGAAGACCTTCATTCCTGGAATTAAAATCCAGGACAGCCCGAGGCGGCATCTGCCTGCCCTGTGGAGCCAACCTCCTGCTACACCAACCCTACAGCCAGCAGCTGGAGTCTGGCCTCCGCGCCCCCTCCCAGCCCCCCACCCCACACACACACCCTACACTGCCTGCCATGGGCAGCAGGGGGCACAAGGCCTCGAATCCCTGGAGGCACACCCCACACTGCCTGCCATGGGCAGCAGGGGGCACCTGGCTTCGGCCTGGATCACCGCGGACCATCTTCTGCCAGGGCACCCGGGCTCTGCTCCCTCCCCATGGCAATCTTAAGCATAGGAGCTTCTCCTCCCGCCACCCACCAGAGCACCGCCCGGTAACCGGCGACTGGCCCCGGTCACTCAGTGGGCTCTGAGCTCCATCTTCAATATTCGGAGCACTGCTGTCTGTGGTGGCCTCGTGTCAGTGGAATGATCTCCACTGCAGGAAGCTCCAGCTTTGCTCCAGGACCTCCGTGGGACAAGTCCTCCATTCGGGAATTAAAATTCAGGACATAATTCCATGGAACTGACCACATCGGCTGTGCTGGGCAACCCTTGTGTGCTTCGAGCATTGTAATTACCTGAAAGGAAACTCGGCAACCCCGAGGAGTCGCTTCCCCACCCCAGCCCTGGCAACCATGATCTGCTTCCTGTCTCTTGATCCACCTGTCCCCTATGGTCCACATTCATGGGCTCCACCTGGCAGAGAGCACCACCCGGCCACCTTTCTGGCCTTGGTGGTGGCCCTGCCCAGGAGCCATGGCTCTGGGAAGCTCCGGCTTTGCTCCAAGTCCTTTTGTGGCCTTTGTATCCTGTCTCGGTCACTTCTGTCATTTCTGTGGTGCATCCATGTTGTGACCTGCGCCAGAACTTCGTTCTTTTTGTTTGTGATGACACGGACGTGAGACAATTTTTTCTGTGTAAATCTCTTTGTTCTTTAAAAAAGAAGAAAGAGAAACAGAGAGAGAGCAAGAAAGAAACAAAAGGTGATCCTAGTCACAACACGATGAGCCCTCATCTCCGCAGAGTTCGCTCGAGCTCCTGGTAGCATCCACATCCACCATTTCATTTGCTCTTTAATATGTGTGGTAGGCAGACCAAGTGCTGCTATGTCTTTATATGGACCAATAAACAAGTTGGAGAAATTCAATGGCATGCATTTTTTACCAATATTACTCATACAGTAGGTCGAACTGTGTTCCCCTAAAGAGTTATAGGGAAGTGTTAACCCCCACTGACTCAGAATGTGACCTTACTTGGAAACAGGATCACTGCAGATGTAATTAATGAAGGTGAGATGAAATCATATTGGAGTAGGAACAGTGCTTATACAAAGAATGCAGCATGGACCAGGCCCTGGCAGGGAGGTTAAGGTGCTGGATCCCATATGGGGGCTGTGCAGCTGGGAGTCCCAGACCCAGTTGCCTGAACATCAGGCCAGATGTGTATATGTCTGGCTGTGTGTGCTTGTATGCCCAGAACCCCAAAAAGAGCTTAGAGGAGAAGGGATTACAATATGGCCATCCCCCTAAAAGGGATTTCTCTCTCTCTCTCTCTCTCTCTCTGTCTCTCTCTCTCTCTCTCTCTCCCTCTCTCTCTCTCTCTCTTGCACAAATGCCCTATAGGAAAAACTAAAAAAAAAAAAAAAAATTAAATGCCATATGGAGAGACAGAAGCCTTGTGAAGATGGAAGCAGAGGTTAGATGCTATAAGCCAAAGAATGCCCAAGACCACCAAAAGCAGAAAGAAACAAGGAGAGATCTCCCACAGATGCTTTGGAAGAGGCAAGGCCCTTCCACCATTTTGTTTCAGACCGATCCTCCAGACCTGAGAGAGAAGTTTGTTAGTTTGAGCCACCAGTTTATGGCACTTTGCTACAGCAGCCCTAGAACAATAATACACAAGACTACTCTACTGTCACCTGTACATGTTATAAACAACCTCCATATGTGACACAAAGGGAGGATTTTTATATGCCAATTTTTTATTAAAAAAAAAAAAAAAAGATTGACTCTCAGAGACTTGCAATCACCTGCTAGCTAAGTGACTAGCTTCGTCTGTTCAGGATGCTGGAACAAAATACTGCAAACTGGGTAAATAAACAAGAGTTTACTGCTCACAGTTCTGGAGGCTGGAAGTCCCAGGAAAAGGTGCCAGCAGATTTCAGTGTCTGGTGAAAGCCTGTTCCTCGGAGATGATACCTTCTCACTACATCTTTGCAGAGAGAAAGGGGCAATAAGCCCCCTTAGGCCTCTTTTATGGGGGCATTAATTCCACTGATGAGAGTTCTACCTTCATTTCTAGTCACCTCCTAAAGCTCCCACCTTTTCATATTATTGCACACGGGTTGCACAAGGGATTAGTTTCAACTCTTGAGTTTGAAGAAAACAAGCATTCAGATCACAGCAGTGGCCAAAGACAGGGCTTCTACATTGCACAGCTAAATTTCTGAAAGAGGAAAAAGTATGTCATATGTAAGTCATATATATATATATATATATGTGTATGTATATATACATACATATTTATTTATATATAGTATATGTGGTCATGCATTGCTTAACAATAAGTATACATTCTGAGAACTGCATCATTAGGCAATTTTATCATTTTGCAAACATCATAGAATATACTTACACAAACCTAGGTAATAAAGCCTGCTTAACACCTATAATGAACACTGTGGTAAATTGTAACACAATGGTAAATATTTGGGTATCTAAATGTCTCCAAAAATAGAACAGATGTAACAAAAACACTACATAAAAGATTTTTAGGGGCCTGCAGGTGGTGTGGTGGTTAAAGGCACTGGACTTCCACATGGCTGATCATGGTTTGAGTTCTGTACCTGGAAGCTTGCTTTCTCACATTCCCCTTCTCTCTCTCTCTCTCTCTCACTCTGTCTCTCTCTGGTCAAATTAAAATAAATAAAATTAAACAAAATAATTCTTTAAGAAAAAAAAAGATTTTTAAAAATAGTACACCTGGGGGAAACAGCAGTTGGTATAATGGCTGTGTTGCTGGACTCCCATGTAGTTGACCATGGCTCGAGTCCTGGACCTAATGGCTTAAATTCACACCAGGCGCATGTGCATGTGTGCCCAAGATTCTGAGAGGAGAATCGAGGAGAAGGGATTGTGGTGCGGCCATTCCCCCCTGGGGGGTGATTTCTCACTTTCTGTCTCTCTGTCTC